>NC_055687.1:29070454-29400176 GCF_017639745.1 Melanotaenia boesemani
AGTTAAGGAAATCAAAAGCAGAGGTTTTTGGAAGTTTTTTTTTTTTTTTTTTTTTTTTTTGGTAAATAAAGTTCATACCCCCTGATAATTTCTGTGTATGTTAACATTAGTGATATTGGAAGAAACGGATTAAAATATAAGTATTTAAAGAAAATCTCTTGTTTTTTCCCCCACTTAAATGAGCCTCCATGTCCTCATCCTCATCTGAGTTTAGTTGTACTAACTTTTTAAAAATGCATCAAATTAATTGACCAATTGTTTTATATTTCTTTTATTCTCAGTTCCAGTGCTTTTATTTTTTTTTTCTTCTTTTTTAAAAAGTGGATTCGATTTAAAACTGTTTTAGAAAGAAATAATGTTTAAGTTTGTCTTAAACTCAATCTCTTGGGGGTTTACTTAAACAGATGCAGTTCATCAAACTCCAAAACATTATTAACCGTTTTCACAGCAAAGGTGCTGTAAGATAAATTTACACAATAAAGAACACTTACAAATGAAAGAGATGTTACACATGTTTATAATTGTGCACCCCCCTCCTTTGTTCCTTACCCCCTACAAAAACATTTCCTGCCATTAAATTACTATCACATTGTAAAAGCTTGTAGCTGTTGAGGCTGGTGTTGAACCACCCTTGTCACATGCTTGCTATAGGATGGGGTGACCTCCCCAAAGAAACACAAGGGAAAAGCTCACCGCCCTTGAACAAGGTTGGAGACCATCACTAATTACCAGAGAGGAAGGCAGCAGGCTTGTAGTGCCTGTTGTTTGATAGAAAGACAATGCTCATTTTTCACGTAATATTCTCCTCTTCATACGGATCTGAGGAAAAAATAGAAATGCCAGCATTTCTTCAGGGCTTGTTTTTCCTCAGACAGCAATTGTTTCAACAAGAGGGCCTGAAGATGACAGGATGGGCATTGGGCAAGAAACACACGCACACATAACTTCCTAATCTGCTGCGATGCTCATGTCAATTGGTAAAGAGAGTGTGACCGATACAATAGATTTCCAGCTTAGAAAGCTTTCCAACACCCCCTCCTGCCCCTACTTTAATTCTCTTTTCTTGTTGTCTTCTTGCAAAGGAGCGGTGAAAAAGTGACGGGTGAAAAAAGAGCAACTGAAAGATTTCTGCCAAAAGTGTAACGTAAAAATTTAAGCTGCAAGAAGCAGCCACCAGCATTAGTTGGCTAAGTATCAGCAGCAGAGAAGGGGTAATGAATGTAGAAAGGGAGACATATGAAATGTCATTAATGTTAATTCTAATCACTTTTTGGCTATTAAGCACAAATTAGTGAAGGCGATGTTAAATGTCATGGTCTGTCCTGGGATTCATATAAGAGAGGGTGGGGGCCACGGAATAGGTTCTCATTTACATACTTAAGATCCAACTTAATTCTCAAAAGGGGTGATGGAAAATGAGGCCGAGCCGTAAACCGATGGCGATGACACGCAGGCTCAGGAAAAACACAAACGTTTTCGGGCGGCTGATTCTTCATTGTTCATGCTCAAGGTTATTTTCTTGAGCTCATCGTCGAACGTCAGTCCCTTGAATAATTCTGCTCAGGCTTTTCCTGACTCTGGCTTTAAGGTTTGTGCTATTTAGGACCAATCATGTCAATGTGGAGGGGAATTAATCCTGCTTAAAAATATGTTACATGACTAGAATGTATGTTAACATTCCCCTGATTCTGTCGCCGGATATAGACTTTAGTTTGGTGGAGCTGGAGATAGTTAAAATAAATATTCATCTGGGCTAGATATCTAGAGGAATTCATTGTCAGGTTCACTTAGAAACTTGCAAGCGCTTGTTTCAATGCAGGTATTCTGTATCTGTCAAGCCCTCAAGTCCTGAAAGATAATCGAGACAGTGAACAATGCAGCATTTTTTAAAGAGAGTCGAGCTAAAAGCCTCACATAAACAATGTCATGTAATTCATTGCGATAGATAGATTAACCTCAATGCACCGCAGAGGCCTCTGCATTCCTGTCCACATTGCTCTAATGGCAGCCCACAGTCTTAGGGAATATCCTGTTTTTTCTTTCTTTTTTTTTCTTTTTTTTAACTCCTCTCTCTTTCTTTCCTCTGTGGCTACAGTTGACTGTGGGAGAGTAAATAACATTTGATATGCATAAACAGCCCCTTCCTATTCATTACTGTCAGAGCGTTGGAGTGCAGGAGGCGGAGGTCAGCATGTGAAGGTCCTCCTTAGGCAGGAGTAACGCCTGTGGTAGCTGTCACTCCTCTTCCCTCCCACCTCCACCGCAACTCCATCCCCAGCCCTCCCTCCACCAACTCCTCTATCCTCCTCTTCCTCTCTCTCTCTCATCCCCCCTATTAGCACAGGCTCCAGGTCATAACCTTTCCGTGGCATTTTGCGATTCCACAACCCTTTGATTAGTGCAATATTTACATATTTCACAGTGGAGAGGGCGTTCTTGTGTCGCAGACACTTGAAGTGTTGTAAATGTGTTTGGCCTTTTGCCTGAGAACTGTGGAGGAGTCAGACTCTCTGGTGGTAACTGTAGTCAAGGCTGCCGAGTTAATACGCGCCATAGTGTGTTTTAAGTATATTTACCACTCACCAGTTCAGCCATCCTACACATACAAGTGCCATTTGGTCTTTGATGTGGCCCTGGTCATGCTGATGAGGGGCGTTTGGGAGACATTAGAAAGAAATAGTGCTCCCTGGTGGCAGATATAGATCAGATCCTCTGACTTGTGCAGTGCTTTGCAGAGCTGCAAAGGTTTAGGGTGCAATATTGTAGACAGGAAACAAGAGGTTTGAAGTAGCCTGTCTTTTTTTCCCCTCCCTTTTTTTTTTTTTTTTAGAAATGCAAGACTCAAAATTATGTTATCATTCATCGTGAGTTAGAATCTTTTTTTCTTCCTCTACAATCTTGTAGTTTATTTTATGGCCTTTCTGGTGTAGACATAGAAGATCATTCTGACAACACAAAATGACACCACAGTAGGAAATAAGTGCTTATTTCAAGTCATACCTACATTTCAAAACTTCATTACCAGAATAGGTCTTACCATCAATAGCTCCTACGGTCACTATCTAGCTAACTCAACAAAGCAAGACAACATGCTAGCAAGCTAGCTATTAGCAATCTAGGAGAAACACAAAGCCTGTTAAATGAGCAAGATGCAGAAAGGAAAATACAAAAAATAAAGAGGAAAGTTAAGACAACTGCTTCACTATACCACTCATTTCAATTCAAGGTCACAGGGAAGTGGAAGCCTATCCCAGCAATTAGCAGGCTAGAGGCAGGCTACACACTGGACAGGTCTGGTCTATTGCAGGGCCAGCACAGAGAGACAAACAACCACTCACACTCACATTCACTCCTAGGCAGAATTTAGAGTGACCAATTAACCTAACATGCATGTCTTTGGACGGTGGGAGGAAGCCAGAGTACCCGGAGAGAACCAGAATTGATAGTGTTTACTGCAAACAGAAGAACAAAGACAGTAGCAAACAGTTTAGTCAAGCTACAGTTATAGCTTTACTAAAGTAGCTAATTGGACAGCAAACACATTATTTACACATATTTTAAATCTCTGTTTTTTGCCATATTAACATAATAATTATACTTTTTCTAATGTGACCTGAATGCACTAAAGGGTTATCGCTTGTCACATGCTTCAAGAGTGAGACTTAACTGACACTCTCTGAACTGATAATGGTATACAAAGATGTAACAGAAGTTATATACTGCTACTACATAGGGTGCTTTGATGTCTCACCACTTGGGCCTACCAGCTCTTGCAACCCTGCCCACTGAAACATAAGTAAAATCAACTAAATCTAGAGGCATTCATCAGTGAACAGGTCAGTTTCTACGGGAGTCTCTACAGCCTGTAATTGTGAAAGCAAAGGGATTCACAAATGACAGAATTTGTGGAGATTAATGCAGAAAATAAAAAGATAAGTTCCTGCCATAAACTGTGTAAAACCTGTAATTGTAAAACAGCCCTGACCTGGAGGCATCAGTTCCATATTATACATTGTAATTGGTAATGGCCTATAACTCTCACTCCAATCATTAAACAACATAGGCTGCTACGTAAACCTGGGTAGCTTAACTTATAATAAAAACTAGGTACAAGACTTGAGCATAACTGACTGTTCTATGGCAAGAAATATGAAGCATAAAGTCATAACCAATTTCCCGTGTTTACGTTAAGCCAACCTAAGCTAACAGCCTAGTGACTGTTGCAAAACTTAATACAAAAAGTAGGCAAACTTATGTTTGGTCAATCTTTTTTTTTCCCCCTGTTAAAGAAACCTGTTGGTGTTATATTGTGCATTAGTCACCACTGCAATAAGGTATAACTGGTAAGAGTCGTGCTTCTGTGAAATGAGTAACACAGGTGAAGGTGTGTGTAGTGCCCCAAAAATGTGCCAAAATCCCCTGCAACATTCCCCTGTGGGAGATGTGTGAGAGGTCAGCATAAATAATGAAGAAATAAAGTTTTTTAATAAAAAATTATCTATTGTATTTAGTCTGTTTGTATTTTAAGTAAACAGAAGTGTTATCTAGTCATGTGTAAAAACATATTTTATATAATTTGACATAACTGTACTGATACTATGCGTGTTATGTTGAACCAAGAGTGATTAAAACAATTCAGTTAAAGAAAAGAAGTACAAAAGAGAGTGGGTAGAGAGGCAAGCTATAATTTTCTACTTTCTACTATGTGAAAAAAGCATACTTGTCAGATTGTCAAGTTTGTGAAGGAACAAAGAAAAGTGTCAGAAAACCAGCATAAAAAGGTGCTTAAGGTAGAGGTTTATTATGTGCTCTTCCACAACCCAGAAACACCTCACCGTGATCATTAAAATGGGCAAATGTCCACAGCACATGTCAATCCAAAGATCATTTCACAAAGATTCATAGAGGTTAAAACCCCAAAGAAATGAACTATAAACATGTACTTTGAAAAGTTTTCTTTTTTATAAAAAAAAAGAAGAGAAGAAAAAAACTCAACAAAAGCTAGTGTTTTCTCTGCTGTGAGAAAAAGTGATCTGTAGATCCCCCTGTGGTTATACCTGTGTCAATCCCAAGACTTCCAAAGCCAGCTGCAGCTTTCCTTCATGACACATAGAGATGTGAAATAAAAAAAATCACATTATAACCTACTGTGTTCTCCATTGTACCTATCCATCAATTCTGACTCAGCCTGGAGTTTGGCGTATTTTCCGTCTCAGTCAGTCATTCAGTCACTCACTCAGTCATTTTCTCTCTGCTGCCTGACAGAAAGAAGAGATGTCAGCGAACATGTTTTTCAGGGAGCTCAGGGCCGTCACGTCTGCCTTCGCAGTGACTGATGAGGTTGGGAAAAGTGACGGGCAGCTGCAGTCTTCTCTCAGCCTGCGGGCCTGCCTGGCATTAACGTTATGTGCCATGTTCTCAGAGGGAACCTGTCATTCAGCCGTCACTCAAACCGACAGACAGATGGTGTACATAGACACTGAACATGAAAGAGACTGGCAAAGTGGCAGCGGATCCCTAGGTGGTCGCCCCTAGTTGAAGGCTGTGGATTTCTCATCTCTGTCGCCTGGCAGCTCAGCTTCAGCTGCCCGGCCGCACATGGACATCAAGGTGGCAACGAGGCCTGGACGAACATCAAAGTCTCCATCCATCAAATGTGTCACATGATATGAAAGGAAGCAGCTTGCAGTGTAGCTGAGGTCTGATCTGTTTTCACCTCCTCACCATGAATCATGAACATCTTTTTTCTGCAGGTGGAGAAGTTTGTGTAGAACTTAACAAGACTTTTAATGATGTTCTATTAAAAGAAAATTCAAGCAAATTCAAGCTTGAATCTTGTTTTATTTAGTGCCTACATGGTGAAAAAGATGAAAGAATAGTTCATATATTAAGTTAAATTCAAGGGGCCAATTGTGCATGCCGCAGTATGGATGTTTGTTTAGAATAGAATAGAATAGAATAGAACTTTATTGTCATTGCAACAAAAAGTGCAACATAATTACTAAATTACTAAAATCCTTTTAAATTACTTTTGCTTTTTGTCAAGTTTTGTTTTTAGATGGATGCTGGGTCAATACTATTTTTAGTGACTTCCATTCTGTTTGCAGCAGGTCTTTCACCTTCTGGAAAAAAAATTCTCTTCAGAAAAAGATGCTCTGCCAGATTTATTCTGCTGTTTGACTCCCAGTAGTCATCCCAGTCAGAAATGATGACTCAACGGTATATAAGTTCAGGCATGGCCATGCTTTGCAAAATGAGTTCTTGTTTACCTTCCACACACACAAACCACTGCTTTTCCCCACTGTCCAAATTTCCAGCATCATTCTAATATTCTCTCAGAATCTCTCTCTGGTTTGCTCTGCAGCACTTTTAAAGTTACTAAATCTTTGGTGGACAAACTAATCACTTTCATTGGGGTTGTTTTCCTTTGAATCTTTCATTTAACACAACTTTCTCAGTTGTTTTTGCACCACTCCCAATATATTTTTAATCATGTTTAGTCATAAATAGGAGTATATTGATATAAGAAAGAATAAAAGAAAAAAATTCTATGTCAAAATTTGATTTAGTTGCCTTTGTAATATATTTACAGACACATAGGGCGAAAGATTTGTACATCTTAACTTTTTTGAAGCAGAGTTGTAATGTACACACACAGAAAGGATTTTTCATATTCTCAAAAGGTTCATCTCCCAAAAAAAGTACCCTGTAAGGTACAGATATAGTCATTAGATAAAGTCAGGGTAGAGAATATATTACTGACAGCTAATAATCTCAACCTATAAGCATACAGATAGCCTAAACACTTGATGGATGGTGCAGGCAGCTCGGGAGTATCTGGTTTGTACTGTTGCCTTGCACGAGAAGGTTCCTGTGATTTTCCTGTCTGTACCTAAATGAGTTTTTCTTCCAGGGATACTGGCTTCTTCCCATTGTCTTAAAATATACATGCTGGGTTAAACTGGTGACACCAAACTGACTCAGTGTGATGGCTATTTCCAGTGGATGTGCTATAATAAAAAGGTACATTTTTGCCACTTTTTCTTTTACTGGTACAAAGAAGATACCTTTGAATAATCTGCTTGGGCACTGCTCCAGCAGCAAAGCCTGCGTTTCTTTCTGAGATTATTTCATGGTGCGTTGGTGTGTTTTCTATAGCTGTTGTTTTTACTTGTCAGGCAAGCTTCAGGGTTCAAATACTGAATTAATGGTACTGAAAGCAGAACTGAAATTCCTTGCATCATGTACCAAAATGATAATCATTAATATAAAGTAGGAAGACATTAGAAGAGAGTCATGGTTTAGGTCTTAGTCAGGTAAACAGGAAATAATTATTAAGTTGTATGACTCTTGTTTATGTGTCACCAAGGATCATAAAGCTTTGGTGTGCCTGGGATGATGGTGGTTTCAATGATAGCTAAAGTAAGAGCAAAAACCCAGTGTGAGGCACTCACGTCTGTGGAATAGCCTTCCTGAAAACCTGGGAGCAGCAGAGTGTTAATGTTTTTAAAATCAAACTCAAGCCCTACATTTGTAGTCTAACAAAAGAATATTTATTTAGTTTTTCATTTTTCCTGATTTAATTCTATAACATCCTTTAGAAGTTTTAATGACCTTGTACTTTTTATCTTCCTCTTATGTTTTCCTCACACAAAACTTGTGGGATTTATAAGATTATGCATTTATTTTCCCCAAATGTGATGCTTGTCCTCAGTTTTTCCCCTTACAACACCCTCTGAACGAACATTGTTTAGAATATAATAATTATAGTACAATAGAGTTGGGGGTTGGGGTTTGTTATTTTTTAAATTGTTTTGTTATTCTTAGTTTTTTTTTCTGTTAACATTTTGTGAAGCATGTTGTGGTACGTTCAGTTTTGCATATAAAGAGCTATACAAATAAAATCTGATTAATTTATTGATGGTTTCTCTTTGGATCATGTGACAAAATCTAACAGCTGAAAGCTGAATGTGGTTTAATGATGAGGCTGAGCCTGGTCATTTCACACTCCCCACTCCTAATCCCAGCCTCGCCTCAATCCTCCTCCTCATTCTGTCCCAGTCATCCAATCACTGCGTGTATCCAGCTCCCACATTAAGGTGGTATCCACTAATCCCCCCTTCCTCCAGAGGACTATGGGAATGGCTCATATAACAGCCTGCTGAGTGCTCTGCAGGATCCCCAGCCTCCACTGGGTTAGACATGATGGGTGATTTTGTGAAGATACTGGAGGTTTACAAATGAGAAGTTCTTAGAACAGAAACAAAATACGTAATTTCCCCCCCAATAAAGGGAGTCGAGGAGGTGAAAAATAAATAGCCTTTGAGCAAATGCTATAGTGTGCATTTTTACACTGCATCACACTGACATCAGAAAGTTATTTGTCACCATGTTCACCACAGAACGTTTTATCATGGCTCTTGGTTCACGTAACATGATCTCTGTTCTAACACCAGGTTGCAAATGGATGATGTTACACAGATCAAGTTCATGTAACTGTCTAATGGATACATGATGTAAATAAAAATTAAAAAAAAAATAAATAAAACACAATGGAAGTTGTAGATGGAAAAAAGTTCCCTTCCGGTTGATGCCATTTTGCACAGCTTTCAGCTTTTACTTCTGATTCCTCAAAGGAGGCTCTTGGACTGCAAGTAAGACAGTAAGAACTGAACAAAGCCCAATTTTAAAAAACCTAAAGTAGCACAATGCACCTTTCTGATCTTACCATGATGTTTCTGATTTGTGTTGATGGCAGTCATATTGATCGTGTACATTTCTGGAGTCGTTGCCCAGCAGCATCCCAAGGCTGAGAAACTGCACTTCAAAACTTATTGTTCCAGCCTGGAGCATCACGCTACAGCTGAGTTTCACTTTATACACCACGTCAACTGGATATCAACAACATGCATCATGGCTGATTCAGCAAAGAGACCCAAGAAGACATTATTGGAGGAAGAAAGGGAAAGAAAGAAAGGAAGGGACAGAAAAAACATAAGAAACACCAGATTTACTTTTACTGACTGGAAAACACTCAGATTACAGGTGGGATGTAAGATTTATGTCAAATTTTGTCAGTTTTTTATATTAAAAAAGAAGTTAATGAGAATTTACTATTATCACCACCTATAAGGAATACACTAAAAAGAAAAAAGTTCCTTCTTATTTGGCTGTATACTTGTTTTCTTTTTAAATGCGTCTGTACTGCATACCACATTTATCCAGTCAGTACTGTGTAAGAGCTCGGTCTGATCTTAATTACATTATTACTACATCTGTGTGTTTCATGTAACAACATGGTAATAAGATGGTACATAATCTGTGTAATAAGTTATGAAAGAGACACAAGAAACTGCACTGCAGGGTTTTCTAATCCTGTCATCATTCAGAGAGGCTGCACTACACGCTTCTTTGTAAATTTCACACAGGCAGCGCGACGAACCCAGAAAAATAAAATCTCCAAAACTTTAAATCTGTGAAAAGCTCTTTCATCTAAACTTGGACGTATTCAGCCAGTCACAGTGTCTGAGGCAAATCTGAAAACAAACAAGCGTAACCAGAGAAAACTGCACCAAAAGGTGCCATTTTTTGTGTGTCTTTATTGTGGACATGACATTACATCCTTGTGAAATGATGTACAAAAGTGTAACAGAACTGAGAATGGCTCAGACGAGGTAGAGCTTTCACATCGGCTTGCTGGCTTGAAAACTACACAGTACAAAAACAGAAAACAACCCAGAATCAAAAAAATCTAATTAAAAACAAACACCCCTGCCTGCTTCTGTCCTCTCATCCTTTTTGAAGTGATAATAAATACAGATATCAACCAAATACATTTGGAATAATGATGTCTCATACAGACACAAATAATACAATTTAAGAGGAATGAACTAAAAAAAAAAAAAAAAAAACAACCAAAAGAGAAACACTTGCTAGTCCCTCTGAGAGGGCAGCCGTGACTATCTAATAAACAAACCCTACAGTTTAGCAAAGAAAACGACTAAACTCTAAAGCACTGCTGCATTACCAAACTTTCCATGAGGAAAATGTGGCTAAAAAGCTGTGCCGCACACAGCCTTAATGGGACAAATAATCTCATTCAGATCTATAGAATTATTCTAAAAACCAGCAAAATTAACAAGAAAAAGAAACATAAAAGCATCTAAATCATAAAATAATAATAAAGTTTGTTAGCCGGCACCATTAAAAAGACATTCTCAAAGAAATCTTAGCTAGAACTGGACAAATATAGGCATGGTTAAAGCACTAACCTAGTCTAAGTGCACTCGTTATGCCATTTGGTTTCTACCACTATTTGTAAAGGGTTTGGTGAGAGATACAGATATACAGTATATGTTACATACACTCACTCCTGCTTCATAGTTTTCTAAGTCACACTTTGGAGTACAAATTCTGAGGAGTTAATATTAAAGGGAATTCTGTACAACATTGGTATTAGTACTAAACTACCTCAAAGGCTAAAGTATCCATTTCAAGTAATTTTTACTACCCACACCTGCAACATACACACGTGTGTATAATTTAGGCATATTCAAGCACACGGTATTGTATGCATTAAACGACCCGCTGGTACAGCAACCATTTCATCATATTCGTGTAAAAAGTACTGAGGTCTCAGAATAGATGGAGAGCACTTCACGGTACTTCGTAGGGTCGACTTTCTGCTCCTGCTCTTAAAGTTTTGAGCTGCTTCACTGTGCCGTCTCCTCTTCTGATGGCCAACAGGTTGATTCAAGCCTCTTAAGAGTTAAGAAGAAGCAAAACAAAGAGTCCCACTTCATATCAGTGAACATCAAAAAACTATAATTGGCTTTTGTTGCAAAGGAGGTAGGATAGTATACAAAGCATCTAGACGGAGGAAGCAGAACACAGAAATGTAGTCAGTGTAGAGAGGTTTTAAAACGGCATATACGTACACTCACACACACCTGTGTTAAGGCTGTGACAGCTCTACGGCTCAAAGGTCTCCACTTGATGTTTTTATCCCTGAACTCCCTGGAAGCCTGATCTTTCTGACCTCATGGCTACTCTCTCGAGGCGCTCGTCACTCTGGCCCCTGAGAATGCAAATCTCCACATCACCGCTCACAAAATCGGACTGACAGCGAGAGAGACCGGCTCATTAGTCTGCTTAAATGTTCAAACAGCAAAATCAGCCCTGCATCACTGCTTTCTGGGTGGCTGATGAGCATGTTAATATCTATAGTGGACGTGATTTTGTGTCAAACAAGCCAGCCAGCATCATTACAATAGGTTTACATTCTAAGAAATGTACTTGTGGCTAAAGTTTGGATGAAAATATCATTGTGGCTGATTTAGCATGGCACAACAAGTGGAGAAAGGGAGAAATAGCAAGTCAAGCCTGGATTTTCCTCTCTACTGTTTAAAAGGGAAAAAAGGCAGAAAGATTAACTCAATTTTAGGCTGAAAAGCACATTTTTAAATTCTTTTCTCCATAACATCACAATTAAACATCTATGGAACCAAGAACAGCCATGATATATATATATATATATATATATATAAGTAACAGCAGTTATGGCTGCTCTCGGCTCCTGCAAACAGCTGAGAAGCAGTCGGTCAAAAAAAAAAGTAATAATGCTGGGTTCAAATACCAAAGTAGCAAAACTGGTCACGTGGAACATTGTGACAAATATGAAGACCATATTCAAGATATCGACCTGCTGGTTGGAATATTAACAGCTTTTTGAAAGCCTCATGCAGTGGTACTAAAGCTGTTTTGCAGACTTTTTTTTCCATCTTTTTGACCACAAGTTATTGAGGTCTATTTCAGAGCCTAACTCCAAGCAAGTTCATTAAAACTAGGGCATGCACCCAGCTGTTGTGTTTCTATAAATGCTGAACGGATCTAAGCCGATAAACAACTGCAACTTCATTTTATGGAGGGCTGAATGTCAGTTAAACACTTCCTTACTGTGTTTAATGCCTGCAGTTTCTTTTAAGCTTGAATTTTTTAACTTGATCATTTTAAACACTGTTTTTATCTAATGTTTTTCCTTTGTCCTTTCCCTTTTATTTTAAATTTTAAATTATGTTTCCCACTTTCATCTGTGATGATGTTTAGCTTTGAATCACCCTGTCATTGAATTGTGCTATAGAAATAATCTTGCCTTGGCTTTTTTGGCTTTTTTCCCCCATTTTTTAGAAGTATGAAAAAGGCTTTGGTGAAACACATACTACAAGATAAACAATCAGAACGTTGGATTTTTTTAAGGCTTTCACTTGAACCCAGCATAACATGCTAAAGAGTTTTTCAACAGATTATTAGGTAAAACGTCAAAATTGGCTTTTGCAATGGAAAACATTAATGTATATTTGTTGTAGTACCCTGTTCCACTCTCCAAATACACAAGTTGCAATATAATCTCTTCAATGGGCGGTGAGCATCTTCCTGCCACTCCCATGTTGCAGAGTCAGTCTAATTTAAAGTCTGAACCATCTGAACGAGAAAACACTTCAATATGAACGAGTTATGGAGGAAAACTCAACTCTGTTCTTAAATGGACAATAATTGAATGGCCATGACAATGAGGCGCTCATTTATATTGGCTATTTAAAACAGGCTTTTCTTTAATGAGCATTTAAGTAGACATCACCATTAGCGTTCTCTCCTTCCTAATCCTACCCCTCTCCTTCTAATCATCAGCTACACAGCCTGTGAGCGACCACAGCACTCCCACTGCACTACACCGTGGAGCCGAGGGAAGTCAGTATAACACACAGTCACGCACACGCAGACAGAAAGGTGCATTTCATCTTCTCCTGAACTGGAATCCAGACTTGTAGCATCTCAGATGTCTGTTGCTGAATTGCAGGGCATCGTCTTTTGCTGTGGCTTTGTGATTGCTGTCCTGAGAAATGCACAAACTCGCACGTACAATAAAGCTTATAAAGGAAAAAAAGAAAAAAAAAAGCACTGAAGGGGCGAATAGAGCAACCATGCAATACCACAGTCCTGGATTAGAAAGCTAGCAGCTGCAAATGAGTTGAGTTTTTCTGCATCTTGTTATGAAAATTCTACTTTTCCTGTAAGGCTGCACAGCTTTACTTGTTGGTACCCCCAAAATGGCAGCAAGAGGCAAATCTGTTAATTTCTTTGAGTACTTTTGGATTCAGAGATTTTTTAGATGATGCAAGTCTTTATATTAAAGAAGACTAAATGATTTAATGGTGGTGGCTTCACCTTTCCTCTTCATTTCCATTTCGTGGTTAGACCCTTTTTTCATTTTCCTTTGAAAACAGCTTCAAGAAGTTTCATAAAAGAATTAAGAAAAAAGATCAAAAACTACAAGAAGCTTCATCATAGAAAATTTCTTCTTCAGTCATTAAAGGATGATGAGTCTTGGGTCCTATTTTCAAAGCTCAAACATTAACAAACAGTGAACAAACGTTTTTGGAGTTTGTTGGGGTCCCTGACTAGGCTGGTCCTCGGGTCCATGTTGTGGTCTATCATTCACATAGAAGCTAAAATTGTTGTCATTGTTGTTTAGTTGGGTGTTTGGCATCCAGCGCTCCTCGCTCCTCCTGATTTAGTAATGAACTCCTCATGTCTGGATACTGGTTGTTGTCAAAAGGCATGTGGTGGACACTCTGGACGTGCGTCTTTAAGTTCCCTTTCTGAGAAGCTCGGTATGGGCAGAGCCGGCAGCAGAATGGCCTTTCCCCTATAGGGCATAAAGATGAAAGATTAATTAGGCATTTTAAACTGGATTAAGGGCATTTTAAAGCATTTAAACAAAGACAAAATCAGGCACGAGACTTGCTGCAGTGGGAAACAAAAGGGGAGGGGAGCACACAGACAGACAAACATAAACCAATACACATGATGGCATTCAGCTAGAAGTCGGGAAGCATTATGCAGGGCAAGTGAAGCATTCATAGGGAATTTTTTACACCTGAGTTCACTTAAAAAGTTTTCTATCCTGACCCAGATGGAGTAACTCTTCCTCCCTCGATTCTGCCATCTGGAGAAGAGTGCCACATCCCCTTGTCTGTCCCACTGAACAGTCCTACTTTTGTCTCTGCTTATTTCTTTCAATCACCTGGGCCACCCCGCACACCCGCAAACATACCACACACACACACCCGATATCCTCTCTCCTAATTAGGACTGACCTACAATGGCACAGACACCTCTGCAAATAAAAAAAACAAAAAAAAGAAAGAAAAAAAAGGTAACGCACGTGAACAAAACAGATGAGAGTGCCATTTAATTGCACCTAATTATCATTTTGATAAATGGAAGAATATCAAAGCAGGAAAACAAATGACTCCCCCTGCCCCTCCCGCACCTTTCTCCCAGAAGAAGAAACAGGGAAATATAGCTGTTATCATACATCATCAGAAACACAACAGAAAGAAAAGAAATAGATGAGAGCGAGAGAGGGGGGAGAAAGAAATAGATAAAAACAAAAAAAGGTGCAATTAATCACGGAAAAATCACATGGATTCAAAAAAAGAAAAAAGAAGCAGCTGGAAAGATGGCACGGCGGAGACGTGAGAGGAAAGCGAGAACCTCCACGACATCGTCCTGTGAGGAAACATAGCTGACGAGACCGATGCACTACATTATACTAAAGGTTATCGTCGCCATAAAGCAGCGTCAACACTACATCTAATTGGACCCCTCTGCTGCTCCTGCTCCCATCACTCATAGCGTACGGTAAATCTGAGCCCGTGTTGGTCTGTGTGTGTGATTAATTATGATGGAGGCACAAAGTTTAGAACATGGCTCCTTACGAATGTCAAAGCAGAGCAGATTTAGTCTTCTGTTCCCTCTGCGACTCATCCCTGCCTGCATGACTGCGTTCCCCAAAAAAATAAATAACGGTGGAAACTAATTCAGAAACCAAACTGTAAATTTACTGCAATTTCTTGTGTTATTGAGAATCATCACTTCTCTGGAAAACTACCTGCTGAGTTCATGTGTGGGCTCATTTGGAAATTTACCAGAGTTTGCACCAGGGGTAAAGTTTTGAATAAATTTGAGGTAGTGAAACATCATTTCCACCGGAGGAACAGGAGAAACAAATTCTACACTTGCGTGATCAAAAACAGCACATGTATCAAAGCAATTAATAATAAAGTAGAAGAGCAAAAGGAAAAAGAACTAAAATGCACTCAGAGAGCGCAGGCCTCCACAAAGCCATTATTGTTTTTTCTTTTTTGTTTTTTGGGGGGTTTTTTTGGCCAATGACTGTGGCATTATTTTTGAGTTAGAAGCTCTCATGGCAACTTTATCTACCATCAGTCTCTCTCACATTGTTGTGGAGGAATTGTGATCCACTCTTCTTTACAATGTTATCGGGGTGATGTCTGGATTTTGACTGTGCTCATTGCAACCCCTTGATTCTTTTCTTTTTTTAGCCATTCTGCTGTCGATGTGTTTCTGTTGTGTTTAGGTAGGTTGTCCTGTTTTATGACCCAGTTTCAACTAAAGCTTTATTTGTCAAAAGATATCACCTTTGACTCTACAATACTTACGTATATAGAGGAGTTCATGATGAGTCAATAACTATAAGGTGTTCAGGTCCTGTGGATGTAAATAACAAAATGCCCACATTATGACTCCTCCACCACTGTGCTTGACAAGCATCTCCACACTGGTCTTGTCTCTCCAAAGGACATTGTTTCTTGATGCTTGTTTGGATGCAGTTTTGCAAACCAAAGCTGTGCAGCCATGTTCATTTTAGAGAGGAGAACGTTTCAAACAAGCCATACTTGTTCAATCTTTTTCTAATTGTACAGTCATTAACTTTAATAAACATGCTAACCGAGGCCTGTGGAGTCTGAGCTGTAGCTCTTGGATTTTCTTTCAGTTTCTTTGAGTATTATTGAGTTTGAGTTTCTGTCCACAACTGGAAAGATTAGATTGTAGTAAGGATGGACATTTTTTCACACACTGTTTCTATGTATTGGCTAAGTTTTTGTCAACTAAGATAATATGTAATGTTTTGTTGTTCATATGAGGCTGTATTTACTGAATTTAAAACCTGGTGAGAATCTAACATTTTTTAAAAAATTATTCTCTATATAAAATCCAAAATATTTAACGAAGGACTGTGTGTATCTAGAATGTTTGTTTTAGAATAAATGAGAAGTATGGTGTGATTTTATACAGCATACAGTAATGAAATATAGTCTGCTTTGCTAAAATAATTAACTCTTGATTTACTTTGTTTAATTATGTCAACTCTTAGATTTAACTGTAAACACTGTTTGAATGTGTTACTCAGAGTATATAAAGCTTTTGTTCTCGGAGCATGTTGATGAGACTCAGGTAAATCAGATTTCTGACATATCAATAAGCTTAAATTAGAACTTTGTTGTGTTAATTTTAACACCAGAAATCCCTTCAGTGCAATCAGCACAAGGTTTGCAAATGCTGACTCTTTCCTAGCGAAGCTGCAACCGTTCGATGAGACACTTGTTATACATAGACTGGATACACACATTCAGGTGTGATCCAGCTGCACCGTGACAATGACAGGTGTTAATACCAGGTGCGGAGGGTGCCACGTGTGTGTGTGTGAATGTAACACATGAACAAAGAAGAAAGCTCACACAGGATGAGAGGCTGCACGACTGACACACACACACGCACACACGCACACATGCACACATGCACATGCAGAGGTGAGACGTCAATAATAAAGAAACATGCAGAAGCAACGAGGAAGCCCAGTTATCAGCCATTGTGCCACATACTTGTTTGGGAGCTTCAGAAGCGGTGGTGTGAGCGTCAGTGCCTCTGTGGAGTCCGTTATAATCAAACCCAACTGTGGGGGGAGAAGGAGGAGGAAGGGGGAGGAGGAGGAGGAGGAGGAAGGGGGAGGAGGAGGGCATTTGGTTAAACGCTCTACCAGATCCACACAAGCATTTTCCGTCTCTCTTCCACCACCACCCGCACACAATAGCCTTTGCCACCAGCGCCCTCTTTAATAGAGGGGAGCTGGCAGTGATGATGATGGTGATGATGATGGTGGTGATGGTGATGGAACCTGGTGGAGGCAAGTCAGTGATTTAATATGACGCATGTTAATGGAGGCCTCGGGGTGGCTGGCCTTTTCTGCGTGCGCATGTCCATGCCAAAGACAAGTGTGGGTGACAACATTAATTACAGCCTCTGCGAGTGTTTACAGACCCTACGCATGGCCAAGTGCGAGTGTGTGTGTTGGTGCAGAGTGTGTGTTTACAATAAGGCTTGGGGGAAGCTGAGCACTGCATCACTTACCATTTGGCCTCTGTCACTTAGAATCACTGGCTGTGCCACATATCATTCACACTCTCTATAAAGAAGCTACTTATCTCGGTGTCTACTGTGATCACTGCCAGCCCGGGTGATGGACATGACAGGACAGGAGAGTGGAGGAGAGGAGGAGGAAGCAGGGAGACGTGAGGAGGTAGGAAAACAGGCATCGGAGGGGTGGGGAGGAGAGGAGAGAGAACAAAAGGGAGATGTGGGCAGAGAAAAGAAGAGAGGATCGAATGGTGACGAGGATGGAATAGAGGAGTGAAAAGAAATCGAAGGAAACAAAAAGCAACGGAGTAGAGGAGGATGGAAAGCAGATAGAAGAAAGGCAGAGGAGAAATGATGGGATCAAAAGATAGGGAACTAAGAGAGGGCAGAACCTGAGGAAACATTTTGAAGAGGGGTAAAAGATAAGACAAGAAAGAGGAAGCAAGGAAAAAGGGAGATAAAGACGGGATATCAGTCAGGAAAAGGAGAGGAGAAAATGAAGAGAAAAGGGAAAATGAGAGAAAGTGGAGAAAAAGCCAGGGTGTGTGGATCAAGCTGTTTAGTGAGTGGCACTCAGATGCATGCAAATGGATTCGCGAGGTTGGCATGGACAAATGCTGTTCCGGTTCATTGGAATGCACAATTCCATCTCTCTAATTGACATGCAATTAATAATGTATACGATTTGTCACAGGTCAGTATCTGCAGCAAATCATGTCTCAGTTTAAAAAATAGAGACAGCTGCCCAGCCCAGGGCAGGCAGGACTCACAGATCGGCTGTCACACTCAACTGAACAAAAAAAATAAAAAATTGGTTTTGATTTATTTCGCAGAAAGCAGGGACGTAGTAGCAGTGGTGTGGGGACTCAGACGATGACAAATTGTTGTGAATGTGAATCTCCGTGCATATATTCTCTATATCTCATGTCATTGTTGGTGGGTGGATAGAGCTGTGGGGATGGTGAAGAGTGTGTGCACAGATACGAGCGATGGCTGAAGTCGGTCAAAAAACTGGGAACTTTTAAGAGTGCATGAATAATAAGCAGCTAATTATTCTAAAGCAGGACGCTGAACTTCTTACAGATATTGTATGTGCTGTTCAGTCTACTAATAAATCTTTCTATTCTGAAAATTTTACAATTTCAGTAAGTTTGTAAAACCATTTATCTTCCAAAAACCTCATGTATTAGCTGTCAAAAACTTTTATTAGGTGATTTGATACCAGAATTTCCTTTAATCTAAATGTTACTCAATCAAAAAATTAAAGTAAACTTACTGAACAAGCGCAGAACATTCAACTTCATAAGATCAGACCGACACCAAACATAAATGAATGTTTATAGAAGTTTGCACAAGGTTGTGCAAAATATATATATATAAATATATTTTATTATTTGACTCATTGATCAAATAGACAAAGTGTTTTTTATAATATTACATGATGAGAATATCTGGTGCAGTGGGGATCTGATTTGTAAATCATTTTTTGTCAGATCGATGAACGTGAACGAATAAGTGTGATTTGCGTTTCTTTGACTTTATTTTTGGTGTATGTGCATGAACCAGCTGTATTTACCTGTATGGGATCTCATGTGAGTTCGCAGGTGGCTGGGCTGACTGAAACTCTTCCCACACTCCTGGCAGAAATACTGCCCCTGCCGCATGACAGACCTCAACATCCCTGATCACACACATGGAAACAGGAAGCACAAAAGAAACGCAGTTAAAAAGAGGAAATCTTCCAAAAATGGCAGGTTCAGTCTTTTTATAGTCCAAAGGTCAAAACAGAAGTCAGATGATGATCAGACACATGATGGGATGAAGCTTGGACTGTCAACAGGTCCCGTAGCACAAGGAGGCCCAACAAGACATATTACTGATACTGTCTCGTATGAAATAAGTTAACCTTTAAAACATGAGGTCTCCCAGTTAGGGGACTTTGAAAACACATGGTGGCAAACTGTGGAAAAATGGTCAGTTTGGAGGCCTCGTCTGAACCGTCTGTACTAAAACCTTGCTCTGCTTCACACATTGTACAAGCTACAGATGCATCACTCCACAGAGATATTTATATTCATCCAGAAAGTGTCAGTTTAACTGATTCTTCACCTGTAACACTTGTGCTGATATTTGCCAATCTTAACAAATTTCACAAGTGTTTCCTTTGACCCCAAAAGTGTTCAAATAGACCATGTGGCTGCAGAGATATACTCATTTAATTAAGGTTATGCAATTTTTATCAATTTTACATTGTGATGGTTTGCTAAAATCAGCTGCTGGGTCCTGTTCTAAGTTGCAGTTGTTGAACTAGTATATCACTTCAAAGAAATTTGCATTTAAGACACTTTTAGGGAACGCAGAATATATCTGAATGAACTTTTTTGCAAATCTTTTTAAAAAGAAATCTTAAAACAACATATTTACACATAAATCCCAGATGCTTTGATTTCTTATGAGTTTCTACATGCATGAAGAAGATGTCTTCTCATGGCAGTGTTTTAAGTCTGAATGAAGACATGAAGGTCAGTAATGGGCAGAAATCGTTGGTATATGTGTGCATGTACGTAAGCACGGAGCCTGGCTGGAGCGGTGGAGCTAGGTAGCATCAGCAGTGGACTCGTGCAGGCATCATTAGTATGTCTAATGTGTCATTATGAGCGGCTCGCTCCAGGGGCTGGACTGCAGCTGTCACACAGCATCATCTCATAGGCTGACAGCAGGACACACACAGCACACACACACACTGCATAAATTACAGGCAATTAAAACGCCCCGGCTGTGATGTGCCCGCTCCGCTGCCCGTGTGTCACATGTCAGGTGTGTGTGTCGGCATGCGTATGAGTTACAGGGAATAAATATATGTGTGCATGCTTGGTCTGAGGGAGGAAAGCGAGGCACACATTTACAAAAGATCACACACTCACAGAAAAAACCAAAAAACACTGACTGGCACTGCATGCACCTTTAAATGTTAATGACCTGAAATGGCAAGAAACCCTGTTTAACTCCAAAGTCACTTCTTTATTAAAAAAAAAAAAAAAGGCTGAAAATATTAACAAGTGACTTTAGTCTGTCTTGATCAGCAGGATTAATCAAAGAAAACAAAGTTGTTCTTGTTCTGTAAGTCTTAGTTAACACAACTGAATTATTATTAGTTTTTTTATTTACATTCCTAATTCTTGCTCCAGTGCTGTTACACACCACATGCAATGAATCAGGAAAAGACTTAAGAGATACATGCAGACCAAGTGACTTCAGGAGCAGGTTTTCAGCATCAAGCAACCTGCTGTTTGCAGGATGGAGAGAATTCACGTGTCAAACCCTCAATGATCAGAATTCAGATACACGCAACACATCACTCGTGTTAGATTAGAGTCTTTTTCCAGATGTAGAGAAGACGCACGAGGACACAACATTTCAAGATGACTGGATCCATTTAATGACATTCTGAGTATTACACACACTCATGCACACCAACACACACATGCACTTCTCTGACCTCGCATGCTGACAGATAACATGCCGGGAGGGGGAAGGGGTTACTACCCAAAACCCTAGCAGACACATGAACACCCTCAGCATAAAGGCTGGTGTATATACCTGGGCAGGTTGTTTGTGTACAAGTGTGTGTGAGTTTGGGAAGGGAGGGGGAGGAAGGGTGGGCTGCACAGCAGGAAATAGGAGGACAAGGGAGGCAGAAGAGGTGACAGAGAGTGTCTCTGGCAGCCCGACTGCTGGCCTCTGGATACTCTACTTCCACTCCGGGCCGCCAGCCCTTCTCACTGATGCACTAATGAAAGACAAGACAGCGCTGGATGGAAAACACAAGCAGGCCAACACACACTCGAGCACATATTTACAGAGGGAAACAGGAGAAAGACTCAGTTGCTCAAAAAAGGTCACTTTATAGCATGTGACTCAAAGGGCTAAGGCAGATCGTGACGATATGCGCCTGGACAGATGACAGCGATGTCATGCGTCTGCTCTGGGGCTGTTGTCTTTGACCCCTGGCTCCATCCAGCCCCACTTGACCTCAGAGACACGACTGAAAATGGGCAAATAATATGGATGTTGGGTAATGACCATTTCCAAAGCAGCTGGTAGGGTAATTATTCTGTCTCATCTCTCACTTTGTCTCCTCTTTTCCCTCCCTCCATCTCTCTGTCTCTCTCTGTTTTACCTTCCTCCATTCGCATCTGTGCGAGTCTCTCGTCAGGCAGAGCCGTTACCTAAACGCTTTGTGACAGCTTTCTGGGAGAGTGGAGCCGGAGACCAAGGCATGCCTCGCAGACCTGAGAGCAGCAAAGGTTCTCTCACGTCTCTCACAGTAAGGAAATAAATAAGCATGTACACACACTCCCTGCTGCAAAAACTCAAGCACATATGGACAAACACACTGCCCTGGACATAACTTCAGAAACATGAAAGCACACACGCGTTCGTTCACTGGATTTCCGCTTATTTATTCAAACCCTCATCAGTATGGAGAGCTACTCTATATGTATATCAATCACCGTCGGCCAGATGGTGAGTTAAAGCGTGTAAAAGAGAGGGCACACTCTGGCTAATGCATACATCAAACAATAAGTGTTGATCTAAGTGACTACTAATATCTTTTAATTCTTTAACTTGTCCCATATTATTAGTGTTAATTAAATTAACTGCAAAACACATCTTTGTGAGTCCTGAAACATGGCGCTTTCTGAGGTGCTCTGAGCAGCCTGATGATGAGAGAAAGTTTTTTAAAATCTTGGGTATTATAAATAAAATTCACCAAACATATTCACTTTAAAGCTTTGGATGAAATTTTTTCCCTACCTGTGGGGTCCAACAGGGCGTTGGATGCGCCCCAGCGGTGGTAGAGGGCAGCTAACTCATGCGGCCTGTAGTTTTTAAGAAAGCTGAGGATGTCAGTTGGCATCTCTGGTGTCTCTGCGATTGGCTCCTGTTTCACATCACCACGACCTTCTAAAGGTATTGAAGAAGAGGAAGAGGAAGGGGAGGAGGAATTCTGTAGGGAGACGCCCTGACTCTGGGAGGCACCGTAGCTGTGTGCTGAGGTTGAACTGTGGGTGATGGCGCTGGGCCTGGAAGCGTTTGCCCGGCCATGGGTGTGAGAGTTGGGGAGCAGCTGATGAGACGAGCCCCGAGAACGGCTGTACTCTGCAAGGCCATGTTTGCTGGACAGCATGAAACCCAGACCCTCCTGAGACATCAAGTAGCGGTCAGCCTGCCTGGAAGCTGAAGCGGAGCTGGGGGTTGGAGCCGAAGAACGCATAAGGCTACCAGTGCGCTTCTCCACGGAGTTTGAAGGTGTCAAGGAGCTACCCCGAGGGTCCATATCCACTTTGGGTCTGTAGCGATGACTCTGGTCTTTTGTGTGTTTGATGATACTGCTGCTGGAGCTGCTGACTGGCCGTGCAGGGACTCTCCCAGTGTGGTTGCCGGATGTGGATGCGGAACCCCTAGAAGAAGAGGTGCCTGGGGTAGAAGATGAAGATGATGATGTAGAGGCTGCTTGACTTGCTGGCCTGGTCTTCTTCAGAACCTCGTTGGAGCAGTTTGGAGGCTGTGTACGTTGGGTGAGCATCAACGGAGGCAGCGGCTGACACTCCCTTCCTTCCAGGACAGGTGGAGGTCCGGTGCGTCTCCTGGAGGACAATAAACTGTCTTTGGAGCCCTTTGTGTTGTTTTTAGGAGCCCATTTAGGAGCCAGATTGGAGCTACTGCCGTTGATGCGGTGAGCCACCGTCTGGTGCATCCAGAGCACCTCAGGGTAGCGGGTGGAGTGAGAGCAGAAGGAGCACTTGTGGCTAGGGAGGCTTTTTCTATCTGGGGAAGATACAGCCCTGATGCCTTCAGCCCTCACACACAGATCAATAGGGATCAAGGTAGGATCACGTGGAGAGGAACGAGCGGTGAGATTAGCATGGAGGGATACGGTGTTGTTCTGCATGAAAGCTTTCTTAATTTTGGGATAACCCCCAGAGGTGCCTCTGTCCAAGCTGGAGCTGGGGCTGGGAATGGGGCTGGGTCTATCGTTTGAGGCAGCCGGGTGTTGGACACGAACATGATTCAGGTAGGCCTGGGTCTCTGTGGTGGCAAAGTCACACAGGCTGCAAATGTAGGGCTTCACATCTGTAGGGAAAATAGAGGGACAACACAAAGGTCAGAGCTTAAAACTTCAGCCCACGCTGCAGGATTCATGTTGTTTTGGAGAATGACCACCAGGTGGCAGGACTGGACCATAATCCTATTTCTTCTATGTCGACTAAGGGATTTAACACACTGTATCCCAACTTACTGTATCCTAATAATTATTCATGGCACACTGACTGTGAGAAATGACAGGAAGAAAAAATTAAACTCATCCAAAACGTAAAAAAACACTAAAAATAATTAATCACGATGTTCTAGTAGGTGTTCTTTTTGGTAATTAAAAATAAATAATTATAACCAAACACATCAGTTTTAATTAAAACTAAATAAATTACTAAATGAGATCATTTTATCTCTAATTGTTGATTATCTTTGTATTACATTTTTAACAAGTGCACAGTGGCATCATACAAATCCAGAGTTGGACATGAAACACACATAATATTAAATTCAGACAGAAAATATCGATCGTATATTTGATTTTTTTTATTTATTTACTTATGCATTTTTATACTTATGGTAACTGACTGAGGTGCAGCTCATTAAACTCTCCACAAGGTGGCGTTAATGCCCTATCTATGAAAGTTAAATCACCACATGAAAACTTATTTCTGTGTCCAATTTCCAACAGGAATAATAAAGGAAAAAAGCATTAATATCAGTAATAAATAGGAATATCACTTCTAGTGGTATATATATATCAATACCTTAATTACAACTTCTTTATTTATCTTTATTTTATTTAGTTTGTTTTCTTCTGTTTTCCCTCCTACTTTACACACAGTGGTTAAATTGTTTATATTTGCTTTTCTCTTTTTTTTTTTCTTTTTTTTTTACTAAGGAGTGAGTTGCACATTTTTCTGCTCCCCACAACGCTTCCTCATTTTCACAGCAACACCAGTAACATACCATCTGTTTTTCATTCGGCTTCCTGTTGGCAAAACCGGCCAACACTAACAGCTCAGACTCTGCCAAGGTGAAGGCTTTTTGAGCAACCAGGCAGGGTGGCAAAATAATAAGCTCTGCTAACCAAGCTGATCATTTCATTATTCAGTCCCTAACCAGTTCCTGTCACTTGACTT
The DNA here is from genome assembly GCF_017639745.1 of Melanotaenia boesemani. Lineage (NCBI taxonomy): Eukaryota > Metazoa > Chordata > Actinopteri > Atheriniformes > Melanotaeniidae > Melanotaenia > Melanotaenia boesemani. Next base: position 29,094,976 of record NC_055687.1, read on the forward strand.
ACAGTTTGTAACTGTAAACAAAACATAACTGTCCTTCCATATGAAAAATAAAAGACCAGTTTTGAAGCCAATTTATATCCTTTGCATCCCCCTAAAGAAGCTTAGTTACATCAGAGTATTTGGGAGTGTCCTCTGAGTGCGTCCCCACTGCATGCACCCCCTCTCCATTGGGAGGTGACACTATAAATAACTAGTCCCTCAGACATCAGGCAGCCTGGCCGCCTCAGTGGTAAGAAGAGTGGATGAGTGACAGTGGAAGTGTCACAGGAGGCAACCTCAGAGATTAGGAAAGAGTCGAGGGGGGGGGGGAATTGGCCGGATGGATAAAGGCCTTTTCATCTTGACAAGATTATCCTTTGGGTAAATGCTGAATTGCTCTTTTTCAAGATACTTTTTTCACTGTAATCAATAAACTTTATCAACATTGAGTATTTCTAATATGCTTTAAAGTCTTATCAGATACAATAAGCCTCAAATACAATTACAGAAAGCAGACGCCAGGGTGTCCTTGGTGAACATAATGTGTTTGTTTCACTTTATTTACAACTAGAAAAGAAGCTGCTTTGATTACAAGGCTTATTACAATAACTGGCTGTCAAACCATAAACAACATTACTGAGTTCAAGGAAACATTTTGTGTGGCTAGCATAAAAAGAGAGTAGAAAAAAACATATTCACACACAGATATGGGGGGTGAGGGGAGTTTCCTGAGACAGGAAGACCTGAAATAGCACACAGCTCGATCAGGCCTGAAGAAATGTTGCTGCTATTTTTGAATCTGTGCAAACTGGGAAGAATGGAAACAATCACTATATTTCTTTGCTATCCTCTATCCTGACCTGTTCCTTCAGTTAGTTTGTAAGAACAAAGGGCTGCTCTTCAGGGAATCCTCCTTTGATATATTTCACTCATGATCATGGGTGTTTTGCTTATGCATTGTTGGTTCTCTTTTTTCCTCTCTCTCTCTCGCTCTCTCTGTCTCTCTCTCTCTCTCTCTCTCTGCAGTGTTTATTGGTTGTGGAGGTGAAAAAATGATCGGAATCCCAACAATGCCCTTTTGCACTGCTGACATTCCTTTGACAGGATTAACATTTCGTTTAATCATTAAAAGAAATCATGTGTCATATTTTTGATGACACTGGTATTGAAGAAATTTGCCAGTAACAGTGGAAGTTTATCCACTTAATTGTATTGCATTTGTAAACAAAATGCTATCCCCACTGATGTAATTTGGACATTTTACCACATGGTGGCTCCACTTCCCACTCCACAGAGTGATGAAATGAGGAGCTGCTCCTTCACAAAGCTCATCTCATCAGCAGATCTTTACTACAGGGAGACAACAGTATCGAGCTTGTAAAAAACCCTTTCATAGCAATTACTTAAAAGTAGGTAATTGAAATTTTGCTGCTTTTATTTATGCAGAGCTTTATTAAGGTCCCTGATCCCCGGGATTTGCTGCATCGTTTGGAATTGTTATTGGGTTGAGTGACTCAGTTTCAGCCAAGCTTTAGGGGGCAAATAGATGGCCTCATATTTAACTCTAGAATACTTTGGTATACAGAGGACTTTATGGTTGACTCAATAACTGCAAGATACTCAGGTCCTGTTGTTGAAAAACAGGCCCAAATCATCAACCTTCCCCTACCATGCTTGAAAGCTGGTATGAGGTGTTTAAGGGGATATGTTGTGTTTAGTTCACCTCATTTTAAGATTAGGTAAGGAACAAATGTTTTTTAATTAAATAAAAGTGTACGTTTTCACAGCTGTGCAGTACGTGTGTGTCTGAATGATTAATATACTGAAGTAAGCCACAATTTCCATTTTTATTTCTAACCAAAGTTAAAATGAGTTCTTCATTCCCCATATAATATTTCTTTAAGATGCAAAGGGGTAAAGCTTCCAACAATGGAAGCTGTTTACTAACCTGAAAGCTCTCCAGAGTTTGAAGAACCCATCTCCGAGGCTTGATGTCCAAGGGTGGAGGCAGGTGGAGAATCTCCATACCCTGGAGTGCTGGGTCGGCTGGGGGAGCCAGAGTCTGGATCACTGTTGGAACCCCATCGGTCATCTCTTGTGGTTCTTTCTTTCTCTCCCACAGATGCCCTGCCTCCATCCTTCCTGTGGACCCGCTGGTGGACAATCATCTGGTGACGACTGCGAAACATCTTCCCACACTCAAAGCACTCATTACACTTGGAGGAAGCTTGCGACTGGGATGATCGTCGTCGGTCTTGACGACATGAGGGTCGGTACTCTGAGTCGCTGAGGCTCTCCGGTGTCCAGTCCCCTGACGAGGTGTGGTTCCCCAACCCAGAGCTGCTGCGTCTGCCTGAGCTGCGCTTCTCTTGACTTTGCAGGACATAACTGCTACTCTCCTTCTCAAAGACAACAGCAGCTCCAGCGAGGGTCTCCTCCCCCAGATTTCCTCCACCATAGGAGGCTTTGTAACTAGGCTCAACGGGCTCCACAACCCTTCCTTTAGTGGCTAATTGCCAGGCCTGGTAGCTGCAAACTGGATCTAGCTCTGGGATTTTTTTACCTAAAATCTTTTTCTCTTTTTCTTCCACTTCATCCAGGCTCTTGCCCTCCACAGACTGGAGGTTTAAGTAGTCGAGGAAACGTCTCTTAGCAGCTGGTGAGTCCTCGTCACCACTAGGCTTGGACTGGATTGGGGATTTCCTACCATAATTGAGACTGTGAACTTTGTCATGGGCTCTCAGGCTTTCTTTGCTGTGGAAAAGGTTCCCACATTTTGAACACATCTGATAAACAGATGTAACAGATGCAGAAACTAGATCGGGACCCTGGGCTACATCATTGATGGTGGCCGGATGCTCAGAAGGATCTGCTTTTGACCGAGACCTGGATTTGGTGTTGTGCGTTTTCATGTGAGATTTGAGGAACCAGGCTTCTCGGAACCGTCTCCCACAAATTCGACAGCAGTGGTCCAGTATTCCCGCGTGTTTTTTCATGTGTGACTTCAAAAACCAGGCTTGTGTGAAGACCTGGCCACAGGTCTCGCATGGGAATGTGCCATCGTTCTGGGGCTGGATGGGTTCCGACTCAGTCACAATCTCTTCTTTAACAGTAACAGTTTCATCTTCTGCATCTGCCGTTATGTGGACCTTTTCTATGTGACTGAGGAGCTGGTCTTCCCGCTGGGCTTCATAGCCACACAGACGGCAAATGTAAGGCCTCTGGGTGGTGACAGATTTTTCCCTTTTCATGCTCCGTGCAGGCACTTTCCTCCGACTGTCCTCACTAGTATCCCCATTGATCATCTTGTTACAGGCAGAGCTGCTCTTAGTTGGACTGGTGCCTCCATCGAGACCCTCCGAAACCCTCATCTCCTCTTCCTCGGCCCCACCCTCTTCATCGTCATTGGAGTGGTGAGAAGACAGCGTGTCCAGTTTGTGGCTGCGGATGTGGACTTTAAGGTTGCCCTTCTGAGAGGCCCTGTGGTCGCAGTAGGGGCATTTGTACGGACGAGCACCCGTGTGGCGTCGCATGTGCTGTGACAAAGAGCTAAGAAAAGGGAAGCTGCGTCCACATATGTTGCAGTTGAAAGCCCCGGGGATTTTGTCATCCTCACCCTCAATTTCATTCCCATTGTCAGGTCTGGCCTTCTCTCCAATCAGCTTCTCCTTCTGACCTCCAGCCTGAGTCTCCATTACTTCCACACTCTCTCTGGGATTCATGGTATAAATGAAACCACCCTGTGTAACAATGTTTGCAAGCTTATTAACACTTGAAACTTCTGCTATCTGCAGCTGTACATCTAGGGATGTCTTCTGTGTCTTAGCAGGTCACTTGAAATTCTTTTTACCTCCAGTCATCCAGTGAACAGGCCACTAATAGAGTAGCTGATTTAGCAAAGTCAACTCACAGGATGACTCAGTAACTCTTCATAAAGAGCGATGTATCATTGGCTTTGTCAGGCAAAAATCTGCCTCAGGTGCAATAAATAAATTGATAGTTATGTCTCTTTGCCAGAATAAGGAAAACACTCAGATTCAAGTCGCCATGGTGTCAGTCGAACTTCAGAGTTGCTAATCCACAACACGTCTGGTCCTCATTTTCCTAGTTCTCTCATCTTCGGTTTTTATGCATCTCAGAGTTTCCCTATCATATCACAGTGAGCTAGCTGTGGACCTGCAGAGTGACAAAAAGAAAAAAAGACAAAACAGGGAACATGTTAGTTAATGTGCAATACTTTAAAAGTACTTGACATTTTCAAACTGATGAATCTGCAAGCTTTTCTGATGATGTTAATGTTAAATTTTACTTATTTGTTTAATTATTTGTGTGAAAGGGGCAGATTGCATAAGATTTTCTTATTTCTGCTCCTTATGAAACTTATGTTGTATTGATTGTTTTGTTTTAATTAAGAATTAAATTAATTTTCAGAGACATAAAAATGGCTGTTTTTTAGCTAAAACAAATAACCAAGTAAAACAACAATGGGTAAGTTACAATGAAAAGTTTTATGCATAACATAATCCGTGGAAAAATTAAAAAACTACATCCTTAAAATCAAGCATGAATCACGTGTGTGTGTGTATGTGTGAGTTTTGGGTGATTTTCACCATATGTGTAGGCTTTTGGCAAGTCTCTAACTTGCACTTTGCACCACTACTATTTATGTTCATGCATGTGTGTCTGAGCTTGTGCTGTGCCTGAGCAGTGCAGCAGGACTGGGGGCTGTGATGCCACAGCGGCTGAGTCGACACTTTACACAATCAGTGTGGGAGCTGGGGGGGGGGGGGGTCGCGTTCACATCAGCAAGATCAGCAGAGCCACCATATTCCCTCCCCTTACTGGCCTCACACACCCGCCTCAACTGACACAATCACATGACAGGGATCTTAGGTACACAACAGGAAGTGGCTCTTCAGACAGTTTGCTTTGCTCTATTTCTCAAACTGGAGATGAATGGGGTCGAGGAGCGAGTCAGACAGAAAGAAAGAGAGAGAGAGATCGAGATAAGCAGAGACAAACATACTTTGACAGCGTTCACTAACTTCACACTACGTGTATTTTGTTTGGTAGCTGGAAAAATTATGCCAAAAGTTTCTGCGTCGCTGCTTTTGTTTCGAAACCTCAAAATCATGCAGGGATTTCAACATTTATGTGGGATGTGTCATACATATTACATATTACATACATATGCTGCAGTTTTCTGAATTAAGGTGAATCACTTTTGTTTTCCTTATCTACCTATCAGCTTAATAAAAAACATTACTAATTAAAGCAGCTTTACTGGTCAAAATGACATATTTTACTGTATGTGCAAAACTTGTGAACCATGAACAGAAATCTCCATGCAGAGCCTGCATGAGTGTGTGGACTACATGAAATGTAACTGACAACATTATTACAGGCTATAACTTGAAGTGTCAGAGCCCATAGGCTGAGAAACTGCCAGGCTCTAATTACAAGCGGATAATTGATCATAATCATAAAAGGATAAGGTGGTGGAGGAGGGAAGTTAGAGCAAGAACAATAATATGTCTAAAACTATTGTGTTGAAAATGACTACCCTGCACCAAAGACCTCTATCTTTTTAGAATGAATTAGACCATTGAAATAAGGTGCAATGGTTCACCCCACTTCTTCTTGGAAAGATTACTATGCTCTGGCTTTCAGGGAATAAGAACCACTCCAGCAAGGACAGCAACTGGGACTAACACTTCTTTGAAACAACGTGTATTTCAAAATCCAGATCTCAAACCAGACCTTTATTCTAAAAACCAAGGCAGGCTTGCTTTCTGTTTTGCATTTTAAAAATACCTTACTTCAAAATTTCCGCCAGTCCTAAGAAAACGGCTCTATGGAGAACAATGCCATTCAGCTGGTTCTATGAATCATACCTCTACTTTCTAGATTCCAGTCAGCGCGCTCGCAGTTTGGAAATTAGATCGTTTCCTGGCAGGTGAGCTCACTAATCAGAAAGCCATCTACTTCTCCAAACTGAGAGCGCTCTGACTAGAATATATTGAAGGTAAGACAATGACTACAAATGGGAACTACACACAACCTGTTTATAAAAGTTTGTTTATTAAAGTTTGACATAGCCTTAGGTCTGGAAATTAAACCAACAAGGAAGTGCCTGCAGAGTGAAACTCCAGCAGTTGCAAAGATAAATCAGTCTATGCAGATGTTTATGAAAATTTACACTACTTCTTATCTGATCTGAAGTACAAGTTTTACTAACTTAAGTTCTCAGTTGTAATTTCATGTTATTTTCAGTAGAGCATAACATTTATTCTGTGAATGTAACAGACAATGAAGCTGGAGAGGGTAAATGTAGCACTACAGATGTACACAGTTTCAACAGTTTTCAATGAAATCCCAGAGTTACATTAGCTTTCGATTATATTCTACGACTAACTGGAGGGAAACACACATCATATAACATTATATCTTTTGAATACTGTGCTGTCAGTGTGGACATGTGTGTTACTGTCTCAAGTTGTTTTTAGGCAGTTGACATGAGATACTTGCATATTATCTATACCGCATTAGGCATTACCCAAAAAAGTCCTCTCCTAAAAACTGCTATTAAAAGAAAAATGACGACTGATATTTTTTCACTTTTTTGTTTAAAATCACTGAATCAACTTCAGTACCAAATATGCAATTATTAAAATTATTTTAACCCTTGAAATGCAAGTTTGATGACATGATGTCAATGCTGTGACAAACTGTGACTGAAGATAAATGTTCAGAGAATATAAACATAGCAGAGCTCTTAGATCCAAAGACTCGGGTCAGAGTCCAGACTAAACATGGAGAAGCGGCATTTAGCTGTTATGCTGCAAACAAATGGAACAAACTGCCAGTGGAGATTAAACTTTCACAAAATGTAAACACTTTTAAATCCAGGTTAAAAACATTTGTTTTCTCATGCGCCTATGCATGAAATCTGCACGATAACTTTTAATTTTTATTTTGCTTTTAATTATTTAATGTCATTTATGATTTTATTGTGATTTTTCCTATTTGTTGTTGCCTTTTACTTCTTTTTAATGCTTTCTTTGCACCATCTGTAATGCTTCAAATGTTTTATTTTAACACACTCTGAATTGTCTTGTACATGAAATGTTCTATACAAATAAACTTGCCTTGCCTCCTTGTTATAAAAAGAAAAACCCAAAAATAAATTGTTGTTTTCCATATAATAGATTTTGGTAAATTATTACAGTTTGATTCATGGACAAAAAATTCTCTTCTGAATACTCTCCTATAAAAAAAAAGACAAAAAAAAAAAACCCAAAAATTAAATACTTCCAGTCAACTTTAGTCGTCATCAAAATGACCAGAAAGGTTATTATTCTAATTATTTCAACCCGTTTAATGTCAGTTTGATGGTAGAAGACTTTGTTATCCTCCAATAACCTGAATAGGTGGTACATTTGAGAAAAAATTAAATTGCAATTTCAAAGTTTTTCAAAAGAAACTTTTTCTTGGGAAAAATAATGGGGTAACACGACCATAATGGTGGCCAGAAATTGAGGTAGATTTTCCTGAAAGAACTAAAAAGTCCCTAATGAGCTACAAAGTCACCACAAATGCCTTTACTCCTTCATATCAAGTGACCTGAATAAAACAGGTAATAGCATGAATTTAAGAGCAAAACTGTTGCTGATTCCTTCAGCGTCTAGTTGTGGTGTTTAAAACAGGGGATAATAGCCTTATTTCCTATTAAATGGCCTCACTAACTAGGGGTCAAGAGGGCAAGGAGGGGTTTGAGACAATTCAACAGTAAGCCTGTCATCCACCAGACAGTCACATGTACAAATTGAAATGTAATGAGATTAAACGGCAGAAGGGAAACAATGCAGCCTCCTCTAACACTGAGGCTAAAGACAAAGAAAAAAAATGGGGAAAAAAGAACAAATTGGCTTAGGGATGGGGAAACTGTCCAGAAAAGGAGAAGATTACCAATCCTCGAAGTCATCAAAAAAGAAGAAGAGGTCTCCAAGCTCTATAAAAGATTCATCCACCGTCTAGCCACTATTTCCACTTTGTAAACCTTGACTGTCTTTGACATCCTCCCAGCTAATTAACCTCATGTACATGCACACACTATGAAGGAATTGATAAAACTGTAGAAAATGGCAGTGTCTAACTAGCAGGGCTGCAGCTGAAACTGTGTTTTCAAGGCTGCTTTCTGATTGAAACAAAAACGCTTGTTTCATGTTTTAAATGTGCAGGAAAATGATCATCCCTTATAAACAATGACCTCTAACCTTAGCTGAAAATGTTGCCACTTATGTTACCCTAGCATGAGTTACTGGGAATAAATGGAGGCCTGATGACTGCTGTGTGAAACAAAAACAAGTGCCCCCTCCCACCCTTTCACCCACCACCTACATCTGAACATGCTCACCCTTTTCTGTTTTGCTTTCTGAACTCTTGAAGCAGCGGAGAATGAGCAAGGGCAGGAAATCCGTTTTTATTTTCCCATCCATACGCAAACTTCACAAAGCAGCCTGGTTATTTCAGTTCCAGAAACCCATGAGGTCCACATCTGGACTGGATCTTTAAACAAACCTAGTTAAACTGTACACGTTGGCCAGCAGAGGACCTGTTTACACAGTTCAGTTTGTGTTTGTTTTCACACACTAGTGTCTCGCAAAACCAAACCTAAGAACAAAGCACAGTATGGTGAAAATGCAACAACGACATAACAACAAACACAAAACTTACAATTAGAAAAAGTTACACACTGATTATGTTGGCTCAACAGCTCCCTCTAGAGGCAATATTCTGCTTACAGACATCTGGAGCAGTTTAAGAGGGATGTTCACATTGGACACAAAACATACTCCTGGATAGATGACAGGCCTGACTGTTTTGTTCCTCTTTGACAAAAACACTGTCATCCGGCCAGGGAGCACCTCCATTGTGGCAATCATCTCAGAGGCTGCCATGACACAAATCTCCTGAACGCAAGGGTGCAGAGCTCGGCTTTCATAACGCACTGACTCACTCACGCTGTCACCTTATCACTGGTAATGACTGTAGGTCGTTCTCATGTGGGACATCCTTCAGCCATGATGGGATCTGCCTCCCTCCCACACAGCGGCGCAGAGACAAGTGTTCGAGGTTAAGGAGAAAATACACAGTGGGGGGAAAAATAAAGAGTGGGGCTTGTGTTGGAATGAACACACAAGTGCATGCATACATGCAGGAGAACTGAGGAATCAAGAAGGAAAACAGAGGGGCTTTTAACGTTGTCCACACACATCTTTTGAAAAGTCTATATACGCACACTGTGGGCTTTTAACACTGTTTCATACAGGCAGCATTGAAAGTTTAACGCCCCCCCCCCCAACACACACACACACACATACATTGCTTTATGGAGCATAACATACAGAGAGCACTTTACAAAAAAAATCTCACTATCCTCTGTACAGTGGAGACATTCAGTGCTCAGAGAGCGACAGAAAGGATGGCATGGAGTCTTAAATACACACATACACTCACACACACACACACACACACACACACACACACAAATATACTGTGCAGAGCCAGTGTATTCTCAGACCAATCAATAATCCATTATGAAAAAACTGCTCTTCAGCTCCCACCCTGCTCTAAACCGTCAGACAAAGAGGTCTGCTGTATGCTCCACGATGAAGACTGAAAAGTAAAGAACAGCTGGAAAGACACCACAACACAAACACACACACCTACAGGCAGTTCATAAACACACACATGCTGTAGGATGAAAACTGTACCAACTATAAAACAACACAAAGAGAGGAACCTTTTTGGAAATGTTTTGGCTGCCAGACAAGATTCTGCTTCCCTCAGTTCATTTTGTCCACAACTGTGCCATTCAAATCTATAACTATAAGGAACAATGTAAAATAAATATAGTTTTATTAATGTGTAGATTATTTCAACACCATTATAAAATGTATTGTTTGTGCTATGCGCTACAGTTCTCACATACTTGCTCATAACCACATCTGGATATGTATACAACTTCTTATGTGTTCAAGCTACAATCCCTCAGAGACTGAATTCACATGGATGTGGTGCAGATGTGTGTCATTTTTAGCCTAATCTTGTCTTTAAATGCTCCCCCATTTTAGAGCTTTGAAGGATTAAACTCTAAAAATGTTTACTTTAGTTGTCCAGTCTGTACAGAAGCTGGAACTGACTTTAGTTATGTTTAGCTAATGTGTAGCTTTTTTATGTTAGCTAGCTAGCTAGCTAGCTACACTGATGAACATTATTGTCTGATTCTACTTTTAGTAGAAAAAAAAGACTAAATAACACAAACGGACACTTTCTATCTGATCACATCTGTTTTCTAAAACAGTACCAACATAATTTGACTCTAGCTTAGTTGTAATTTGTTCTATTAAAGTCCTATTAAAAAACAAACTTAGATTTAAGGGTGAGAATCATTTAAGTATTTTGATTTTTGTAATTTATTCTGGTGTTTACATAATTAATAGCTAGGTTTCATTAGCTGCTCATAATCAGAATTTAAAAGATGGGAATACAAAAGGGGTGAATAAAAAATCTGCAAAACCGAAGGACTTGATAGACTTGGTTAATTTTTAACTTATACTATTTCCACCTTCATGCAACACAATTCAACCTAGTTTACTCACTTCAAACCAGTCATTTCACTTTTTTATATTCCACATCTTTTAAAAAGGTCACTTTAATTTAATCAGTAGTAAATGGAAACCTGATTATTATTATTAAAAAGTTGGAACCACTTTGGATGAAATCTGGGTCCAGTCTGAACTGAGTTATAATATAATTTTCACTTTAGACCCTGCTCTATCAGAGCTGGTCATTCTTATAAGAACGAAGAGCAATGGGGAGGCTTTACTGCTTTGTTTGGGTCTCCATTTCCCATCCTATCCTGGTTCTATCCCTTCAACTCCCCCCTCGCCTATCACTTAAATCCAGCCAGAACAATGGAGGGAGTCCACGCTGTCTGTCTCTCCTCACACTGACCCCCACCACTACCACCTCAATCCCTGCCTGCCTTCTCTATTTTTCGTGAGAAGGGCTTTTTGGGTAGAAAAAAATTCTACCAGGTCTATGTTTATGTGTGTGGGTAGGAAGTGGCAGGTGTTTGGGTCAATGCTGTCAAGTTACATTTTAGTGACCCACCCCTTGCTAATGGGACTACTAGATGGGTCAGAAAGAGAGTTGAATGGTTGGCATCTCAAAAGTGTAAAAATAAAAATTGAGGGACTTATGTATCTACTGGTTATAAATCTCAGAAATACTAAAAGAATTTAATCTTCATTGTTCTTCTTAATTATCTGCTCATTGGGGAGTGACACCTGCTGGTACACTTTAGCTGTTTTTAACACCAACAAGCACTGCCTTCTCTCAGGGGCCAAACCATCTTCAGCTTCCTCTGGGATCCACTTTGTATTTGTGTATGTGTGTGTGTGCTTCCCTCCCCCCTCGCCTACCAAAAACCCTGCCTGTTTTTCTCACACCACTCGTTAACCCCTGGGTGCTCCTGCCCTAAGAGCTCACTACACCCACCTCGCTCCTGAGCACACACCAGCATTCCTCACACACATGAGCACACCCTGAGATCTACTGTCACTGTGCAACTAAACTAACTTCAGCATTTACAGAAAGTAGATAAGTTAACAGTGTGGAGTCCTCGTGTTCAAAACCTCCAAAACTAACCTTTAACCTTAATTTAATCTCAACGTTAATCTAACCCCCAACTCCTAAATCCACATCTTAATCCCATGCTATTGGACTGGATGTAAAGATGATCAAAATGGTCTTATGTAAAACACAGTCTTTTTTTAGCATCATTTGTTTCATGGATAAACATTTTAAAAACAGCTGAAACTAACTGTTGCTGCATATGATTGAAGTTTAACCCTTAAAACTCTGCTAGATCACCAGCGCCACCGGGCGCTATCACTTATATTGTCAACAATTTCTTAGGAAAGGTACTTTGTAACTTGATGGGGTAGATTGTGATCAATAGCTTACCCTTTAGGTGATCTATGGATGTTTTCCAGGCATTTATATCCTATCCAGGAGGTTTACACTACAGCTGCAAAATGTAGTCTTTATTCAGAGACTATATTATAAATCCACCATGATAACACTATTATTTATCACATTTTTGTAATAAAAGAAGATTGCTATCACTATTATGTTGCTAAGAAACCTCTATTTTGACACTGAAATTATTATTAAGCCATGTCCTGTCAAACATTTAACCAATTAGAAAGCTTAAATTGATGGTAAAGTCCAATCAGGAGCAGCAAAATATCAACAAGTGACAAAAAGTTATATGTCTGTCTGAAAAGAACAAAACTAATGGTCCTCACCAGAATAAAGCAATGAAAACATTTTTGACACAGAGTGGCGCCAAAAATGAGCTGAGTTGGAGTTGGTTTAATGAGGATAATAGGTAAATAGTAGAATAAATAACTGATGGTTTTAACAGTAATATTTTTTCTAGTGAAAGCCAAGACTTAAGAGAATGATATGCAGATCTTAATTTGTGTGTTATTTGCTCTGTTAGAAATAAATTCCATTTATTTGTTTGTTTTTTTTTGTTTTTTTTTGGCCTTTAAGGTGCTATATCTGTTGCCACATTTGCTCTACATCATTTCAGCCTCATTATCTAACAACTGAGGCTGACATGAACAAAACTAATGTGTATTCTGACTGTGCTTTAAAAGTGTATTTTTACATAAACAAACAAACAAACAAAAGAGGTAAAAAAAAAAACAAGCAAACAAAAAAAATAGCAAAAGACTGGCTGGGAATTTCAAGGGTTAATACTCTAACTTCAACAAGCAAAATCAGTTTCCCTCTGTTTGTCTCTCACAAACAAAGTGAAGGCAGACCACGGCAGGACGGATCAAGTCAAGCACGGGCAACATGCCGGCGTAGTAACGCAGAAAGCAGAGCAGCCAGTCACGGTAATAGTGTCCCATTTAAATCTAAACTGAATCTTCCATCTATTTTCACATAACTCCCCACTGTCCACTCTTCTCACAACTCTCACAGCCTTCCACCTCTTCCTCTGAGCTTTCCCCCTTCATCCGTCTGAACAACCCTGAACAACCTCTGCAGCTGAGTCTAGATCAGTCTTTTTGAAGTGTAATTAGACCAATGACCTCAACAACGGCCACCAGTCTTTCAAACTGTCACCCTCTCAGATACAACCGCTTTATTTTGTTGCTTGCTAAGGCGAGATGCCCGAACTGTTACAAGAGTTTACACACCAATGCTCCTCATCCTCACAGACAAATCATTATTGAGCCAATTAATGTAATTTGGCTGATTCCTGGCATTAACACGAATAAACGAAAGCTGTTAAAATCTTTTCAATATTCTCTCAATTGTCACTTTACACAGAAAAACCGAAATGAGAACTCATTCAATATACTGGCGACAAGAATAAAAAAAGGAAGTGTGGTTTCACCTTTGGTGTTGTTAAAGGGCATATAATTTGCTGACTATCATCTAACTTCTTCGTAGCTAAACAGGTCATCATTGAATGCTTTGAGGAAAAATGCCCATGCTGAAGTGTTGCATTGACACCCCCACTGCTTTTTCTCTTTGCATTGAGAAGAAAAAAAAGCTATGCACTAAAATATTCCTTGCCTACTCATCGACTTGGTAACTTGCTGTGTGTGTTGTTTTCAAACCTGACTTTAACTTGAGGCAAAATTTGAAGAACTCACACTGTAAGACTTGTCAAGATCAGATATGAGAACATGGCAGGGCAACAGATCTGCTTTTGAGTCTTTTGCACACACAAAAACACACTCACATGCACATAAACCTACAGTGCCAGGCAGGATGGGAGGGTTTCCACTGAATTCTCCTGATGGTTGTACTACAGAAAGAGTGTGTGGGCTCAAACAGGCGTTTTTTGTTATTGTGAGGTACTCACACACTGATCTAAAGTACAAACAAATGTGAAAGCAAAACAGAAAGAAAACAAAATAAATGGAAAATAAAAAACACAAAGAAACGTAACTAAATGAAGTAATGTTTAGGGAATATCTAGTTTCATCCCTAAAATTAAAAAGAGATTGTTCTACACAGGAAAGAGTGGATTAAGTATTGAACCAACTTTGTGAGTGATATACATATATATATACATATATATATGTGTGTGTGTGTGTGTTGAGTCACTAAACATTTAACTGAAAAAACTGGAGGTATTTTTGAGTTTTAAGTTCAACCCCACAAATAGTTTGTTACACAGAAAATCTAAGACGTTGTCATTAGAAAATGGAAACTGGATGGTTTACTTATTCTACCAGTGACCGACTGTGGATTGGTCATTAGAACACTAAGTGAGTGTGAGTGTTTGGTGCCAATAAATAGAAAAGCCCAGATAAATGTACATAAAATTAATTACAGACATTGCATTTACTGCATGCTGAATACAACATGCTAAATGGAGTTCTTTATCAGTATGTATTGCTAGTGTAGACAATAGGAAGGTATGTCATGTGGAGTTACGTGTTCAGTAAATGATGATTTCCAGTGTCTGTGTGATGTTAATCATTCTCATTCTCAGCAGTCTGTGAAGGTCCATCCGCTCCCTTTGTGACCAGCTGCGTACAATCTAAGTATTTCTAACCTCTGAGCATGCTGACTACAAAGAAGATGAGAGGCAGAACAACAAAACAGAAGCTTGTTTCAAGGAGACTTTACAGAAAACTGCCATTATCCACACCTCTACAAATGTACAGTAGATCAATTGCATGCCCATGAATGGAGAATCGGTAACACAGCTAAAAGGTAGTATAAATAGAACCACCCGATGGGACTTTTTAGATGTACAGAGATCATGTGCCTGGCATTATGAGTTTTGATTTAAAAAAAAAAAAAAAAAGGTCATTGGTCTGATCTGCTTGAGAAGGGAGTTGTAGATGGAAATAGAAAGGGAAAAAGTAAATTTACCAAGAGAAATTGAATTGCGCTGCTAAGAAACTAGATAAACAACACAATCCAGACACTGGAATGAGCCAGATGCACAACATTCAGTCAGATTCCTGCTCACTGTAAACGAAGTCTTCACACTGAGCGGATGTACTTTGTGTGCGTTTAAAAATGACAAATCCAAGGAAGCCCACAGACCATGCTCCAGTGTGTAAATGCCAAAAAAACTCATAATCTGCAAGATCCCCTCCAGTGTTTTAACACATATAAAAACTTTCAAATCTGTGTGTTTATTTTATGGGATGGTAGTTAGCAGATATTATAAGTCACTACATTGTAAAGAAAGATTTATAACTTGTAAAAAAGATTTAATTATAGTGAGCATAAATGCACTGAGGCATTAATTTAGAGAATGGTTTTACAATCTATGCATAAAAACATGCCTCAAGGCAGATGAGAAGGATCCTTAGTTAGAAAATCTCCCTTGGCACACACATCATCCTTACAATATGGTGCATAAAGAAGCCCAATTAACCAAAATATAATGAGGTGTGATGTCAACTTCACAGTCTCCATCTACATTTATGAAAGTAGTTTTTTTTTCTGTATATCTTGGCAACAAAGACAAAATATAGCTTTATGCAACAAAAACATGTTTGACATCCAACATAATAGTGTGCCTGGAGAATCGTTTGTATGTGCTAAAACACACTTTTAGTCCCTATAGAATTATTATTGTGGGAATATAGAAGTGATACTAGTGGAAATGCAAAAGAGTTCACTAAGGTTAAGATAAACTCATTTTTGACCATAATAAGTTCCTAAAAGAATATTTAAAGAGTTTGTGTGTGCAAGCTGATGTCTGTTCATGCTTCTGCTGCAACATCTGCCCAGGATTTCATAGCCAAAAATAATACAAATTAAGAACCATATGGAAACTAGGGCTGCTAGATGGGAATAACAACCATTAGTCCCTTATATGGGACAGTACATGGAAGATACATGACACATTTCTTTCAAGTGAAGGCTGACAGGCAATACTCTGAGCAAGAGCTTATGTAGCTAGGTGGTCATGATGGATGGATGGATAAAAAGAGCTGAGGATCCCATCTGGGTCACATCTTATCAGGCTGACTGATTCACATTGATGAAATCATGCCGGCTTGTTAACCCGCCCAGTGGAAGAACCTTAAACCAATACAGAGCAAAACAAGGCCGCATCAGAGGAACAAGGGGAACAGATGCATGTCAAGGAGAGTAGAAAAGGCTGTGCAAGTAATGAGAGGGAGGGCAGCAGGGGAATGATAAGTGGTAAATAGTAATGTAAAGTTGGCAGGAGATGGATTGGGATAATAAGTACTGACAGGGAGGGGGGGAAACGGTGATGTGGGAGAATGAGGCAGATAGAGTAAATCTTTAAAAAAAAAAGAAGAGAGAAATGCAGGTCATAAACTACACATTGCAGAAAATATCTTACAGGAGTATTCTCACATTTATGGAATTTGGATAATCGCATGATCAATACTGTCTGATGAGAAGACTGGTTTTAAATGGGGTTTGATTAGCTGTGTCTGCTTTATTTAAGTGTTCCAATCTTTAAGAAAACCTTGTTGAAACAATCGATACCAGAAGATAATAACAGACTGTTTTTGCAGTGTAACCACAGCATAGGAAACTGGCCAAGATCACCTCTCTCAACCCTCACTCATCCAACAGTCCTGCAGAGACAATCTGTTTAGACAGGTACACTCTGACATTCACACCCTTCCCCAGTCAGTGTAATGTAGAAATTTGTATGTTTGCAAAATGCATGTGTGTGTGTGTGTGTGTTTTGTCAGGTTTAAGACAGATATATTTCTTAGAGGATCTGTGGTAGGTTCACAAGAAATCTGAGTTTCCTCTGACTTGATGGATGTTTTCATATGGAAAATACAAAGATCTTTATCTTCAGGTACGATGCTAAAATGACACACGCTGTGGGGTAAACTGTTTCTTTGCAGAATATGACAAAGCTTGAAGAAAAACAACTCCTACACAGATAACATACATTAGGTTCAAAGGAAAAAGATTAGCGGAATGACTGCTTTGTAAGTGAAGTACATCAGAGAAGCATTATGAAAAAGGTTGAATTCAGTAAATACAAAGACTGTTGAAGCTTCTGCTTTATTCACTCTCCCACCAGCTGCAGGTGGGCTTAAGAAAACTAGATCACAGCATCCTGTTGGTAAACAACAAGCGTTCTTCAACCTGCCTGTCTGTAATCAAAAACCCTGATCTGCACCAGTAGCTGAGTTTAAACAGAAGTAGGTTTATCGAACCAACATATGGAAGCAAGCAGCACGATCGTTAGCAGTCAGGCTAACAACCTGCCGTATTAGGCTGAATACTGTAATATCACTGAGAAATCAATAAAGTGTTCATAAGGGTCCAATTTCAAAGTCTTTATCTTGATACTGAAGTTGTACACAAACTTATATAAAACGTTTTGTGTAAACATGGTGACTGTCTTTAAAAGGTTATGATTGTAATGAGCTACACTACCAGTCAAAAGTTTGGACACCCTTTCCTATTGACTCTAATGGAAAAGGGTGTCCAAACTTTTGACTGGTACTGTATATTAAATTAATGTGAATTAATAATCATTTGTGGATTTTCACTTTTAAGCATTTATAACATGACCAGAACCAACATAACTGCTATATTATTAGACTTATGTTGTTCTGTAAAAGCTAGCAATATATTAGTTTTACTCTGACTTTAGTGTTGTTTACAGATAAGCTTTTTCTCTTGTAACACCATTTAGCTGGCATTTGTGGCTCTACATTTGTCACATATACTTATGGCTAAACATTTTGTTGACAGAGTTACTTTAAGACTTTGAGACTTTTTTGCTAATTGGCTAATTTTAGCATGCTAAGTTGCTAAATGTTATGTGTGTATTTCCCACTGACTTCAGATTTAAACTTTTTAAACTCATTTTAAAGGCATGCCAGTAAGAAAGTAAGATTATCTAACATCGTATTGTTTACCAGTTTATTGATAGGTGAGTTGGGTTTGTGTTTATTTCTTGACTTGAAAAGATTACATAGGCTTTTTTATCCTTTATGTAAATGAATATGTTTGAATAAGCTAATATGCGATTTTTTTAACATTGGGGCTGTCTATGATTTTGTTGTGTACTAACTTTGGTAAATGTCTGGGCAATAAGGATTGTTTTTAATTTATTATAATTCGTGAGCTTCACTTTTAGATATTCATAAGGTAGCTAAGACTAACACTACTGTTTTCTTTGATACACTTCACGTACAAGCTAAAATAATTTTCATAATTAACATTGTGTCACTGTTGTCTACATAAGTGTTTTTTCTTTAATGACACAGTATAGTATGTGGCACTAAATTAAACATTTCAACAATCACAGAGAATTTTCATAAGATTTTGAGACATTTTGACTGAACTGTTGCTAAGTGGCTAAGCTAAGATGCTAAATTTATCTGTTGCCTTAAGACAACACCTACCAAAATCTCATTTTTGTATCCTTTAATAAGCTTAATAATTATAAATGATCATTATAGAATGGAATGAAACAAGGACAAGTCAAACTGTATTGTAAAAATGTTGTTAGGCAGCTTGGCCTTGGCGCACTAATCATCAATGTTTGACTAGGCTTTGAAAAACTGAAATTAGCTTTTCGAACACAGCCATATCTGAGTAATTGAGATCTATTTCTCCAGTCTAACGTTCAATGAACTCATCTAAGATTTTGCATTTTAACAACAAAATTATGAGGAATAGCTCAGTTAGCTGGAAATGTGAGCTGGACTCCGCATTTCACTTGCTGTTCATTCAAAGGAACAACTGAGGTTAATACATGGGAAGGCAAATGTTGCATCGAGCAGTCATGTTTGTGCAGCTCTCCCTGGAGAGGTCAGAGGCTTCCAGTGGGAGATACCTGCATCAACGACAGCTAAAAGTCAACAGGCCTGTTACACTAGAAATGAGCAACAGGATTATGTGTAGTCATTCTCTCCACATCGTACCAGTGGACAGCTTTACACAGCACACTGCAACCAAGCAAAGACTGCAGTATGGGTTACTAATATGAATACGACTCACTTCCAATGGCCCATATACACACAAACGAATGTCTTCTGGTTAACTTGCATGTATTTGTATGACTGAGATAAGCAAATAATACTGAGCTGTAAGTTTAAACAAAGGCAAATACAAGACTCAAGCTTAAACAGAGGCATGCAGAC
This sequence comes from Melanotaenia boesemani, assembly GCF_017639745.1. Taxonomy (NCBI): domain Eukaryota; kingdom Metazoa; phylum Chordata; class Actinopteri; order Atheriniformes; family Melanotaeniidae; genus Melanotaenia; species Melanotaenia boesemani. The sequence goes on from NC_055687.1 coordinate 29,114,172, forward strand.
ATGCTTACAGTACTTAGTTTTGCAGCAATAAGAAATGCAGTATTTAGTGCATGAATCTATGGCAAGCTAAAGTTGTTTCGTACTGTATAAAAAACAGATTAATTTGGTGAAATTTAACCAATCAGACAGAGAACATTCACAGACATGAAAGTGATATGTTAATATGCTGCAGCTTGATTGATTGTCTTTGCAGTGTTTATCAATACTTTATGCACTAAACTGATGCTAATGTGGTATTCTGAAATGGTTCCACAGATTCAGAGGCAGCACTTGTTTTACAAAAACTGGCATTGCCTGCTTGGAATTCCATGAAAGATAAAGAAAACATGGAAACAGGCATTTCTAAAATAAATAAATAAATAAAACTGATATTTGGCACAAACTAATCTGCTGCTAGCTGCTGGCAGTACCAGCTTTTACAAATCCGAATCATGCAAGGATATCACAAAGATCTATCTGGCACAATGATGCCTGCAGAGCCGGCTGCCCAGGTACTTAAAACTAAGCATCCCAACTGCTTCTGGGACTCGAACCGAGTCTTCAAAATCAATATGTATTTACAAAAAGTAATAAACATGTACAGCAAGCTCCCGCACACTTTATCTTAAATTTAGATATAATTTAGTATAAAGCAACGCCTTTACTTGCACTCAAATGCAAATACAACTCTGCTCAGACTGCCAGCTCTCATTCCAAATGCCCAGCTATTGATCCAGCCTGCTTCCCTGTGTGGGATTAAACATGAGATTAGGACTCTAGAAATGGGTCAGAGTTTTTAACACAATTTATTAGTTTTTTGTTGTTTTTTTCCCAGAAAGACAGGCTTTTTTAGCCAGTCTTAAGAGAATTAATTGGGTGATTTTGTGGAGTTGGTCAGGTATAATCTGATGGGATTAGCAGCTATGCTCTTTAAATAGAGTTGTGCAGCCAGGGATTAGATGATCACAGCTAATCGCACTTAAGAGCAACAGATTTTCATCTATATGGTTTTAGTTTTTAGGGGAAAACATGGAGGCAGTCACTGTGACTGTAGATGATTGTTGCTTTCGTGAAAAATTGAAGACCTGACAGGGTACTGAAATTACTATTTTACGAGTGGAGATTAGATTGAAGCGGCATATCTAACTTACTTGTTTCTAGTAAGGGGTTCAGAAGACTGGATAAGTTAATGTTTTTAGGTGTGTTTGGCCGATTTGGTCTCTTTGGGGTTGGAGGTGGAAGAGGCATGCTGTACCAGGGGCCCCCACCTTCCTACCCTCAACTACCCTCTTCACATCTGGATGCAATGTAGAAACAAGGCAGCAAGGCCAGGAGGATAGCTGAAGGGAAATTGTTAGTGTGCCAGGGGATTCTTCACAAAACATCAAGAGTGCTACTGCTGCAAGTGGTAGTGGATGCTGAGGCGGCTGGGTTGGGTGTGTTGTGGTAGTAGGAAGGTGGAGAAGGGGTTGGGGGGGGGCGAATGGCTACAAAGCTCCCTATCTTTGGTCTGTTTTTTCCTGTGTAGTTAACTCGAAGGCCCCCGAGCAACAGACAGACTGATGGGCAGCTGGGAGCTGAGGTGAGCAGCCGGCAGCAGCCAAGGAAACACAATGAGGGAGCAAAAATCCAGATAAAGGAAAAAACTGCTTTTCGCTTTTCTGTCCATAACATGGTTAATAAATACACCAGATTTACCAAGAAAACCCTCCATGTTTAGATTACAATGCATTAAGTTTAGTTAACTGGGTTTCTTGTAATGGAGAGATTCAAAACAAGAAAATCCAAATCAATGCAGCAGAAACAAAGATAATGTCTCTTTTTTTTAATGCCACAAACGTGCAACAGAGGTAGGAACGGTGAGATGTTGCAAAACAAGTCTGCCTTGTTCCAGCTACAAGCTGGAAATTCAGTAGTATCTGCTCACTGGCCAGACTTGCCATTATAGATTACTAGCAAATTCATCTGATAACACCTTATGCTCTACTCTACATCCAAACACAACATGTTCACTCCTTTCTGAAATCTGTACAGACTTTTAAGTCTGCTTTCTCTTTAGAGTCTCTTTAGAGTCATTTAGTAACAATATTCATAAAATCTGGGATTATAGCACTTTTCCTTACATCTTACATTACTCACACATGCTATTTTTATCTGTAGACTATGACCATGCAGGCATATGAAATGAATATACAAATATATGAAAAGGTAAACAGAAAAAACAAATGACTTTGCTTGTAACTTCTTAGAAGATATCCAGCAGGATAAATAAAGGATAACCCGCTCCTGCTTGTGGTTGAGCTGCGTCTCTGATATACATGTTTATATTAGTTAAGCTGAGGTGGCCCTGGGCAACCATCCTCCTCCTCACCCCTGTCCTCAATGACCCTGCAGCCTGCATGACCCCATCCGGGTGCCTCCTGTTGCTACTTCCTCAACTCTTGTTCATTCCCAGCAGTAGAGGTATGACACATCGTAAAAGAGAGCTGGCTCACAGCAGCTTTAGTCCACAAAGATCTCTGTGATGCCTGAATTTGGATTTTCATAATAAATAAATGTGGTTAATCTTCATTTTCTTTTCTCTTTGTTTAATGTTCAGACACCTAGCAGCTCCTGAGAAGCTGAAGTCAAACTGTCCTCCATATTTCCATTTCAGTGAATCTACCGTAGCAATGGGGAGCTGTATTTCTTTTCCTACCGCAAAAAAAAAGGACATAACAAATCAATATTAGTGCTGCTCTTTTAAAAAGCAATACAATCCCATATTTCAGCAGAGAGTAATTGCCCTAGCTTTTGTAAATCTAAGTTATATCTCCTTAAATGAGGGAGTACATCATCCATTTCTCCTATATAATGATCAGCAAACAGTTTTCTAACAACGCAGTCCAAATTTCCATCCATAACTATCCCCCTCTTCTTCCATGCACACACATCTCTCTGAAACACACAGCAGCAAGGTTAGGCTGACATCAGCGGCTAACGATCAGTTCCTCTGTGGGCTGAATGATTAGCTGCAGTAGCCTGGAGACATTTCCAGCTTGTTTCCCTGAGTTAGTCGGACATGCAACATCACTGGCCTTCAGTCACAACTAACTATGTCCACTCTCCTCCGTTCTTTCTAATTCAGCACAGTTTAGAGGAAAGACTTTTTATGCAGTAATAGATGATAGTGGTGTTGTGAATGTGGGGCAGCTGAGATGGATCAAGTGGAAAAGTTAGCTGTATTTAAAGTTGTTTTCATACCACAATGGAGTAACATCAGTACTTTTATAAGGGAGATAAGTGGAAATGGCAGATTTCTTAAAAGTGTACTTTATAACTTCTTTTTTTTTTTTTTGCTTGTTTTTATTTTGTTTTCACTTTTCAGCTGAAGTCCTTCATTTCTGTTGGTGTACTTCTGCTCCCTCTATTTTCCTGAAATCCCCAATTCTTCTTATAAAATTGAACTTCCTATAAGTTTCATTCCTTTTCTTTGAACTGGATGTTTCCCTAAGAAAGAATAAAAACAAATAAATAAATAAAAACATAAGTTGCGTAAAAAAAGGCTTTTTTTTTTTTTACATTTCTTTCCTCATTTGGGGGGGTGTTTATTAACTGGAACAGAATGCTAAAAAGGAGCCTCTCTGCTTAGGAAGCAGATCACCCAACCCCCACTCACCCTTAATGCCCTCTGGGCTGCTGTGAGTTTGGATTAAGTTTGGGTGCCATGTCCCCTCCCTGCCGAGCCAACAAACATGCACACACAGACACCTACAGGCTAAAGTTTGTGTCATCTCAGCCTATCAAATATAAAGAAGGAAATCAAGTTCATCTTGTCCATACTTGAAAGACAAGGGTAGAAAAATGCAGAGCCAAGAAAAGCTGGTTTTACACATCATTAGGCAGTTACAAGGCGTGATGTGTTGTGTAGAATATTTCAAATATGTTTAAATGGATCTTTGTGACCTGTCAAACTCATGGGTCAACGCTTTACAGAGTGTAGTATCGCAATTTCCATTTTGGTTAAAAGAATAATCAATAATGAGTGATGTTTCAAAAAAAGTACAGGATGAATGTGCAGTACAAGGTGTTTATGTAACACCATCACATGACAGCATCTTTTCTTAAATACCCATTGCAGTGCCATCTAACAAATGCATGAGTGCATGCGGGTGTGTGTGTGTGTGTGTGTGTGTGCAGTGTGCAAAAGCAGTGGATCGATAATGGTAGTCTACTACAGTGACATCTGGGCTGGACAAAGAGTGCTGCTCCTTCCCGCGGCAAACCCTCTCCCTCTCTCAATCCCTGATCACAGCCACGTGGTTCTCCGGGCTATTTCTCCTAGCTAAGCTTATTTCTCTTCTTTAATCCTGCAGCAATCACAGCAACAATGCCAAGCATGGGTTCATAGAGGCAGGCCGAAATCTATTAACTATGATCACTACGTCAGCTCCAGGCTGATAAGCGCTGCTAATGAATCCAGCGCATTCAGCTCAGCACTGCCAGCTCACTGGCTGTTCTTTCATTGGATCATCAATAACGTGTAAGGCGGAAAATCAACATGAGTGACGGTGATGGATTTTGCCACTTGTAATGTAGTCAACGAGCTTCCGTTTGAACTGAACTTAAAGTCAGTTTTCTGCAAAATTCCCAACAAATCCTGTTAATTTCAGCTGATGAAATCCTTGCATTGACTAAAGCTACTTGCATTACTTCGGTCCCTTAAAGGCGGCTGTGAGCGTTCACAGCCAATACAGGGTGGCACTGATGAATGTGCCCAATATCCAAAACTGGTTATCAGATTGTCAGCTGCTCGGTGTGGTCCTACTCTGATTTAAACCATGCTTCTAGCCTTTAAACGACTGGTGAAGTTATTATTTACCAGTGCAACCAGCAGCAGTAGCCCATCCAGCAAACTACAAAGTGGAAACGTGCCAACAACATATATTAACCACACCTCCATGTGTCGTGTAAGGACTAAATTAACACTATGGCACTGCCCTGTACGCAGGGTTGCAAATAAAAACAAGGCTTGAGATATATATATATATATATATATATATATATATATATATATATATATATATATATATGAAATAAAGGAAATTCCAAAGAATGTTGAAAATGTGCTCATCACTGTGAGCAATCATTTCCTATCAATATGCAGTTCCAAGTATCAATTACTGTAATTGAGAAGCAGATGTGTCCTTTGTTTTTTATTGTTTCTTAAGATTTTTAACAATGTGGGTCCAAATTTAAACTGACTCTGTTTCATGCTGCTAATCATCTTTGGATGAAGCGAACTGTACTTTTTATCAGGAACAAGAACAAGCACAAGTAAAATGAGTTGGAGCAATTTCATGAACAAACACACTGTGATAAGGGGAAAATGCTTTGTTTTACAGTTTTCAGTGGGTATTTTTAGTTTCAAAGGGGGTTTCCACCACAGCAGCAATGCAATTCAAAGGAAAAGAAAAAAAAATCTTCTTACATCAGCAACATTCAACAGTTTCTTTATTTTTTATTATGTATTTGCTTATTTTAAGAAAAATTGTAAACATGAACTTTATATCAGGCCATGTTCCTCTCACAATAGGTGAAGGCTAAATCCCCTCAGCCTGCAACTACCCTACCCCCCACCCAGCCCTAACCCCCTGACCCTTCTCCGATCCTAATCCTCTGATTACCAAATCATTTTCTTTGGCTCTAAATTAGGCAGCTATCAGGCTTCACGGTTTAGTACCTGCACAAGTCCTGCTTGGCTTGGCAGAGACTGTATTGATCCATATGGGTATTCAGGATGCAGGTGTGACCCAAATACATGGATTAAACACCCACCTGTTGCCAAAGTTTTCTGAAAATGGGCATCGAAGATTTAAAAAATAAAGAGTAGAATCTGTTAAAGAGTGGATGATAGTCCCGGGAAATGAAAATTCCCTCTCATTAAAGGAGTAAGCACTACATTTCCCATGGAGGGCTCATTTATAATTTAATCCCAGAGTGTGGTGTTTCAAGGCGAACACAGAGAGATTGCCCTTTCTGAGTGGAAACCCCCACGATGCAGCAGGGAATCAGTGCAATCACCACAGAATAGACACTAGAGCCTGTATTAAAATATATAGAGCTGTCTGGACCACCAGCAATGAGAAGTTCTCTTCTTCTTCTTCTTTTCTATTTTCATTTATGTTTCATAACAAAAGATACCGCTGTTAAAAAGTTTTAGCACTTATTTCCTGCCTCTTATCCTATCCAACCTCAATGATGCCACAGAAAGTTATTTAAGCCTCCAAAAGCAGATACGTTTTTGTTTTCATGTAGAAATGATTGATACAATTTTCCGCATAGCAAGTTTGAGTTGAAAGAAAGAACACAAAGAACCTTAGATGTGCTTACTTGGTGGGGAAACATATCTGTCATGTACATTCATCTCTTTATTCTTTTTCATGCCAGTAGTCAGATTTACATGAGCGTTTGTGACAGAGATGAGGGAGTACCGTAGAAGCAGGGCAGCAATTACAGTCAAGAGAGGACTGAATGGATTCAATTTACAACTAAAGTATGCGTATGTACAAAGAAAATATCCAGCTGTGGACCCTCACTGTGACTTCTACAAGGTGCTGGATACCACCCATGGAGACCTCAGCACATGATAATAGCCTAAAGTATTCCAAGGGTTTCTGTGAGGATATTTGGATTTTTTCTCCCTTTAAAGCCAGACAACGTGGAGGGCCATTACCATCACTGTGTGTCCATCTAAGTCCAACATTTACTTTTTTTAAGCAACGTTTTGGTCTTTACCAGAAAAATATCTGGCATTTTAGTTGCAGCTGTTCAGCACTTTATAATAAACTTTACACATGGATGGATGGATGGATGGATGGATGGATGGATGGATGGATGGATGGATGAGGTATCCTGGAGCAGAGGAGCTGATGTGTATTAGCAGTTATCCGTCTGTCGTGTTAAGTGATGCACCAACAGGAAAGGTGGTGCTGTGTTGGCCTAACAGTAAATATCGCTGGCTGTGAGGAAGTCTTGGGAGGACTGTCATCTGAAACCTGAGCTAGAGGCGTGTTCCAAGTCAAACTTTGGCAATTTTCACTTCCTGTTTTTGGTAATTTCTTTTTTTTTTTTTTTGTGATTACTTCTTTCATTCTACTGCTTCAATACACAAAAATAAAACAGTCTGGTTCATGTTCAACTTTTAATCAACTTTGCTAAAGTTAGGGAAACCTCACAGGGAGGCTGTCATGGCACCCTGCACATCTAGAGGAGATGTTAAAGGGTCTGGGCTTCTGACCAAGTGTCCGTTTGTGATGAGCAGGGAGGGAGAGCAAATGTGATGGGCTGGTTGCCATCTTTTTCTTCTTAAGAGTTCATTCCAAGCAGCTGGTTTGATATTTTGACACAATTAGAGCACCGAGACTAACCCAGGATGAGGAATAGGTATTAAATAAGCGGCAAGTAATAAAACAGATGAACTAAAATGGTATCAACTTGTAAAAGTGTAACTTAACTGTATAGTGTTAAGTCCCTTGTCTTAGTTGGTGAAGGTAAATGACTATGACCATGGTGAAAAGGCACAAGGCAGTAATGAGTAATGAAAACAGCCGCGTTAGTGCTGCCATTCAGTGAAGGGCCTGCTGCTGTGGAATGTGAGGCGCTATTCATTCACATGGGTTAAAAATGCATTTCTGCCACCACAAAGCCCTGCCTTGTCCTCATTGTTTCTCACCACACCAATAAAACACTTCCACATTCTGAGGAGACAAGACGAAAAAAATGTAATTGCTAATTTTACTACATATAAGGGGGGGGAGAAAAAGGGATAAGGAAGTGGTTGAAGTTTGCAAAAAAAAAAAAAAAAAAAAAGAGTAACGTTATAGCTGAAAGTTTGATTGTGATAAGCACGTGGACGGAGAAGTGAGCACACAAGCTGCATACAAAAGACAAACAGCTCTATTGACAAAAGCCAAATGTATGCAGCAGTTATTCAGTGTATATAAAGACACGATGGTGGAAGGCAATCAAACCCAGAAAAAAAGCTCCACTCGAGTCATGTGTAAGCTCTCCAGGGATCTGATTGTCAAAGTGAGGCATCTGTGACAGGCTGTCTGAAAGAAATCTCTTTTCTTTCTTTTGTTTTAATGTAGCAACTGCTTCACAAATGCATGAACAAAAACCACATCTGTATTAGTCCTAATGTATTAGGAACATTTTCCATTTTTCCTTAATTTACTCTGCTCAACAAGTTATCTCACAATCTATTTACTTGTATGACATAACGCTCAACAGTGTCATCTTCAAGCAGAGTTAATCCTATTTGTGGATTTTCATCCTTATGGAGAGACATGTAAACAAACAAACAAAAGTCTGATCCTGTGTCGAAACAAAATAAATCAGTTCAGAGAAATAATTATTCACTTATAGCCCAAATGTTTATCCCTCAATATTATTAATGAATCAAGAAATTAATAATCAATTTATTGTCCAAGTCTATTGTTTTGTTTACTAATGCAACCACAGCATGAGAGCTGCAGGCTGCAGGGGAAATGTTTTAGCATAACATCTGAAATCTGACATGCCGGAGACAATGTAATCCTGTCTGCAAAACAACACTCTGTCTTTCCTCTCTCGCTCTCTCTCTCTCTTTCTCAGCCCTCCCTCCCTCCCCTCTCCTCCCCTCCCACTGCTATCTACTTCTTTCTCTTTCTGTAAGCGTGTGTTTTTGTGTGACCTCACAATGAAGAAAATGCCATGTATTTCGACAACAGTACACCACAGAGAGTAAACCTCAAAGGAGCGAGGAGGGTGGGGGGAAGAACAGGGGAGAGAAAATGCCAGCAAATAGAGAAAACTTGCAGCCGAGGATCCTACGCACCCTGTCAATTTGTGACAGATAATTACTGGAATAGTTAAGGAATACCAAACACAACCCTATTATTATACCGCCCTGACACGCAGAGAAGAAGTAGAAAGACAATGAAGAGGAAAACTTACTCCAGTCAAACACAGGAGTGAGTGTCAGTGTCCATAAGCATCCCATAGGCTACTACTGAAAGTCAAAATTCCAACAATAACAGATAAGACATGATCTAGTTTTTGTTCTCCCTCTTCCTTAATCCTTTGTTTTCCCTAAACTACAATAAGAAAATTAACTTCAGCATGTTTTTGGCACACATGTGCACTTTCCTTACGCTTTTACATAACTATCTCTTGTGAGATGTGCTCCTGAATGAGGGTCACTGTGGCAGTCCTATAAAGCTTCCTGCAATAGGACAATAAACTGGGAATCTTTGATGTTTAATAGCTTCTACTGTGACTTCAACTTTATAGCTTTTTATTCTTTATCACCAATGCTAGCTATGATTTTCAATTAGGGACTACTGCTGCTGGGTGGGAAGTTTATAGTGTTCCTGTCCTACTTTATAACATTGTTAATCGCTTTTTAACACAGCCCAAACTATGAAATTCCCCTAAGTGTTTCATTTTGCCTTTTATAGTAAAGAACCTTAAATGTATCACGGGATTACTAAGGTTCAACCCTCTTATCAGCCAAACATTCCTCCAAATGACCCTTATCTCCATAGAAGCACATGTACTTTTTGCAGCCCGTTTCTTAATCACTTTTCTCTCTTCACTGTTTCAAGGAAATGACAAGCTTTAAACTAAAAGAAAAAAGTATTTAACAGCCTCAGATTGCAGTAAGGGCAGACAGAACGAGCACGAGCTCAGCGTGACAAACAGTAACTGTATACAGCCACTTTCTTACCAGTTAAACACCACTCATCTCAAACAGCACATTAAAAAAGAAGAGAGAGAGAAACCGGTGCAGCTCTTCAAAAAAAAAAGCTAAATTGTACAGAGTGTAGATCCAGCAGAGATCCACAGGAGGTCCACGGCTAATCTTTCACAGCAGCGGCTGTGACAGCAGCAACCCGCGGACAAACTTTGCTAAAATCGTGAGAAAATAATTATTATCTCTGGCGAATTCCCGTCTCCTTGTGCTGTTCAACAGTACAGGTTCCTCTGTCTCACACTCCCCCCTCTCTCCGTTTGTCGTCTCACGTCGTTTCACTGGTGCTGCCTTCACGGGTTATCGGATATGTCCTACATTAGAGAACTGACACGTTGGGGGGAAGAAGCAGAAATAGGATGTTTTTTCTTTGCTATGCTTTTTTTCTCGTAGAAAATATGAATGTTTCTATTATATATACATACAAAATAGCTGGTCTTTAAGTGTATACCGCACTGTTCAGAACTGGTGGCAATGTTAATACCCAATTATTTATTTATGTTTTTTTATGTAAAAGCATGCCCAATTATTTAACGTTTTCACAAATGCATGTTTTCAGTTAATTAATTCATCTATAATAAAATGTCTATGTTAACAGAATACTAAATTATACATTCTCAAAAGACAAGTCGCTCAAACTTTTTGAAAGCTACATTTCGGTTGTGGATTGATGAGGCAAAACTGAAACAGAAAGAAAAGAAAGGTGGGGAAACTTGGTGAATTTCACAAACTAAAAATTGAATTATTCTTTGGAAGACTAAACAACAATTTAAATAATTAGAATTATTCTACGCTATTTTATGTCTACATATTTTCTCGTCACATTTTCTGGCATGGGAATGGCCAAGTTTTTCGGAGCACCTGAACGCGCTTCATGAATGGAAAGAAGCCCTGTTTGTGTGTGTGGTGGTGGTGTGTGTGTGTGTGTGTGTGGGGGGGGGGGGGGGGGGGGGGGGGGTGAAAAAGTTTATCCCTGCGGTGTAAGTCCTTGTCACCATACCTCGAGTCCCCCGCGCGGAGGACACATACACATAGACAAACACACGCACGCACACACGCACACCCGCTCCACTGTGTCTTTGTGTCATTTATGTCTCCAGCGCCTCCTCGGGAGGAGGATCAGCTGGCGCGTGCACGTGCGTGTCCATTTAATTATAAAGTGTCCAGAGAGGAGAAGAGGGGGCACTGAGCAGTTGTCGCCCAGCTCACCAGCAGGCTCCAGCATGCGCAAATGGTTGACGTGCTGCTTCTGACATCAGCCCTGCATCTGTAATCAGGTTTCCTACTTTTACACGGTCCACCTGTATGTCAGCGTCAGATACAGTTAGAAGAATGAGTCATTAAATGGAATTTTTTATACTGCTTACTTCTAGCACCTGGAGGTGCATCATCATCATCATCATTTATAGGGAAAAAGTTACACGCAATGAACCCACTTCACACACACACACACACACACATATAGCTTACATACATAGAGCACACGATTGAACCCCCCCTCCCTCACTCCCCCTTTCCCACATGTTTCCGCACCCTCCTCCAACGCGCGCATAAACACTTACACACACACACAAACACACGCACGACGTGCACATTGTTCGAGCTGCAGCGTAGAGATTTAAAGAAAAAGAAATGCGAGTCACCAGAAAGCTTCCAGCGGTTTCAGATCCTCATATTGGGAAGTAAAACAAGCACTGCTGGCACCTGTGCCTTGCTCAGTGGCAGTTGTGCTGTGTCTATTATGTAGGACACCACTTCCTAATATGGATATACCCCCCCTCCTCCTCCTCCTCTTTTAACCCTCCCTAACGTCCACCTCCACCCCGACTGCCAATCTCCGAGTGAATAAAACAATCTTTAAAAAAAAAAAAAGATAGATAGATAGAAAAACTGTTCATCCTCTTTTTGTGTTTTTCTTATTGAACCACTTACAGATCCATATCTCCCACCTCTCTATGTGACGCGATATCAGAAGATTAAAAAAAATCACCCTGGGAAGAGATGAGTGTGTATGGTGAGATGGTGGAAAGTTTGCTTAACCTCAAGGATGTCAGTGGAGCGTACTGTTCCGCCGATGCTCCTTTTATTCCAACAGTTTGAACTCAAACTGCCAAGTTTAGCTTGATTTTTAAGGATCGATTTGTAACTATGGAGACTTATATTGATTTATAAGTCTGGTCGCACTGGTGCAATTCATTAAGCGTGTATTAAAAGTAGGGAATAGCGTGTAATTTGTACATTTGTACATTCTCCTTATTTTGTTTCCTGTGAGATTATTACCGACAGCAGGTCATGCATGAAATATTTTTTTTTCAATCAACCACTACGCCACTGTCTGCTTGTAACCTATTTATAAATCAAGATCGGACAGTCGCCTTCCACCTACATCCCATAGAAAACACACGGACAGCCCAACTGTGTGTATACGTGTGTATAAAAATGAAGGAAACAGTAGAGCAGCCTACCTGTTTTAGCCACGAGAATAATCCAGGGTGACTTCAAGAAGCATAGACAATCCTAAAGGTGAAAGCATGCTCTTTGCAGTGTATGCTGAAGTGCATGATTGAGTAGGTCGAGTCCATTATGTCCCGTGGGGGTCAGAGCAGGGAATCCTCGTCGCTATTGTTCGCGAGTCACGTTTATGTTGCGGTCTTTCTATTAGCTATACATACCTATATTGTAAGTCAAATTGTGCCAGGTGCTGCCGTAAAATCAGTCGACTTGAAGTCCGCGTGAGAGTTCTAACGATTTCCTGACACCCCTTTTAACCCACTCAATGGACGCTCCCGCATTAAATGGAACTATCTGCTATTGTCTCATCAGCGAAAAGTTGTTGTTACCGCTGGAAGGACTCAAAAAGTGCACCGAGAGTGTGATATTGTCAATTTACAGACGTGTTTATAGACGTGTTAAAATCGTAAATGATGTCACGGCGCAGAAAGATGCAAAATAATCGTTGCTAATACAATAGCACGCTATGGCAATCGAATAACTTTATATTGACAGTTGGAGAGTCCTTGATCCACCCTGTTGTTACCTAGCCTGCTTTGTCATATTCATACAAGGAAAAATCCCTACACAAAATACGACTAAAGCTCCTTCACATAAAGTATAGGGCAAAAAAGAAAAGGTTTATTTGGTATATTGAGTCAGTCTGAAATTTTATATTGGAAGTTGTCTTGACAAAAGTCAAACAGTTGTTTTACTTTTGTAGGGAAAAAATTGTAGGAGTTTAATTTTTGAAATAGAATGATACCAGAATTTAGGTTTAGATAATTTTCAAAGCAAATAGCTTGTGTTAAGTCATGTTTGCTTTCTGCCAAGCAAGTTTTTAATCCTGTTCTACACATGGATCAAAGTTGAAATGACAAACATTAAGATAGAAAATAAATAAATTATCATTTAAAAATCTATTACAAAATTGTTGTGACACTAAAAACAAATGGCAGTTAGCTGATCTAATATCACTTAATGTTTATTTTAAGTTAAATTAGGATCGCATTGCAAAAAGATTTAGATTATTTTGCTCATTTTTGACACACCCAATGAAACGCCAAACATAGAATAACATTGTCTCCACTTGCAGGACTGGAAAGTCTAGAAAAGCATGCAAAATAAATGTAATAACCGCAAGCTGCACAAATGTGTGAACAAGTATGGTCATTTGATTTTAAAAAATATATTATTACACATGCAATTTAAATCAAAGTCTGGTGATATGCTTAGTTACTAAGCACTTATCACCAAATTGTGTACATTCTTTAGGCTTCAAGGCTGTGATGCTGCACATATCCACTTGTAGTGTTGACAAAATGAGCTCCAGCTTTATATGCACTGAAGTCCTGTGTAATAACTGTCACTCCCCTTTGTTGTAGGTGTTGCACAGAGGTCAGGGTTGTTTGCTCAGCAAGTAAGAAGGAGCCATGTTGCTGACTCCTGATGTACTAGTGACTCAAGACACATGCTCATCTTATCAGTAAGGAGCCCTTGAATTGTAACAGCAGGCTCAGTTTTTTATGTATGCGGGGCCCTGAGCTACACACACCCTACACATTGACCCATGCACTGAAATGCATTGTTGCTTCTTTAATATTGAGCTCCATTAATAACCCAAACTGATCTGTACACATGCACATCTGAGCATGCAGAGATCAGACTCACTGAGCCAATCAAATAATTATAACCTTGATGAAATCTGACCTACTCAGGAATGCATTGGAAACTCATATATGGATATAGTGAGAGCCCCAAAGTGTGCACACTTGCACATACAAGCTGTAACAGCAGAGTTATTGAAATGCAAATATAATACACACACTCACAGCAACACATATGCATATATGTGGACTTCCTCTCAAAAGACAGCAGAATTATGCATGTTAAACATGTAACATGGCCATGAACAAATCCAGTTCCTTGATTTGTAAAGCAGTCAATACAAATATACACACTCTTTTCTGATGTACATTATTACATACTTGACTTAACAGGAAAAAAAGGAAATCTGCTCCCATCGTTGGGTGAAACAAAGACATATGTGACTGATGCATTCTGTAGTTACACACTGAGCAGAGCCTCAACACTCTCTGTCTCTCCCTGTGTGAGTCACTGTTCTGATACTTCCTGTTATAAGTGAGCCATCTTTTAAACAGTCTCCCCTTCTCTCCATTCTTGTTTTCCAAGTCGAAGGGAATGTCAAGCCAAACACACACCAAGGTGTCCTCTCCCTCTCTGTCTCCTCCAGCTCTTTTTTCTCTCTGAAGCAGTCGGCAGAGCAGCCTCATTGCCGTTTGCTGAATGCCCTTCAGTCTGCACCCACTCAGCAATTTAAAACACACCTCAGTGAACCTTCACCTTTGAAAAAAAAAGAGAAAAAGAAAATGGCCTGAAAAATCTCCTGCTGTCTAATGTGCTCATGGTGCAGGCAGATAAACAATGTGTGCATCTGCACACATGCATAGTGACACACATGTGCACAACCTCAGGGCAGCTCTTATTATAGCTATCCCTGGTTTTGACACAATGATGTGCAGTGCTCCAGCCAGCATTGATTTATACATGGTGTCAGTATGCGGTCGTGTTACCTGACTTCTCTTAGATTTGTACTTGTGAGGTAGTGAAAATGTTGATTTTCCTTAACCCTTCTTCAGTACATTTAGTAGCAAATACCAGCAAAAGACTCATTTATGCTATTTGTTCCTCATGTAATGCATGTAACAGATAAATATTTGCTTTAAGTGGGTAAGGGAGGGTTTAAACTGCCTTCATAACATTTCGTTCAAGTTGTGACCCACTTTTCTGTCAAAAGTTGATCCTCCTCTTATCTTAAAATGGCCATCGTGTTCAGATACGTGCGCTATCACAAGCCTTCTCCAATGACTGACACCTTTGGCCCCCTTGTGCTCAATTAGGTTGTAGTGCATTAGCTACCACATGCTAATTGTCAGCTGGCAAAGGAGTGGAAGGGGAAGCCTGAAGGAGATGCCTTAGGGAGTGGAGGGGTGGGGGGTAGTGGTGCTTTGTTGCCTAATCAGCCCATGAATGCATATCTCTGAGCAGCATTGCCATACGATGTGAAATATTCATGTGAAATATCACATTCCCTCTTACTGCAATTAGACAAATACAACAACTCCCCTTTTTGGACTCTTGGTGCCACTGGATTAGTTTAATAGAAGAATCTCCTTCATAGGCATAAAAACACACATCTTCAATGCTGCATCCTCATTTCTGACATCTTTGCTGTAAATTGCGTCACTTAGACACACCTTTTCATGCTTATAAGGCTGAAATATTTCCACAGAAGCTGTATTTTGAGTTCAGGGAAACTCTGTTCTCATACTTCTTCGTTACAGTACAGAAGGAAGTCCTGCTCCCTCCTCTCTCACTCATTTTCTCTCTCTTTCTCTTTCTCTATCTTGTTGACTCGATCTCAAACAGCTTTTGGATCTCATTTATTTCCTGGTTACACTCCCCACCTCCCCGCCCCTCCCTTCCTTTCCTTTTTAGAAATTTCACATTTCTCTCATTTCAGCCCCCCATTTCTCTTTCTCTCTCTAGTCCTCTTCTTTTCTTTTGGTTGGCCACCTTTCCTATCCAACTTATCAAATTCCATAGGGTGGGGAGGGGAAGTGAGGGTGTATCCACCCACATGAGTGATCATTCATTGCTATTTTAGCAAAGTTTTTCTCAGCTGGGGCCACAACATCCACCTGCAGAAAAAAAGAAAGAAAAGAAAAAAAAACCTCCCAATAAAACACAGACCTTGTTGCATCACTGGACAAGTGCAGGAGAATAAAAATGGCAATTCATCACAGCACAAACAGTGTTAAACCATTCTTACAATAGCTTATTTGCCAGCAGCAGCAGGCAGGATAAAGATAAAGGTAAATGGCTGACTGCTGTTGTTGTTAGTTTTAGTGTGTGTGCAGCGTGTATGTGTGTGTCAGGCAGGGAGGGGGGGTTGTTGAAAAGTCCTCTCATTATAAAGGGAAGGTGACTGATTGAGAAGTCCCAGGTTGTGTTCTGTTGCTAACATAGTTATGTGGTGTAATCGCGCAATAATAACATCATAATCCCATCTGGAATGAGAAACTGTGGACGGTGTTCTACAGTGATTGAGGCCATTTCCTCTCTGTGTGTGTGTGTGTGTGTGTGTGTGTGTGTGTGTGTGTGTGTGTGTGTGTGTGTGTGTGTGTGTGTGTGTGTGTGTTTGTCAGCGGCAGTGCATTTTAAGCAGCAGTGACTGCAGGAGGCAGCCTGATGGATACAGGATCATACTGCAGCACTGACATTGTCTTCAGTCCTCCTCCTCTTCCTCTTCCTCCTCCTTCACCCTCCCCTACTGTCTGCCTACCTCTCAGCAGAATTATCACTCTAAAAAACACACACACATATATACACACCAGACCTGAACACAAACAGCTGCAAGATGCAGGGGGAAGTGCAGCCATACAAATAAACATTACACAGTTCACAAGCTGATTACAAGAGAACTGATGACCTAAAGTGCAGACTTGACATGCACTCAAAAGGTAGCTACATATTCCCTACAGCAAAACTACTGCTCGCCCCCCTCCCTACATATAGCACACATACTCCCTGCCTCATTCAAAGGCAGCCATGCATGCTCAGAGAGGTGCCGAGAGAGCAAACAATAAGACAAAAACAGCCATCAGGGATACACTGAGAATATTACAGCCAGGGATTTCATCATTAGGTCTTATGTCACTCTGTGATTGTGTTGCAGAGCCCACATGAGGATCCCATGTCTGACTTAAACAAGGCAAACAGGAAGTCAGGCTGTTGGCATCAACATGCATGCATGGTTTATTTTACTAGTGACAGCGACCCTGTCACGTACAGCCTGACATAGAAGAAGGGAAGTGTCCGCTCCTGTCGTTGCCCTTTAATCCAAACACAGAGCCAGCTCTGTCTGTCCTCAGGTTCAAAAGAAATAGAGAGAAAAAAGAGAGGGTGTTTGTAGTATGTGTGTGAGTGTGTGTGTGTGTGTGTGTGTGTGTGTGTGTGTGTGTGTGTGTGTGTGTGTGTGTGTGTGTGTGTGTGTGTGTGTGTGTGTGTGTGTCTGGTGGGGACAGGAAAAGGTGAATAAAGCCTGTGTATGCTGTGTATATGCTAGCATGGGTTACACCAGCATATCTGAAGCACATTCTATACATCTGCTCATGCTGCAATTTGAAGCCGCCGCTATTGTGCTGCACATTGAGCTCGAGTATATGGTGTCCTGTGGTAAGATAAATACACAACTATGCCTTTATTTTCAATAACTTTACATACAAGTGCTTCCATATGTTGTTTTAGGCTAAAAATGGTTATTTTAAATCAACTCAGTGCTATTTACCATTATAGTTTTAACCTGCCATTGCTGCTGTTAAACTCAATCAGAATCCATTCACTTCTAACATGACCAGATTTATGTGCAATTGATATCTGTCACATCACCACCACGCTTATTTGTAAGATGATGTTGTAATTAACACGTTGGCCTGTATGTGTTTGGTTGTTTGACATTGTGTCTGACATTGACTCTGGTGGTAGACAACCGCTTAGAGGCATGTGATGAGTATGCTGGCGAGTCTAGACTCCAGGCGACACACCATATGATATTGATTATCTTTTGTTTGGCTATCTCTGTAGCTCCTTGCCCTAAAGGACTTAATTCACATTATTGTCTGCCGTAAGGCTCTATTATTCCAATTTAGCAAGCTCTCCGACTGGCGATAAATGCACCACTGTCGAAATGTGTCCCATGAGATCCCACAAAGCGGAAACAAAAACATCTCACTCCAGGTTTATTCGAAGGATTCCATAAAGCAAATACTCTTTGAGAGATAAGTTTCATCACCTGAGTTATAAAACAATAAATCTTCTGCATGGAGGGTCATCTGTGTAACAACTTTATCTTTGTCATGAACTCAGATCCTGCATGTGTTGTTGTATCTGACACTTTATACTGAAGCCCTGATAAATAAATGACAACAGGGTAAACATTCATTAATGAATCTCTACATAAAGCATATTATTGAGTATTATCACATCTTGTCAGGAAAAAGTTCAATTTGGTTCATGCACATAGTTTTCTGTGATGCAACATATGAATATGTTTCTGTAGCGTGTGTCTATCTGAAGTGGTGATAGTGAAAAGAAAACAAATGGTAACACTAAAGGTTTCACTTGACCCATTTTCTAGCAAATACACCATGGTGATGCTTAACAAGGAGTAAAAATGATGGGTCACACAGACAGCATAGAATGGCTTAAAGCTGAAAGTGTGATCGCTCTCCTAAGTTAAAACTCAATTTCCCAGCCCCAACACATGTTCATGGGCAAGACACTGAATCCCACATACAGCAGCCCACCTATATGCTCATCTGTGTGTGATTGAACAGAGAGGAGGGGGCGTGAAAGTGCTTTTTTCCTTTTTCTTTTTGTGTATGTGCGTGTGTGATTGTGTGTGAAGGAGATTATTATGAGGTGTTTGTGTTTAAATTACTATGTTATATACTTGAGGCTTGCTTTATTTTAATATGCAGAAATTATTTTATTATGAAAACTACTTTGTGCTGCTGGTTACATGAAAAACACTTTATAACTAAAACTTGATTTGTGTATAAAACGCATGTAAGAAGTGATGTATGATTGTGTGAAAGACACATTTTGAAACAGAACCTCAGTAAGGTTGAAAGATGCAGTGTAAGCATGGTCTACTAACATTTTTAGCAACAATAAACTCAAGTAACCCTCATTACAGGAAAGTAAAACAATTATAGTATACTCAACAACTTTCTCAGATCAACACAGTCACAAACACTGCAGCAGCTGCAGCAGCTGAGCTGTAAGACTTGTAATTGAAATTGTAATATAGGCAAAACATTAAAGGCCTTTTTTCATATTCCTTGGTTGCCTGTGGACTATGTAAATGGCCCAGGATGAATTTTCTGGGAAAAATCCAAAGGATGTTATGTTTATGTTAATGTCAGAGTGCCTTGCTGCATTGCTTCTACAGTATTTCTTTCCCCCGTTAGGACCAACAATGTTTAATATGAGCTAAAGTTAGCTTTAAAAAAATAGAGTTTTCTAATGTCAATGAATAAGAGACTTGCCAGCACAACACAACAGAAAGTCAAACTAAGTCAAGGTCAGGAGCTCTCCACGTCTCATTCTAATGGACTGGACAGCTCACAGCTAAACTGTTCTCTCTGTTTTTTAGTGCACAGGGAGGCTGGATGTATGCAGTGTGTACATTTAGAAGATGGAGGAGTGGTAGAGAAAGTCAAATTTGAGCCCTGTGACTGGACTGGAAATCTATGTCATGTCCTTACTTTTTTTGGAGTTTTATGGAGAATCATTCATTTGTACTTGAGTTTGTTTAATAAAGGTTCAAGCTAATTAATAACTAAGTATAGTCAAATAGTCCAGTGTGCTTAGAGACTTTGCTGAGGAGATACTTACGTACGACAGTTCTTATCAGCTGCAACTTTTGAATCAGTGCCTGATAATGTTTGTCCGGTTGTTCTAACTGTGATTCCTGTAAATGTGATAAAAAAGAAGCCATGCTTTTTATTATTTGACCATTCCCAATGATTTAATTTTTTCACATAAGCTTTACAACTTTACTGGAAATTGTGTTTGCACATACTCTTTAAGGCCTGACCCATGAAAAAATGTTAAGAAAAGTCCAATTTTTTAAAATGAGGTCTTTATTTGGCCCTTTAACAAAATTAATTTTGGAATATTTACCATTTATTACCATGTGATATGTAAAATTTGTTATAGTTTCTGCTTCCTGGTATCTATTAGGGGGCAGAAGACAAGCATCAGATTGTGTTCAACAGGATTTTGAGCAAAGTTTTTACCATTAAGTGATGCAAAATATGTCTGAAACCATTTGTATCAAATATGTCACATTGGGCTCTATCGGGTTAACACATTGAGAGAAAGTAGCAGGGTATCTGATTTACAGAGGGACTTAAGTTTGAATCTAGATTATCAAATCCAAACTTAGGAAGGTTTTATTCCTATTGGTCAGGCATTGCCATGATTGCCTCTACCGTTTAAATAATAATAATAATTTTAAAAAAATATCTGGAAACATATTTATCAGCTATTTAGGTGAGTTCCTATGTTATGTTTTTCCCCAAAGTTTTTCCCCCACCTCTGCTGTGATGCATGAAAAAGGATTTCTCCAGCAGAATATGAGAGTTCAGGCTTTATATTACCTGAAAATCTGAAATAGTTCCAGTTACATCTGAAAACCTGCTTACACACCCACTCGCCTAACCTTCTCCTCATGCACTCTCACTCACTCACAATCATTCCCACCCCCACACACACTTCCTCTATCATCAGCACTGAAAAGTTTAAATTTTATTTCTTCATTTATTCAGAAGTTATCAGTTCTAGTTACATATCTGTTTTATGAAAACTAAAGTTGCATTCGGGCTGTTGTACCACTAACGTCACATAGATTACGATATGTTACGACCTTGATTATTAAAATTTTCATTAAGTAAAACTTTAAACTGGATGACTTTAAACACACACACACACACACACACACACACACACATACAAATGGTTTACTTACCATACCAAACTCATTAGTTCTAACATTTCTTTAGCATCCTCAGCAGCAGCTGTTTAGTTTGACCTAAATCCACCTAAAACCTGAATCCAGCAAAGACCTTTTATGTGTTTTGTAGGGCCAATGGTATGCGAGCAGTTGTCTCTGGTAAAATCTGCAGCAGGTGATATGAGTAACTAGTCCTTGGTTGGAACCCAAAAAGCCACATGTTAAAATCCAAAAAGATTTTAATGTGAATATTCAACATCTTGAGGTCTGATGAGCTTAACTGTAAAAAAAATACCTGCAATTTTACACAAATACTCATGACTTGGAAAACAGCACCACATTTATTTTATCTAAACAGAGAAAGGTGGATGAATTAAAAAGATTTTTAAGTCGTTCTTATGTTAGAAAAAGAACTTTTATTTATTTATGTATTTTTTTTAATCACCTCACGACCTCTCAAATGTATGTTGTAACTACTTGAAGGGCCACACCCCCCTGAAAACCACAGCTAAGTGTAGATAACCCCTCCCCAGCTGCAGCAGTGAAAACTCTCCGTCTAATAATACCATACACTATATTTTGCAGGAGACTGTCTAGTTATGGAATCACACCAGCTTTGGCTCTTGTCTACAGTAAGGATCTCTTACTTCAGTATTCATTTTGATCTTTTTGACACACGTGTAAAGTTTTCTGACTTCTCCTTCCACATTTACTGTAATCTGCCCATTAAGAGACATATAAACACCCTCTAAAGTACTGAAACCTCCCTCTGTGGTAGCTCTGACACAGTAGGTGTCTCCAGGACCACATTTTTCCATGATCACACACAAACACACACAGTGAAACACTCAGAAAATGAAAACAATGTCAGTTAGAGGGCCGTCCTTTTCCAGGAAAACTACCTTTCCTTGTGCACTAAATTGTTTAGATTTTGACTGCAAAGAATTTATCTTAAAATTACTTCCATGGAATATATTTTCTTTGTATTTAAATTGGACTCATACTGTTTATTGACCTTTTATGAGCACATTTTCAATATATCCTCTCAACACTTTATCTTTATTTGAAGTTGCGAAGCTGCAAATGGTTGTTTTGATGCTCACAAAACAGACATTTTGCATTGCCTTCCACTTATCTTGATCTTGCTAATTATATCCAAGGCATGTGTGTAGATGTGCTTATGTGTGCGCCACAGTGTGTTTGACTTTTCTACTCATGCCACAGACAGCTGTTGTTTGTATTGCCCCCTGAGTGCTGTTACTGACTTTGCAATTAGCCCTGTCTAGTTTTACTTTACTGAAGCGATGAGTACGGATGTTGGAGAAGGAGCCTGAAAAAAACAAAACAAAAAGCAAAAAAACCCCAACACAACAACAACAGCAGCATCCCACTGCACAACACCCACCCCCATTGGCAATCCTCTGTGCAAAGCAGAACTCAGATCAGCCACATACTGGCTGCACACAGCCTTTGACAATAGCTCCAACATAGAAGCTGTGTTCAAAACGGCTGACACCTCTACGTGTCAGCTTGTTTTTTTGGCTAAGTGGTTAAAAAGAAAGAAAAGGAAATTATACCTGGGGTATGTTTGGGAGTGATCTCACCAAATGACATCAATCATGGAGATTTAGGATATGTAACCTGCTTACGCTGAGAAACCTGTTGCCAACAGTGGAAAACTTGTCAACAACTTTACTCGAATTATTGCTACAAACAATGACAAAGCTTGAAGTTGTTCTTGAGTGTTTAGCAATAACTTTACTCTTATCTTGAATGTAGAAACTTAGAAAAACAACAACACAGGCTTCATATAGGAAGGTGAAGGAGGAACTCATAGCAAGGCATGCTTTTTTTTTCTTGCCAAGAGGGGGGGATGGGTTGCTTTTAGATTGTCCCTCCTCCCTCTTTCTCTGTCTTTTTTTTTTCACTCTCATCTTTGTTCAAGGGCTGCCTGGCCCGAACAAGCAACCCATGAACAGTGACCTACAAGAAATGAGTCAAAAGTGGCAAGAGAAATGCTTCAGCATCTGTGAGACACTATATATTATTACTGTGTGGATTGCATGTGTGTGAGTAAGTGAGAGACTATATGTGTGTGTGCATAGGAAAGAGTGGGAGTGGTGTCGGGGTAGTTGAAGTTAATAGGCAAAAATGAATGAAAAAAAAAAAAAAACTAACTAATTGAGCTTAGACTTTACAAAACTGGCTTTTTCTCAATAAACATAAAGAAATCCTCCATCCATTTATTCCGCTTTTGCCAAATCCTCTCTTGATGAAATGAAAGATAAAAAGAAACATTATCATCCTGTTCATCATGTATTTTTTTCCATCTCCCCTTCACCGTCGTAGCAGCTCTGGAGATTGTCTTGGTTTAATGACCACTGATGACGCACAAACACAATTTCCAACTCCATCTATATGCTGTGGGTAGGCAGGGACACACAAAGCTCCTCTCTGAAAAACTCTCTCAGTGTCTCCCTCACAAAGCCCTCATGCCTCTCATTTGTAAATCACTTAAAAGCATGACAAATGCGCATTGGAAGTTTCAGAGCGTCTCTCTCTTGAAAGCGTTTGTAAGTCTCTCATTCACTCCCACTTCTCTGATACACAACCGCATTGTGCTATCTAGACATATAGCTTGGTGTTACACGCACAACCATTGAGGCTTAATTGTTATCAGCTTGGAAATGTAGCAGAATTATTTACTGTAATGAAAAGGAGATTTGCAGTGTGTGTGTGAACCTTATCTTTGTTTGCAGAGAGTAATGAGATATGCAGAAAGTAATGGAGGCAGGTCAGTGCCATTTGGATGATTACAGTAACCATACAGAAAGCAGTTTTTGTAGTTGTGAAATGATTTGAGTGCAGGGAGAATGTAAGGCTGAAATCCAAAACAAAAGGAGTCTTGTCCCACAGCACTAATCCCACAGGAACATTTCTGCCACAGACTGAGAATTACTGTGTTTTTCAATCATGTGATGGCCCATCAAGCAGGGGGTTTACTGCATTTTCTTGTGTGATTGGGTCTGAATGTAATCTAAGTTGATATGCAGTGGTTAGGATTTATATTGCCACAACATTATTTTTTCACAGTTTAAGCACTGAATAAAACTGTATACCAGCATGTAAACACTTTATCTCTTTTAAATAAAAATTCAAGGGGGATACAGGATCATTACCTGGGTCATAATCCACCACTTGGAAGATTTCAGATGGGTCAGTAAGAGGTCAAGACAAAAAGTTTTAAACCTTTATGAAAAGATTAGTATGACTACTCTTAAAACAAATCATATTAGTGTTTTTATATATTGAAATTCTTTAATAATATTTAATATTGTAGCACAATGATTTGAAATACATAATATGTGTGAATAATGTGTTCATACTTGACAAAAACATAATACATACAGCTAAATTATTTGTTGTGCAAGCAGTTCTATTGTTGCAGTATATTAATAAATGAGTGAATGAATCAATAAAAAGTCATTATGCATAACAATAATTATTGTGGAGAGTAACTGTGTAAGACTTATACTTGGTGGGACTGACTTTTTAGAATGCTGCTTATTGCAGGGAGCTGAAGAAACGTCTGTTTAAAGATATTCTCTCTGTGTTATGTATAGATATGCATAGGTATAGATACATATGTATAGGCACTACAGCGGTTGATGGTTCATATATAAAATCAGTGGTGCTTTTTTGATCATCAATCAATAAGATTGGTAGATTCCTAAAGTTAAAAAAGCCATCAGCATTTCCCCAAGTCAAATCTTTTTCAGGAGTCAGATTATGAGTGCAACTGCATGCATTTATTCTGACGTGTTTTTAAAAACGTTTTATTTTCCATTAAAATGCCAAACAAGAAAAACATTCATCGTATTCTTTTCCAGAAAGTAATTTCAGCTTGAAATGCTCTAGATTAAACTTTTGTAGATTATTTACAATATTAGGTAAATGTTTTCTTTCTACTTTTTACTTATTTCATTTAAATTTTGTTCCTCATTCAGCTGTACTCTGTCAGCATGTAAATGAAACCACACACACTGACGTCAGCACGCATAAATGGATGTATGATACATCACGGAAAAAGGTTCATGGGAGATGTAGTGATAGTACTGCTGAGACAAATATCTGCTTCATTAATCATCTGTCAAACTGACCTGTCAGTTTTCATCCATCCAAAATGAATTTTGACCACATTTAGCAAGTTGGTGGATATTTAGAGCCCTGGTGACATACAGCTGTGCATATTATTCTACATCTCTATTTCTACTACATTTCTTACTATATTAAACCTACATTCTGCATTTTTTTCAGATATTATATATATATATATATATATATATATATATATATATATATATATATATATATATATATATATATATATATATATATTTACCAAGTCCTTTAAATGACATATTGTTGTACCATTTCATTTTATACATTTAGGATGTAACTTTGCTCAAAGTTGTTTTATATACAATATATATATATGTGTATATATATATACATATATATATATATATAAATTGTTGTACATAAAATTAGACAGTATTACTTTATAAAGGCACACTCTTTACAAGAAATAGGGAAAATACACTATATCCATTCTTGGCAAATGGCCAGTTTTTTTACTTTCTATGACAATCAGTGAGTTTTTGACCAATGTGAGTGTTTCACTTGTGTAAATGTAATACTGATATATTTAAATATAGTATGTTTTTTTCAGTCAGTTTAACTTTAGGTTACATGTCAGCTGTGAAATATAAAATGTGTAGTATTGCAGTTTTCAGTTAGAGTCAGTAGAGCCTTTCTTTATCAGTTTGTTCAATTTACAATTTACAAAAATACAGCCGCAATAAATAAGGAAAATACTGATGGAACAGGCATGTAAACTGTAAAGCCAATACCAGAAAAAGAAATCCATCCATCCATCCATCATCCGTCCGTCCGTCCATCCGTCCGTCCATCCATCCGTCCATCCGTCCATCCATCTATCTATCCATCCATTTTTTTATCCATTTATTACAGTGCAGATTGATGAGGAGGGCTGGAACATATTCCATCAGTTACTAGCCAAGAGGCCGTGTACACCCTGGATAGGTCGCACATTTGTCACCAGACAAAAATATGTCTATTACAAAAATCATCCATTTCTCCTCAGTATCATTGTGTAATGTGTTTAAACAGCATAACCATGAAACAAATCAGTTTATTTGACTGTGACAGCAAACTGGTACTTTCAGTTCCAGTCTGTTGATTCATGATGTCTCATATTTAAAAATAAAAAAAGAGAACTCAGCAAAGCATGTAGATAATATAAAAATAAGTAATGTTAATCACCATTTAAAACTTTTATTGAAAACTGATTTTCAGTGTCTTTATTGACCAACTTCTTACAATCAAAAAAATTTCACAAATCTATCATTTGATGCTAGCAACACACAATATAACGGGACATGGCATGTTATTCACTGTTACCTTTTAATGAAACATTTTAATAATGAAAACTGAGGATACTAACTGTTGTGAGTACAGCAATTCAACAAAAATGTCTGTAGTAATCTTTTCTAATTTAAACAAACAGATCATGTTTTTCATAACTTCCCGGAAACGGTCATTTTACCTGATAGCAGGACTTTCAGAGTGTATATAACTTTAAAGTTGTGATAGACAGTTGAGATTGATATCACAGGGGGTCAACTTTAACACTCAAGTTGTTTTTTCATGTTTTAATTGCGAAACTAAGCTCATTGCAACAAGTGATAACCTGTTTATCACAGTTATCTGCTCATCTTCACTCATCATTTAAGCTCTATTTCAGTGCAAAACATCCCTGGGATGACCCTGGAGGCTTTTGTTTCACGTGAAAATGTGCTAACCACAAATGTTTTACGACTGATGTGATGCTTTACAGATTTAAAATTCCAGAAAAGCTGGCAACGTGCTGGGAACAGAAGCTGTGAGTTACTCGTAATTTTCAGACACCTAGCCTACTTGGTGAATTCCAAACATTCAGCCAGGGAAAAAAACAAAACACAAACTGTAGGAAGAATAAAAGTTTATTTTTTAACTTCTGGAAACTTTTCCAGTGTATTTCCATTTTCAGAACTACAAAACAAAGTATATCTTCTAGGAAACATTTATTTATTTTTTTATAAAACTTTATTTGAAACTTCTA
Organism: Melanotaenia boesemani; assembly: GCF_017639745.1. Taxonomy (NCBI): domain Eukaryota; kingdom Metazoa; phylum Chordata; class Actinopteri; order Atheriniformes; family Melanotaeniidae; genus Melanotaenia; species Melanotaenia boesemani. Next base: position 29,141,202 of record NC_055687.1, read on the forward strand.
ATGATAAAATTAGACTAAATAAAATGCATAATATAATAAGGATTAAAGCTCTGGATAACAACCATGAAGCAAAATCACTAGAAGCAGCTAATATTAGCTCAACAAGCTAACAGTGTATCAGATTTAGCAATTTGATAACGTGGTAGCTGGCTACATACACTAAGTGCAGGGCTGCACAACAGAGCCACAATTTCATTATACCTCTTCCTTACTAAATGAGAGTAACAAAGTTGCATAATGCATTTATTTTACATTAAAATATTGTTATTGTTTTGACAACTAGCTGTTAGAAAAGCAAGACAAATTTAAACATGTTGTGACATGATTAAACATGCACTTTTAGAACAATGAACTGTCAACAGTCACTGATGTATGGCTGTCTGCCCACAAACTAGGCAGTTATTACAGACGCAAGATGAAATTTTGGTGGGAACACTGGCCAAGCTGACTCCTTCTCAGCAAAACTTATCCTCTGACGATTTTCTCACAGGTAGCAGAGCATCTATGCTGTATGGCTGTCACAGGAATCTAAACACAGGGGGCTGCTGTGTTTTTGTTGTTAGAAGTATTTGCTGCTTTCACAAGTTATGTTTTACTCGCAAAAATAATGTAAATACTGTCTGAGTTGCTGCGTTTCACACAAACATGTTCTCCGTGTTTTGTATATTTCTAATGCTGACACAATCACAAAGAAAATCTTCAATATTTGGTTATCACTTGACTTTACCTTTTATATCTAGTCTGTTAAGAGTACAGTTGATGCCTGAGGTTAAACATCACTCTACTAATCCATTTTGATTCATGTCTTTGTTCAGTTTCTTGTCTATGACCATAGTAACAAAGTTGCTACCAAGCAATTGTTGCCATCCTAGCATAGAAACCTTGACAAAAGTATAACACATTGCCCATAGAGGAAACATTTTCTAGAGCCATTTATTACTGAATGCTACTCCCTCTGCACATTAGTGTGTTTTATTCTCATGAGCCATCAGACCATGCAGTTGCTTTCACATCACATTTTTTGTGTCATCGCTGTCTGTATGCTACATTTAAAACAGAAACTATTATTGGTTTATATATAGAGCTTGAAAGCTTGCAGGAAATGAAAATAACTTGGTCAGAGTTGTAAACTGTCTAAAAGGGAGGAGTAGCTCTTTTCCAACACACCTGACAATTTAAATGGATACAGCGATCACATCTTCATGATTCACTCGTAAATATGCCGTAATGAAAAATTAATGAGGTATACTTTGTCAATGGCTGAATTATTTATCCATGCACCAGGTTTCAACACCTCCATTAAGCGTCTGGTCACTCCCTGCAGTGTTGTGTAACTGCTGCAGGAGCATTTCACAGCACATCAAAGTTTACAGTTCTCGTCCTCTTCTCACTTTATTTCTGCACTTCGATGTTTTTGTCCTCTCAAACGGGCGTACGTAACACACATGAGGACACCTCGGCTAATGCAACGCCACACTTGTGTCTTTGTGTGAGACCCCTGCCTCGTCCCCATTGTTATGTTAATTACCTGTTTGCTCTGTTTTGCAGGGGCTTGCCATCCATCAAAGCTTCTTCCCGCTTTTCATCTCACACAGTGCATCTCTACCTGTAATTAGGTTTGGATGAGGGAGAAGATGGATTTTGTTAGCACTGTGTGGAGGGGAAAGAAGACATTATGTAGTTTCCATGGCTGTTCTGGGACCAGCCTTTAATGGTGTCTAATTGATCTGAGCTGTCACAGGGCCATGGCTCCATGTGGTGGGAGGCTGATTATCCTTATTTACCATCCCCAGTGCATGAGCGTTAGCTCAGCATTCTGGCTTTGACGTTGGGATGAGGTGGCCGCATGCATGTTGCATACAGGTGGCCACACGTATCTGTGTAGATAAATGTGCCTGCAAGCTGTTCTTACTCTGCAAGAAATGGGGGATGGGATCCTGTCTGTGCTTATATTTATATGAGCTCTAAATTTAAGCATCACAGTGTGTGTGTTGGGATATGCATATTTCTACATATAGAAAGGACAGAGAAAGCTGTGCTGTTGGAATAAGTTAACATCCAGATGTGGTGAAGCTGTTAGTAAATCAATACAGACGGTGGCTCTTGAGCAGGTGATGAGCATTCTGTCATAATACAAAAAGGATGGAGATGGATTAATATTTAAGAGTAATCTAGGCTGAGCAGATGGGTGTTTATATGAGTTTATATCGAGGACGAACAAACAAATGAAGAGATGCTGTATCAGTCAAAACAACATGAAATCATAGCCGGAGGAAAGAAAACCTTTGAAACCTGATGGTTAAAGGTTTTTAAGTAACAGCCCTAGTGATTGATACATTACATCTGACATAATCTTTAACGTTATTTGGAATTCATATAATCTGCTTTGTTCTAAGAGCCACAACGTCTTTTTTAAATATAATTAGAAAAATGTCAGTATCTACAGGTGTGGTGTTTAACTATAGTAAGGTCAGATTGTACTACCGTGGTTATTTTAACTAAGTTCTCTAAATGTAATAAGTTTTACACTATAGTCTGCATTAATTTCCACAAACAGAAATGAACTCTTTCAGGCTTCTTTTACATGATGAAGCTAAATTTAGAGAATGTGGTGGTCTATTTTTGGTTCTAAGAACAGATTGTTTTTCATTTAAATGTCTGACGGAGCTTAGAAATAAAGTAATATTTTGATATTTTAGCTGCATTTTGTGATGTGAAATTGTCTCATATTGATCATATTGATCACTGGCTTGAATCAAACTGAATATAAGATCATTGTCAGGGTTGAGGCATGGAGGTGAGGACCCAAGTGCAGGCCGATGAGGCAGGAGGCAGACTGGTGCAATAGTCTGGGTTTATTTTTCAGGAATTGAAGATGAACCAGACTACATGGACTAAACTTGGTGTGAACACTGCAATGGACTGGCACGATGAAAATGAAACCGAGGGGTATATATATACACAGAAGGACTAATGAGGAACAGGTGAAGTGGATGAGCAAATCAAATCAGGAGAGCTAACGAACAGGAAACAGAAAACAAAACAGAATACACAGGGGGAAACAGAAAAAAAGACATGAAAACAGAAGTAAGCATGACAAGACTGCAAAAATCTAAAAAAAAAACTCAGATGAATCAAGGCATAATTTGTAATACTGACAAATACCTTTTTACTGAATAGATATAATATTGATTTTTTTTTTTATTGTAATTTGGAGAGCTAATAAAATTAAACTTGTTGGTGGACTGCTCTGTATGAGCTGATATTAATTATTAACATGTCTTTTCCAAACCTAAATTTATTCTAAAAATCCGTTTTAGTGTGCAAAGACATACGCAAAACAATATTGCTGATTCGTGTAAATACAATATTAAACTCATAGTTGTCTGAGATTAATTGATTCACTCATTTTCTACACCAACTTTATCCTGTTCGGGTCACTGGAGCCAGTTCCAGCTGTCGCTGGTCAACACAAAGACAAACAACCGTGCTGACAGCCTGGGAATCGTAATGTGTTTTTACAAGCACTAATTATTAAATAGTTTATTGTTTTATAGGTAGCAGATCTCTGTAACGCTTCACAGCACATGAGTCATTTATTTGCATAAAGTGAGTCAAGAATGAATGAGAAATATCCTGACTGTTCTCATCTGCTCTATTTTTCTAATAAATCCAATCCAGGATCATACAGTAGATCATGATTATTTATTCAAGAACCAACAGGGAGAAACACTACAAGTGAGTCATTACTTAATGATTAGTCCATCCCTGTATCGATCATACCCCCACTTTCTTTGTGAGTCGTACCTGTTTGAATCTGATCCATGCTGCACCAAACAGTAACTTTGCATTCATTCCTAATTGCTTTAACATAACTCACTACTTTTGTTTCTGCTTAAGTAAAACTGCATCTCGAGCAGTTATTCACTTATTACTTTTCACACACAGGCTGCACATAAAATGGTATCACTTGACTGTCATCAGTGATCATGAATTTGACTTTCTTCTTCAACGTGGGAGGAAGATAAAACACACAGCTGGATCAAGTCAGCTGGCAACAAAGAGCCATGTTTGACCCTTAATCCCGGTTTCTCACATCTGTTTTGCAGAAGTATAACGCGACAGTTATAGTCAACACAAATGACATATATTAGGACACGTACACTGAATATTCACTGGCCACTTTATTAGGTCCATCTTACCAGTAACAGTTAAAACCGCCTTCAGAACTTCATTCAATCTTCATGACATAGATTCGACAAGGTGTTTTGCTCCATATTGACATGACAGCATCACACAGTTGCAACTGCACATCCATGATGAGAATCTCCTGTTCCTCCACATCCCAAAGCCGCTCTGTTGGATTGAAAACTGGAGTGTGTGGAGGCCATTGGAGTATCATGAATTCATTGTCGTGTTCAAGCCAGTTGGAGATGATTTGAGTTTTGTGACATGATGCATTGTCCTGCTGGAAGTAGCCATCAGAAGATGGTTAGAATGTGGTCATAAAGGGATGGACATGGTCAGCAACAATACTTGGGTAGGCTGTGGCATTTAAATGATATTTTATTGGTACCAAGTGGCCAAAAGTGTGCCAAGAAAATATCCCCCCCACACCATTACACCACCAACAACCTGAATTGTAGATACAAGGCAGGACGGATCCATGCTTTTATACTGTAAATTCTAGCTCTACCATCTGAATGTGACGACTGAAATGGAGAACAGGCATTGTCTTTCCAATTTTCCTTTGTCCAAATATGGTGAATCTATGTGAATTGTAGCCTCAGTTTCCTGTTCTTAGCTGATAAAAGTGGCACCTGGTGTTGCCTTATGCTGCTGTAGTCCATCTGCTTCAAGGAGGGACAAGTTGTCCATCTGATGATGGGAGTCTGCATACTTTGGTAATAAGTCTGCTCATTCTCCTCTGACTTCTGATGTCAACAAGGCATCTTCATCCAGACAACTACTTGTCACTGGGTATTTTCTCTGTACTGAACAATTCTCTGTAAACCCTGTAGAAACAGTTGTGAAAATAATAGCAGATCAGTGGTTTATAAAATACTCAGACCAGCCCGTCTGGTATAAGCAACCATGCCAAGTTGAAAGTCGCTTAAATACCTTTTCTTCCTCATTCTGATGCTCAGTTTGAACTGTATCAAGTCATCTTGACAATGTCTACATGTCTAAATACACTGTGTTGCTGCTATGTGATTGATTAGCTATTTGATTGATTAGCGATCAGTTATACCCAATAAAGTGACTGTATGTTGCTTTATTAAAACACTTTTTCTCAACAAGTCAGATAATTTAACAATTATGCTACTAAATGTGGAGATAATTTCATAAACACTGCATAAAAACTTAATAACGGACAGTGAAGTTAATTGTGCAAGTATCACATGTGGTGCAACTTCTCTTGGATAAGAAATATGGGCTACCTATGTTTTATTCTGTTGTAATTAGTCATGATATGCTTGGTAATTAAAGATGACTTGCAGGGTAAGCCTGCTGCCCTTAACTCATTACAAATGCAAATTTGTTAGCTGCTGTTTGCTGGAATTTCTTTGGGAGGTTGCTGATAGGGTTATATACATTACATACATTAAGTGTAATGCTTGCAGGCTCTAATCATGTCATCTTTATTCATTTTCATCCTCTTTTAAATGATTCTGTTTAATTTGTGATCATCTTACATGACTGCCCTCATTACATTGCCAGCACTAAATCAAAGGTTCTCATAATTTAAGATAGAATATATAAACATAGATGTACATATGGAAAGAGCTGATTTAGAATATTTTTTTTTTCTTCTGTTTGCTTCCTCGTGTTTTGCACCGTGGGGACGTCCATGCTGCTACGCTGACCTTCAGCATGAAATAAAAAGTATCTGATGCCTCTGGTGTGTTTGGAAGGCCTTTCTCTTTTCCAAAGATGGACAGACATGCATTATTGATTACAAAAAAACACTCCTGCAATGCTATTTCATCTTTGGAGCACAGCTGACCATGAGCTGAGCTAGGCTTTATATTAAAAGTAGTTGAGATCTGCTTTGTGCCCGTGTGTGCACCTTTACGACTGACTGCTCGGTTTTGTTTGTGTAATCCCACGCCACGGCCCCACACCGCCTTTCCCCATCCTTCCTTGTAACAAGAAGAGGGAGGCTAAATAGTGGATAAGTGGATGCAACTCCCTAATCTTCTCCTCTTTCTGGTACACTACACTGCACAAGAGATGCAGTCCCATGTTATAACACTAACTTTGATGCATCTGGCTGCATTTATTTAAGAACTTCTAATACATATGAATATCTAACACTAATGTTTGTCTCATGCTAATGTTGAAAAAGATCTGTTTGGTTAAGTTCTTGAATTTATTATACTTGTTGACCTCTGCTGATCTGTTGAGCTGCAAACTTTCATGTTACAGTTTGAAATTTTCCCCCCAAAAAAGAATTAAAAAAAATCCTCTACATGCTGGCAAGCCTCCTGCTTCTTTAGTAAAGCTGAAAACTGGTCGTCCAGAGAGCGTTGCTGAGCGATGGCCTTACCTTCACGGTCCCCTGTGTTGAGGATGGTCGCAGGGGAGAACACCCGTGGCGACCATGGCTGTCAGTTGCTGTTACCATGATGCCAAAGAATGATCGGTTTCATGGATCCGGACAGCGCTCTGACAGCACAGGGGGAGACTTAGCCACACCTGGGAGAAGAAACGCTGGCAGGATGTGAAATGTTTCTGAACAAGGTTATACCAGGGGTCACAGCAAGAACTGACACTCGCTCCCTCCCTCCTCTCCAATCATCAAGGAATATGCAGCCAGGCCTTGTGATACATACAAAGAATATTGGGCCTGAATTTATCCTTTGTTTGAGGCTGACTTAGTCATTGTCTTCCTCTGCTTGAGATGGTGGTGTATTTGCAGACAACAATGTAGTGGTGTGAAAAGAGAATCAGCAAGAACACTGTTCAGACAATTGATGTTTGGCTTAATAGTCTGATGTCATTAAAGTGCACTGAAGCCATGACTGCTAAGAAATCAAGGAATAAATCTTTAATTGCACAGGAGTTTTTCACAGGATACCTCATCTGCAAAGTGCTGCAAACAAGCACCGCATTTCCAAGTCTGACTCATGTCTAGCCTCGTCTGTGGAAAAGCGCAGACAGTATCATTGATGTCAGTGCTGCTGGTGAGGTTTGTTAGCATGAATGACAAGGCAAGCGATGGGGCGCAACAACAACAGCAGCAGATCTCACTCACTTGCTTTTTCTCTCAGCGTGGTCTTCTCAACATGAGTTTAGCATGTCTCCTGGAGAGGCGGGCTTCCTGGCTATCCCACTCCCAGAGCTCATGACAATTTTAATGATTGATCTCTCTCCTCTTGACTGCGGTGAGAGGGAAGGCAGAACACTGCAGTGCAAAGAAAAAGGAAAGGGAGGAAAGAGGGGTGTGGGTTGTCCCACAAGGTCAGAGTGGTGTCCAGTCTTTTGTTTTCAGTGGTGAGATCAGCGGCCTATTCGGCTGCGATGGGACGCGCTAAATAACTGCCAGAGAACAGATGCTCAAACAAAATGAACATGCACTCAGATGGTTGCTTATTCGCTAGAAGCTAGGCTGCAGACTTTCCCTGTTTGAAATCAAAGAAACATAAAGAAGAGACTCAAGGCTTCCCACCTGTAGGCATAGCTTGGAGAAAAATGTTGCTGAGGCAGTCACTTTCACACTATGATTTTCATCCTGCAGCAGACATATCCACACAACAGATGGGCATCTGTTCATGGGCCTGATAACAGGTTTCAGATGCATCAGTGACTAAGAGATTTTCAAGACTATTATAAGTTGTTAAGGTACTAAACCACAAATAAAAAGTTAGATTTCTGGGTAAAATATGAACAAAAACACAATCTAATGATGTAAATGTTGTAACCCCATATTTTATTTACAACAGAACATAGAAAACATATAAAAATGCTGAAAGTGAGACATTTAAATAAAGATAGGACAGAGTCGTGTTTGCCACCTTAATTTCTCTCCTTTTAACAGCAGTCTGTAAACATCTGGGAAATGAAGACACCAGTTGCTGGAACTTTTGGAGGGGAATGTTGTCCCATTTGTAAATGATATAATCTATATGTTAGGATCTCAACAGTCCTGGTTCATATTAGATGCATTTTTTTTTATTAAGTAACTATTCTTTTCAGTAGGTGAAAGGTCTGGACTACAAACATACCAGTCTAGGATCTGGACTCTACCACTATGAAGCCATGCTGCTGTGATAGAAGCAGTATGCTGTGCAGCATTGTTTGAATGGGAGCACATCTTGCTCTATAACTACTATAACATCTACCCAGATATGCAGATGTTGGGTTTGAAAAGAGCACTCACAACAAACCGGATTTTATTCTTTTTTTGTCCGAATTGATAAGGGACTAACTCAAATGTTGCATTAAAAAAAAAAAATGTAACTATAGCTATTTGTCATGACATATGTGGTATCATTGCTGATTGACTTCCTTGACGCCCAAAATGTTTCATAGTAGGAAATGTTTGATAGCATCATTGCGTGCATTACTGTATATCAGCTGCAGAAACCTCGGGGAACTCTGTAAGTTTACTTGTGCATAATTATTAAAATCTTCATTGAAAGCTTTTGCTATTACTATTCTATCATAAGGGATTCTGTTTATGGTTAACTGAGTTATTGATTTCTTCTGGCAGGAGTCTTTTTATTTGTTAGTTTATTAATGTCTTCAGAGAGATTAAACACATCTCCCAGACTGTTTGATTGGTTCTGCCAGATAGACTATTCATGCCTTTTCTTAGTTTATTTATGTTTCTTCAAATCATCAAATCAAATTTTATTTATATAGAACTTTTCATACCAAAGAGCAGCACAATGTGCTTTACATAATAACAGCAATTAAATATCAAATTAAATTTATTAAAAAAAAAAACAAAAAAAAAAACATTAAATGTTTCTTAGACATTTCAAAATAATATTATCTGTATTTAATTTTGTATTGTGAGGCTTTTCAGGGCCAAGTCCTTGGTAGTGGTGATTGTTTTCTTTTAACTACATTTAACTGGATTTTTAATGTGTTTTTATTATTATAATTATTATTATTATTATTATTATAGTTACAAGTGATTCCACCAGAATACAACAGCAGATGTTTAAATCCTTTGATTGTATAAGTGTATCCCAGGTTTTGTTACAAATAATTGTATAATTGAGATAATTGTCTGTTGATTATTAAAATTTGTTCTAAAGAAAAATTTTTGCAGCTGTTTCTTTGTCAGTTTTCTAACAATCAGTGTCAGATTATTATCAGACAAACATGAATGTTTTCATATTTTATTAAGACTAATCTCCTTTTTACTATCTTTATAAATCCAGTTTATAACAAAATCCCCAAATAAGAAGGATTTCCCTGCAGAAGTTTTACTGTTTCAACAGTTCCTCTAAGTAATAATAGAAAGGAACATTAAATGATGGAGAATGTCCAACTTAATTTCAAAGCACTTGAGATAATGGACATTCTGTTCACCTGTGTCTTCTTTTACTTGTTTGAGTTACCCTAATTAAGCCCTGCATTTCTGTTGAGAGGACATTCGGGGCTTTGCAATGATTCATCATGTAATGGGTTTGCATGTTGGGAACTATTTTTTTTCAGTCAAAATGGCTCCTTCTTCACAACAATAGACTGATGATCGGTCTGTCAGTCTCCCGCTCCATTATTTCCTCATATGTGAATAAGACCACAAGACACTTGAACTCCTACACTTGGGAAAGGAACTCATTACCCACCCGGAGAAGACAGGGCACTCCACCCTTTTCCACATGAGGATATGGGGCTCTAATTTTGGAGGTGCTGATCTTCATCCCAACGACTTCACATTGGGCTGCAAACCAATCCAGTGAGAGTTGAAAATCATGGCATGATTAATCAAACAGGACTATATCATCTGCAAAAGCAGAGACCCAATCTTGAATCCACCAAACGGGACACGAATATGATTTACTACTACAACTGCAACCCAAGCACTTCTCGAGGGACAAGTCAAACACCTTCTCCAAGTCCACAAAACATGTGTTGACTGGTTAGGTAAACTTCCATGCACCCTCCAGGACCCTGTCATGAGTGTAGCACTAGATTCTGTTCAGAGACCTGGACCAAAACTGCTTCTCCTAAATTTGAGGTTCGACGGAACCTCCTCTCTACAAGCGCTGAACAGGCCACCAGGGGGTCTGATAAGTGTGATCCCTGTAGTTCATGGATGCCCAAAGTCGGTCCTCGAGGGCCGCTGTCCTACAGATTTTCCAATGTTTCCTGCTTCAACACACCTGACTCATACTTTTTCTAAAGTATTCCCTCTCCTTTTCCTTTTTGTCTATCTTCTCAATTACAAACATACTCAGGAATGTCAGTTGTTGTTGGAATATTATTATTCAGTTTCCTTCAGAGCCAGAAAGTCCAGATTAGAGTCATTGTGTAGATGTTGAATCTGCTCAGTCTTTGAAACAATACTCTGAATATTAAGATAACCCCCTAAAATTATATTCAGTTAGGAATTCACATTCTAGATTATATCTTCTTTGCCTGATTTGACAGTTTAAAGGTTCAATCCTTTCTTCTCCATATAACATGAAGAGTAGCTTTCTTGCGTCTCTCCTCATAAGAGTTGAGACTGTTGTGTTGATGCTCAGAGGACTGCAGGTCTTCGGTCCTGGGTCCTCTATGTTTAAACGCATTAAGTTCCTGCAGATCCACTTTTGAGTCTAAGAAAATTATGTGATGTCTCAGGTGGGGCACAGAGCATTGGATTTTGGATTCCTGTCAACACTGAATCCATTTCTACTGTTGGATATACATTCTTATCAGGGTAGAAGATTTAACCTGTATTACCTGTAGCTGGTATAGTATCCAGTACCCACATTTGTGCATCCTGTGTCCCCCAATCAATATAAGCAGAAACAGTACTGTATTTAAGCCATGTGTTTTTTTTCTTTGTCAAGACTACCTTTGGTTGTGCACAATGGGTTAGTTGTCAGAAATAAAAATAAATAAATAAAATAAATAGCCATAAAACAAAGGGAAAAATTCTGCTGTGTTCAGTACTGCAAAAGTTATTGAAAATGAATCCTGAGACTTTAAACAGTAAACTTATGTCCCAGTGGAAAACGCAAGAGCCATGAGAAGAACGGTCATGGGAAAACTAGTCTCTTCACTCCTTGTTTGAGATGTTGTCCTTAAAAATATAAAACACAAAACCAGGCATGGAGCCTAATAACCCACACCTGCTGCTGGCAGACTTCTGATGGTCCTTCTCTTTAGTCTGGAGGATGGGAAGTCCATTATTTCCTAGAATTTCACATTTCAATTCATTTGACTGCTGAACAGTTTCCCTCAGTATATTTTAAATTATTTGTGGTTTAGAGAAGACAGCAGCATTTCAGGATGGTAAGGTCAATTATGTTCTCCAATCATGTTTTCTGGAAGTTTTCCTGAGCCCATGCAATGACTTCCACTGCCTGTTTTTCATGCAGTGCTGCCCGAGAGCCTTCAGATTACAGACATCTGCTTCTTTGCAGCTGCGTCCCTTTGCACACAGAGATGCCTCCAGATTCTCTGAATCTTTTGATGCTATTGAGTACTATACCTAATGGAATATATATACATGTTTATTTACACTGAAGATCATTGATATGAAATTGTTTCAAAATTTGCAGATGTGTTCTTTTTAATCAAACTACTGAAACTCTGCCCATCTTTATTTTTGAGGAACTCTGCCTCTCTAAGGTGCTCTTTTCCTACTCAACCATGTTAATGAACTATTACAGGTTAACCCTAATTAGATGAAACATGTTGCTTCATTTGTTCCTCTTTAATACAATTTACTTTTCTAGCCTGTTCCAAGTTGATTGAGACATGGAAAATACCTAAAGGTCACTTTCAACATTAGGTATGTTTTCATTTACATTTCAAACATTGGCCTAGCTTTTAGTTAATTAATTAATTTACTTATTTTTTTGGAACTAGAGTTCATGTATCCCTCAATATTCTCATTAAGACACATCTTTCAGGAAGTTAAGGAAGTAATAGAACCAGCTTGGAAATCGGGAGCCTATCCCAGCTGCAATCAGAGGAGAGGCTGGGTACACAGTGGACATGTTGCCACTATCCTTGATTTTCCATCATTGTATATATATATATATATATATATATTGAAATGCTGCTGACAATACCAGCACCAGATGATAACTGACAAAGGCAAGCAAATGAGATAGAAGTCTTTAATGTTATCCAAGTCACCCAATGCATATTAGCATAGTTGTGAGCACCACCTGTACATCTTTTATTTTGAAGTATGTTAGATACGAGGAGTTCAACTACTTGCACAATCCCCCTTTATACATGACCTTTGGCACCTGGGATACACGCCAGCCACAACAACTCTGGGGAAAAGACAATGGACTGACTTATTGTTCAATTGCAAGACAGGATATTCTTCATGTAGTCTGAAAGACATTCATCCTTCACAAATATCTCAGTGAAACAACGTGTCCTTTGTGCATTTGTGATCACTAGCACAGTCCTAATTCATCAGCACATTGAGCCTGTTGGCAACTCCTGTATTATTGGTGCTAGGCTATTCATAACTCATTGCCTCCCTCTGCTGGTATCGATGGACAGTAAAGTCAATTTATAACATGCCACATCTGATTGATGTAGTTTTGAAAAAAAATCAACAAGATCTTGTCTGTACCCATTTTTTAGTTTAAGCAAATATTTTAAGATAATGTCAAACTTCTCAAAGTCTGATACTGTGTCATTGGTGAAGATGGCTTTAGCATGTTGTCAGTGATATGTATTTTATTTTAATACATTGTCACTGGTAATCGATGAGAAATATCATGTAGACCTACTCTGTGGCACCCTTTCTTCCTTGAACTGTTCCTGTATCTGAATTGTCTCGTTGCTGTTTATGGGCCAGTGCTTGCAATTATTACTTATTATTTTAAATAGTCTTTTTTTATGTATTTTTGTTTTTTATTTATTTTTATTTTTATTAATGACTACATTTTGCCCCACATTTCCTCATCAGAAATAGATATAAACTTTAGTGTCTAGAAGTACTAAATACTAGAAGTACATTGAACCAGACAGTAGATGTCTCCCTTGTCCGTGCAGATGTGTGTCTTCACGGGCTCGTTGCTTTCTACAGATGACCGAATCGCCATTTTGAAAAGCAAATCGTTCACAGCACACCCGTCTTGAGTACTGGAACTATGCCGCGGGGCCGGCCTCGCAAACTGAGAGTTAAAAGCAACGACGAAACAGGTAACAAGTACCAAAAGGCAAGGAATAAATAATACTGATTATGTGCTATCCAAATAACCTGGTATAATTTTGTCAAGCACCCCCGTAGCTTGAATATTAACACTTCAATGTAGTGTATATAGTCCCCGGATATGGTATTGCGGGTGGGCTTTGCTTTGTACGGCGAAGGAGTGATTGAGGCGGAATGATATTAATAACGTTTCGGTGGCTCTTCTTATTGGCTTCCAGTCTAAATTGGTGTCCATGCGGACAGGAGCGGTTCTGTAGTATACCGTTACTTAATGTTCGCCCTTTACACATAACGTTAGTTCAGGAGTAAATCGTTGTTAGCTTGTTGTTGCTAACTAGCATATTTTGCTACCGTTAGCTCTGTGGCTAACACGCTGAATTGTTTGCCATTGTTATTTTTGTTCGGAGAAGCATCGTAGCGAAGTAGTCTGTGCAAATAGAAATAGATGTGACAGGTGGATGAAGTTTACTTGGTCTTGAAGAGACATGACTTAAATATTTGTTGAAATGCCTTTATATTACATTTAGCCATCAATGTAGTGCAATATATAGCACGTATTTGAATATATTAGCGTTCTAATTTGAGTGGTACATTACCACGTGATTCCAGTGTTTGATGACAGCGAAGTGGACACAACCCAGTATCATGAAAAATAAATAAATTTAAGTACGACTGTATTCTTTAACCAAGCCCCAGTGTCCGAAGCACTGGCAGCGACTATGACAGCGGAGATGGGTGTGTGATAACCAGCTGTTGAAACACTAATATAAAGTTTTATCAGACGACATGAACTCAAATTCAGTCTGTTTTATATACATGAAACTGGATGCATTTCAGCATAATTGTATGCGTTCAGATCCTAATATGTGCAAACGCGTTTGTTCTAGACTTTAAAAAGGCAAAGATGCCAGTGAAAACAGCCTTGCCACCAAAGAGAGTGCTGCAAGATGCACCACATCATATCAGCTTCACGTATTCTCTGCAGCAGAAAGCCCCTTGAAACACATTAAGGCACTCATGCCTCACCTTTTGTACCTCTCATCAGATGCTGAACCCAGTGAAACTAAGGCAGAAAGTTTCAATGATGGAGAACTCAAGGATAAGAAGTGCACAATATGCTCCCAGATCTTCACCACAGACAGCCAGCTGCAGAAGCATCTCAGAGAACATGAGATCAATGATAAGGTAGGTATAACGCAGATGTGTCAGCAAAGCATCCCCAGTCTCCCATATCAGCATCTTTTCACACAATAAGCAGACGATGCTCAGGATATTTTATGAGTCTGTGGTGGCCAGTGCCCTTTTTTATGCTTTTGTGTGCTGGGGCAGCAGACTGAAGGCGGCTGACACCAACAGGGTCAATAAAATGATCTGTAAGGCCAGTCATGTTGTTGGTGCGGAGTTGGACTCTCTGAGAATGCTGTCCAAGCTAAGAACTATACTGGACAGTCCTTCCCACCCTCTCCACAACATGCTGGACAACCTCAAGAGAATGTTCCACAACAGACTCCATAACTCTGCACTGAACCAGAAATTCCAGGCATAACCATTAAATATTTATATATTATTTTTATATATTTATTTTTGTATTTCTGACTCTGATTCTGTGATTATCTGTCACCCGTATCCACCCAGGATAATCACAGTTTTATCATTAGTCTATTAAAAGCTCCAGGGCTTTCTCATGGTTGTCCTCATTATGCTGTGTAAAACAATTATATTCATAGTTATTTAGTAATTGTTGATTTTCCAAAATGTTTACTTGAATTAAATGTGGCTGAGCACAGATGCTTTTACATGTATTCAAGCCTTTACTGGAGCAGAAGGCTGGATCATTAAGGAAATTGACCTCTCAGAGATTACTTATGCAAAACGAAGGCGTGTTGTTTTGTGGAGATGAAGGAAACTTCGTCTGACACGTGAGTTTAAAGCAGATGAAGAATGGAAATAGGCCTGATGTGAAACCAGCTGTGGGGGATGATGTTTCAGCTACAGGCGAAGCAGGAGATACCCTGAAATTTCCACCTCAGCTTTAAAGCTACTTTAGATTAGATGTTGTTGTCTGTGTGGCAGGCTCAACTTCTGTCTCTTTTCAGTCACACTATTTAGATGCAGCTGCTTCCAAAATGTCTAGAACCAGCAGCTTGGTGGACATAGTCTATTTTTTCTCCATTACTATTTTTCTTTCATTCGACATTCAGCAGAAATGATTCCAGAATCTGTTTGTATAAAATTTCTCTCCCTCGCCCACATTTTTTGGAAATTGATCACATTAATAAGAGAATCCATCTATTCCTTCTGACATGCTGTGTATCTGTTGCTGTTGCAACCTGTGTTCGACCAATCAGAGTCATTAACTTGCAACTTGGGGCTTTAGTTATAGCCAAGAGGAATTCCTAAAGAAGTAAATGTAGTTGCTACATTGACAGATGATCAAAGAAACACAGTAAAAGCTTGATTTGACTGCAACAGGACTTTGGTTCTATGAACCTTCTTTACTTGATATGTTTGATTTATCTACCGCACATCAGACAGTGATGCTTCCTGCTCCGTAAGGGGGGATGTGTCTGCTACGCTTTTACATCAAGTGTTTCCCACCTCGGCCTATCTGTCACAGCTCTTTTAATTTGGTAAGAAGTTTGCATTTCCAACATTTCAGGTTTTGTCCCCGTTGAAGAGTTTTTCAGTCTTTTCTTTTTTATTTTTTAAAGTAGTACATAAAATGCTTGAAAAACATTTTTTCAAGCTCTGATAAAAGCCAGAGTACCACTGATGGGGTCATACTCTTTGAAGAAAGTAGCTGGAACAACTGAATGCATTTACTGAAACGTTATGAGCTGATGTAACTTGATGTCTTGCAGCCTGCAGCAGCCTGACGCATCATTTTGAGATCATGATTCAAATGAAATGCCACCGTTTAATGATCCTGATCTATGTTCCTTTGAAAGTCTGACCTTTTAGTTTGGATTTTCTTTTTAAGAACTCCAACTCTTAATCTGCTTAAATGTTTTTACTTTTCTTATTAAATTTAAGCTTTTTTTTTTTTTTTTTTGCTCACAATAAAGCAAAAAGTTTTCTGTAACTCTCCAAAACTGCATCTCTTAATCTCACTCTCACAACTTCAAAGAGCCCCAGGATACTGTGCAGAGCTCTTGTACACATGAAGTACAACTAAAACAAATTGCAACATCCCACTTAATCTAACGTGAGAGATGGCAGAGGCTGCTGCTCTTTCCTGTGCTGCACCTACTCTGCACACAGACTGATATTATCCATCCAGCTAGAGACGTTAGTTTGGTGGAAATTAGTTTGTTTTGGCCTTGCCACTCCTGGCTAGAGTTGTCCGTGTTCGTGTGTTACTCTCATATAGATTTATCCAAGATATTTGAATCTTTTAAAGCAGGTGCGCTGCACTTCCTGCCTCGGGGAAGACAGCTGCTGTGCTCTGCTGGCTCTCTTTTTCCATATTTATAAATTTTGTGTGTGAAATGTCGGCTCAAATTCTGAGCTTTGTGTTTGCTGAGAGTCTCCATGCTTACGACATGTTTGTGTTTCTGTGAGTGGTGGTGATGTTACAGTTTGTGTTTCTGCACACATGAGGGCGAACCCCAGTATCGTTTCTGTGTTTAGGAATTTACAAGCACAGAATTGGAAATGTGTGAAAATATTAATTCTGGTCAGCATCCAGTCGATCGGCGTGTCTCTAAATTGATTTAATTAATTATTGTTCTTGTTTAACTGCAGGTGTTTCTGCATTAATATCACCAGTCTGGTTTATAAACTCTCCTTCTAACAAGCAGTTTACTGGCCCTTTGGATTAATTACCTGATGCAGATCTTCTGAGACTAACATTTCACTGACTATCACAAGTCTGAATATTTGTCTGGTTACCTTTTACCCCAGTTTAGCCAAAGCAGCTCCAGTGCTTGTTCAGATTTGGTTTGGTTTTCCACAGTCAGAACCACCACAAAACCATGGCATTACATTACTTAAATGTCTTACCTTTCAAACTGATGTCTTCATATCATCAGTCTAGTTTACGAATGTTGTTTTAAACAACAGTCAGTGTTTATAAATGGTGCAACAAACAGGAATTATACAAGCTGTATTTATAAACACTAGCTGGTGATATTTGCACATGTAGCTGCAAAAGTGATTTATAAAATTCAGCTACGTGGCACCCGATGCTGCACAATGATAAACGTTCACAAACACGACTGCCTGTTAAACGTAAACAGCAGGAAAATAAGAGGAACTCTGAGTTTATGAGCTTCCGCCATTACTTCTACTTCAAGTCCAATCCAATATGTATTTTTGTCTTTTTATCTTGGATTGAGTAGACTAAACACTACAGTAGTTGTTGAATTTTTAGATATGGCTGAAGATGTTGCATAATGTGATTGGTCTGCATGTCCCCCCTCCAATCCCTGCTGTAAAAGTTTATCTGCTCTAGGCCACATAAAAGTTGGTTGAAGGGTGCCAGCTTTGTTAGCCAAACCTATAAAAAAAAACACTGGTTTTAAGTTCGCCTCTGACTCTATACCAGGACTGTAATGGTTTTAGTGGGGAAAAAAGTCCCTTAAAATCTTTTAAGTTAACTTTATTTTTTACCAACTGTTGAAAGCATATTTTTTTTTTATTTTTAATTTTTTTGGTGCATGCTTTCCATCACATGGCTAAAGGTCTTTGCTCCATTTAATAATGAAAAAAAAAGTTAAAAAGTAGGAAAAGTTTCCTCTTTCTAGCTTTAAAAAAATACAGAAAGATGAACCCTGTAGTTGTTGACCATTTCATTTTAAAGGACTCTGTACTTAGATAGATTTTTTCCAGGTTGAAGAGCCATATCCTCGGGGTATTTCAGTCTAAGACTCACAAGAGCCAGCTTTGTTCTCAGCTGTCACCAAATTTCAAAGTGCAATAGAAATTGATTTTGGAGTACCTTCTGCCTCATGAGGAATATTGTTTTTATGCCTCCTGCTAATGTCTCAGACTGTTTGGGTTTATTTTTCTACCCCCATCTTCTATCCTCCCTTCCCAGTAGAAATGGCAGTGAAAGTATCAGGCTGATTGAGGAGCAGACTTTTAGTGTGTCTACTCTGTTCTTTACCTTTTCCTTTCTTTGCAGCCTCATCGCTGTGACCAGTGCTCACAGACATTTAACGTGGAGTTCAACCTCACACTACACAAGTCAACACACACCACCTCCGACTTCACCTGCCCCGTTTGCAATAAAAAGTTCTCCCGCATCGCCAGCCTCAAATCCCATATTATGCTGCACGAGAAGGAAGAGGTAAACTTTCCTGTTCTGCTTTCATTGTGTTTAACAAATAACGTTTTATTTCCTCTTATGTATTTTGCTTCTTTTCATACAGAATCTCATCTGTCCAGAGTGTGGAGACGAGTTTGTGCTTCAGAGCCAACTGTCTCTGCACCTGGAAGAGCACCGGAAGGAGCTCTCGGGCATCAGCGTCTACACCTGCAAAACCTGCGGCAAGGAGTTCAAGACGTCTGCTCAAATCAAGGAGCACATGAAGAGCCACATCAAGATCAGGTGAGAGGCTGGTCTGTTGTTTTCGACTGAGTCCAGCAGCGTTTGTAACTGCACTTGTCATTAGTTTCCACTGCCATGTTTGAGTCACATGTAGAAGTTCTCATCAGAAAAAAAGTGACTTTAAAAAGCAAAAAAAAAAAGAAAACGATGTTTATTAATCAGGTTTTATGGCAACCACTTCATGAACTGCATCTGATCTGGCTGTTTCCAGTCTGAGTTGGCAAACAATCATTTCACATGACTGACTGACATCTTTTCATGTTTCATGATTCTACATTTTCCTCTGCAGGATGTTCAACACGGTTTTTATTTTTCTTTTCTTCTCTGTTTGCCTTCTTCTGCTGAACTATAGCTGCTCACTACAGTGTGTAGCTCATACTGCCACCATCTGGCGACACAGTAGGTGGTATTTATTTAGTAGTGACAATATACATTAATCAATAAATAAGTTAAAAGGAAACATACATTAGTCAGAAGGTTCAGTAGATTCTTTACCAGATATTAGCAAATATCCAGTAAAGAAAAAAAAATCCTAAATTTTGATTCACAAATTAAAAAATTCTACCTCATATGGAATAAACAGTAAAATCAGCAAAGCAATGATTTTGGATAAAAATACACCAACAGTGCCAGTTCTTCACACCACATTAGAATGAATAAAAGGATGACAGTAGCCTGACTAATGTTGCCTTCACACCTGGAGTGTGGGATTTGGGGATGATTTCAATTCTGGCTCCCATGTTTACAGACTTGAGCCTCCACGCTGGCTGCATAAAATAAAGGCATCAGGCACAGCTCAGGCTGGGCTGCGGATATATTGATTTTTGAAGTTGCAGTTGTACAGGCAGCTGCACTAGAAAGATTACTGGCACGACTACACCAGTGTGAAGCCGGTGTCACAGTGTGGACTTGAACTGATGTGATGCTCTGAAGTAAAAACAGTAGGACTGTAGAAGTGTGAGATAATATTCTGTGGCTGCTTGTGTTGTTGTCCAGTGTACTGTATAGTTGTAGGTTTTTAAAATAAAGCAGCTTTCACAGATCTGGTGTTATTGTCATGGAATCCGAAGGACATCTTTAATAGAAAAAGTTCTCCTCAGATGTTAAGTTAAATCATCCATTGCACACTGTTGTAATAAAAAGAATTACTGTGAAGTCCAGGTATTGTTGAGCATTTAAGCAACACAGTACAATGTATTTAGACTTGAATACCACCTGTTTCTCGCTGTCAGATTAGTTCAGACTTTTTATCAGCTCTGGAAATGCAAACAGAACATAAAAGTCCTCAAAGTTATGCAATCCACAGAGAGCTTTTCAGTTTTAACCACAACAGTTTGGTCTGAGCGTGGCTGATAACTACATGTGGACAGTCTGTCTGGGTGCTCAAGGAAACAAAGGTTAAAAAATTTCTACAATCCCACTTATTTTCAGGCAGGTTTTCAATAGCATTTAGCATGTAAGCGCTCAAGCAATCAAATCCAAGGACGTCCTGCTGTTTGCAAAACCTCAGTAGCTCATTATACCCATAACAGTAAAACCAAGGTTAAAAAAAATAAAAGGAGTCTTGCAGCAGCCATTTCAAAAGTGAATCTCCAGGTTATTTCATGCTTCATATCAGAACTACACTTTTGAAAATGGACTGTACTTCGAAGATATCTAGCCTTAGCTTATCGATTTCTGACTTTCATGTTTTTCTAATTGTTATTAATGGTGTTGGCTTGTGATCTTAAAATAAAAAAAATAAATAAATTGCCTTAAAACATTAGTGTTTTTGTGTACTATAACAGTTCTGGTTAAAATAAAGTTTGTGAATTCCTCAAGCACAAACGTTTGGTTTAAATGTAGAATATGTATCAATCATTAATCCAAAGGTAACAGAAGTACCAAAAAAAAGTAGAAGTAAAGATTTTAAAGTGATTTGCATGGTGGACGTTTATTAATAAGATAATTAGCATTTCTTGTGTTTACCTTCTCCCCAGGCCACTCTCCTCTAGTTCCAGAAACTACAAGAAAAACATAGACCGCAGTGGGTTTACAAACAGCTGCCATCACTGTGGGAAGGCTTTCAAAAAGCCCAGCCAGCTTGTTAGGCACATACGAATACACACAGGTGAGTAAGGACCTCTGAAATGGGATGTTGTGTTCAGGATGTGGGGATCTAATTCATGCACATTCATTTTTAGAGAAACAAATGACAATGTCAGAATCAAAAACAATATGGTACTGTGACATAAACCACTTGGTGGATTGGATCAATACTGGCACCAAGTTGAAACTGAAGGAGGGAGATTTTGCAGGTGGGTGATGAGTAATACTGCCAGAAGCAAGAAAGCTGCCAGTTTGACTCAAATGGAGGATTTTAGTGCTCTCTAAATTGAAATCTGGGCAATTCTACAAGCATGAGTCGCACATTTGTCCCTCTGATGTGGACTCTCTCCCTGACATCACCTTCTCCTGAGTGGCTGGCTCTGTTTTCCCCACCAAAACTGAAAAACTGTATACAACTCATCTCTCATCTGTCATGCAGAGGGGATGTGTGGGTAGCATCTAAATACGCTGTTTAAATTCTAATGCTCTCATGTTGCTCTGAGATTGTTCAGCTGTCTGGGTTGAGGGTAATGTAACCAGCAGCTTTTATCCACATGTTGATTACACATCATCCACATGTTAATTTGTTTGGCTGGCTTGCCGGTTGTATGACTAATGGGGGATGACGCTGATTCCACTGTGCTCTGAATCTCAATCATCCTGTAAGAGGAAGAGATGGGGAGTCGCTTCAGGGACCATACACACTCTCAAAGACACAAACACACTTGTTGTTCCACTTCAAACTTTTGAAGAGAGAGATTTTATTTGGTTTCTGCTTCATTTATTTTTAAAAGTTCCATCTGAGATTATGATGGTATTTGTGGTGTTGTGTGTAAAATTTAATATATTTATCTTGGTATTTCGGTAATATCTTCTCACATTGCTAAGTTTGTTTAAATCAAATGAAGCAGCAGAATGAGAGCAAAATGCAAACCTTCAGTCTAGTTGACTGTGTCCTTCCCTTTAGGTGAAAGACCTTATAAGTGCTCACACTGCAGCAAGGCTTTCAACCAGAAGGTGGTGCTGCAGACTCACATGGTGAGACACACTGGAGAGAAGCCTCATCTCTGCATGTTCTGCCCTGCATCCTTCTCACAGAAGGGGAACCTGCACTCCCATGTTCAAAGGGTTCATTCTGAGGTAACGTCACACTTTCCCAACTTCAGAACATTGTTCCTTTAATTCAGCCTCTCCTGTTTCTCATCTGTTTCCTTCTTACCACCGCCCATGTTTATGTGACATCTTGCTAGGGGGCGATGCCCTTGTGTTGTTTTCATCAATGTTCTTTTTATTCTTAAATCCATCCAAGAGCTGGCCGGCAATTCTTGTTCCATCTTGCATGTCCCTCCGTCATAACAGAGAAATCTCGGATGTATTGGGCTTGTCATGCCGCGCTTGCATTAACTGCAATAAGACTATTAATACAGTTAATTATATTAATTAGTTGCCTCCGGTAAAGCCTTATTTTTGACAGCCTTAGTTATAATGTTAAGTCACGTGAATAAGTGGAATGAAGTAAAACTGTACAGACACTGCAAGATGGACCAGTTTCCATCCTGGGCAACATGCTTGACGTGCATGCTCTACCCCAACAAGGATATGAGCCCTCGCTGCTTTTGTTGAATCTCAGTAACTCACAGGTCCAACGCCAATTCCTCCCCACTGCCCTTGCTCTATGTTGAGTTAAAATGCCCTTAAGTGATCAAGAGGTGGTGGTCATCTGGTCCTTTAAATGTGGCTTTGGGGGCCTTGATCCCAAAAAAGAACAGATTCTCTTTGGTTTTTATGTTATTTTAAAAGCATCATACTTTTTATGACCTGGAACTATAAACAGTTTTTGCCCGGCGGGTGTGTATTTTTTGAGCGCTCACACAAAAGTGGGTGAGCATGTTGCGCTGATTGTTGTTGAATTGAATTCTAACTCAGTGGTGTTCTGTAGGTTGAGGCAGGACAGAGCTACTGCTTCATCTACAAGCTCAGTTTGCTCATCTTAGCTAGCTAATCTCAAGCTAATTACTTGTTTGTTTCTTTTTTTTTTTTGGTTTATAAATACTTTTAGACATCCCCTTATATAGATGTGTTCTCAAATTCTTGTTATTATGAACATATAAACTCAAAATGGACCAAATAAAAAGGCCCATAAAGAAAAATTAAGGAATATAATATTATTGTATTAATCCCCAAATCAAAAATATATATTTTCTATATGAGAGGGAATGATTCATGATTTTAAAGAAAGTAAATACAGAAAAGAAACAAACATATTTTAATTAAAACAGTAATTGTAACACATCATAGTTTAAGGCTTTTTATTTCTGTGGGCATGAATGATCTCCTGTATCTGACCTTATTACAATGGAGCTGAAGAAGCCTCTGACTGAAGACCCTCTGTTTGATCACTATATTGTGTCGAGACAATTTTGTTTTATCTCTTTTGTTTCAGCTTTCTTTAAAATGCTAAAAATATTTGAATATGGCTTGCAATGTGAAGCAGAAAGCAGAAAAGCAGGAATAATAAGAATTACCTCAAGGCACACTACTGATTTGTTCACATGAATAGTTCAGTGTCTCATACAGAATGGAAGAGAGAGAAAAGGGAGCACGAAAGAAAGCCTAAGACACTGATGCGGCTTAGAGACGAACACGAAGAGAGGAGAGGGAGAGTACTAACAAATTACATCACTGTGTTTAGTTCAGGGAAACCTTCAAGTTGGTGAAAAACAACAAAATGCAGCCTAAAGTAAGAATAGGACAGTGGTTAAGTACCCCCTTATTTTGAAAATAATCCGGCCCCTGAACAGAGGAGGTAATTTTTTTTAAGCTGCCACTTGGCTGCATAAAAGAGGCAAACATCTGTGAGGCAGTAATTCCGCTTCTTACTGTTTTCCGGGTGGTCTTTGTACACTAACTGCCCCCACCCACCCACTGTAAATTACCAACCGTCAGGCTTACAGCTTCTTACTTTCAGTGCAACTCGACGCTTTATCATACTGTTTGACTCACATAAAGGAAATCAGGCAAAATTGTGCTTCTTTTTTCCCTCATTTGTTTTTGCCTGCTTTGTAACCATTTCAGGACAGCCTATTTTTTAAAAGCCCCTGTGATTTTTTCAACCTAATTAATTCCCAACTTTGGTCTTTTAACAATACTCTGTCAGCTCTTCCTTTAACTGTGCTTGTGAGGTCAAAGGAATAGCACAGTCCATCCATCCAAGTTTCCCATCAGATAAGAAACTCTATTGAATGAGGATGTTCATTTTGAACTAAGGCCTGTTAACAGGTTGGTAGCGGTGGTACTATCTCCTGCTTGATGGCCACTTTCAATAATGTGGCTAAAGGCTGAACTGATTCAGTTCCCTGTCAGCTGGATTGTAAAAGCAGCACAATGATCTCCAGGTGAGGTGCACTGGGTCTCCCATCAGCGAGTATGGCACAATGGCCACAGCTAGCACATTTTAACAAAAAAGCTAAAAGAGTATAAAGGACACTTTTGTGCCTGCACACCAAGCCCCACACTAATCTTGTTCACCATCCTGTGCCAGCTATGAATTGCATTAGCCAGATTTTTTTCTTATTTTTTTTTTTTTGGCTTCAGTGAGTGTACACCTTTTGAAAATTGGAGCCAAGGAAATCTAAAATGTTTGTCACCGTGATCTATTCAGCTCTGTATCCGTAAAAGCTGTTTTGTAGAGGCAAGGCAGTGCCTTTTATTTGTTTACTTTTTTTTTTTTTTTTGTTATTTTCCCTTTTCTGATTTAAATAAAATGTACAATATCAACTTGTTAAGCTGCTATACCAATAGACTAATAAAGATAAAGATGAAAGTGGTTATTATATATAGATACAGGAACATTTTTTAATAGAAATATTAGCTCCAAATTCACTGTGATGAGAACTAAACAGGTCAGGTGAAATCCACTCTGAAGGGGTCTACATTTGCTTTATTTT
This sequence comes from Melanotaenia boesemani, assembly GCF_017639745.1. NCBI lineage: Eukaryota > Metazoa > Chordata > Actinopteri > Atheriniformes > Melanotaeniidae > Melanotaenia > Melanotaenia boesemani. The sequence goes on from NC_055687.1 coordinate 29,166,139, forward strand.
GTCTTGTCTTGTCATGTTTAAAAAATTTAAACAAAATGTCATAGAACAATTTTTTTCTGTGGCTCAGGTAATTAATTGGCATCTTTATTTAATTCTCATCTTTTTTGCTTGTTTTTTTACAAAACTAAAATTGAACAAGCTCAAGTGTGTTTGAACAGCAGGCATCATGATTTTTATTCCACTAAAAAATATTTACTAAAACCTGCTAATGGGACGAGGTGACTGGTTTCTGGAAGGGCAAACAGCAGAACCATGTGAATAACACATTTCTTTTTCACAAGTATGCTTCAACTCTCTTGCTCCAGATAGAATTTAAACTTGTGACATAGTGATTTAACTACTGCAATGTGCTCAGGCGTTATTAGCTTTAGTATTTCAGAGCATATTGAGGGGTCAGGCCATTAAAGCTGTTTCCTGCTCCTTCCAGGCATGTTAAGACAATTTACATTTTGTTTCTTAATTGCCTCTAAAACCTCAGTTGAAAACCGGCCATTCCTTGTAGTTTACTGCGTGTGAAGCAAATAAATAGTAAAAGGTCACCTAGATTACTTTCTGCTCTTAAGGTTGCTCTCTTTATCTTATGCTGGATCTTTTCTGCATCTTGTTTTGGCTTCTGCACTGCCTGAAACCATGGCAACCACGTCACAACCTTCCCCCAACGGTGTGGCTTGATTTCTACAATACTTGGCTCAAATGCCCTCTCACTGTCAGCATAGTCAGTACATCTTCTTAAAGAAGGTCATGCTGATGTGGTTGCAGTTTATTCTTTAGCCAGATATTCTTTAAACTAAAACAGCTGCTATAATAAAACAAATGCAGAGAATATGAAATACAAAGCTTTTTCTACAGTTTTTTTGCACAATATCCTTATTTATTGACTTTATTTAATAAGATTTAGATTAAGTTTTTATTTCTGACAATATATTTTATATTTGCTTTATTTCTTCCTATTGCATCAGCTTTCTCCATCTATCCTTAAAATTAATTTCTTTATTTACATTTTACAATTATTGTTTTACTTTAACTATTGTAGCTTTGTCTTTTAGATTTATTTAAAAAATATGTTATTTCCTCTTTGCATTTTCTTACTTTTTCCACAAGCACATTTAATAACCTGTTTTCCTTTTACACCTATCTACGTTTTAACATTTCATTGTACCTTTTTGCTGTAGTATGTGAAATATAAATTTCTTTCACATACTGTAGATTAAATATTCCATACTTTACTTTTGTTTGTATTTAAATTAGATTTAGTAATCATGGATCTTTTCTCACTGCACAAGGTAATTAGGATATTATCACAAAAACATTTTATAAGGCTCTGTCTTGACTATTTTACACAAGTATTTTTTTTTATTAAAAAAAAAGTACACGTCTTCTCAAAGCTTGGTTCGTGTTTTCTTTTTTGTTGAAAGTTTCTAACTGAAATGATCTAGAAGTATCGAAGTAGCAGCAATGACAAGACTTTGTGATAAATGCTACTGCTAAATGCTAGCTGTACATTTTTGCTAAAGCTCCTTAATGCAAAGAGATTATCTTCAGCCTTCCTTCCTTTTAATTTTCTCTGATAGCATGGAAGGTATTTAACCATCTTTTGTGGTATGAAAGAAAGTAATTCAGGTCCACAAATTAGGATTATTTTTTATACAGACCATTGATAAAGGATAATAAGTATGAGTAGCATGTCTCTCACTTTTGTGAAAAACGTTGATTAAAACAGTTCTTTTACATTAACAACACTGCTACAAGATGCTTCATACTGTATTACGGCTTATATGGTAATTTTATGTAATATAGCATTCATGAAACAACATAGGAATGTTTCAGGCAACGCATTAAATTTTTTTTTAAATTTATATATATATATTTTGGCATATCGTGTCTGTAGTTTCAGCACAGCAGATCCAAATCGGTGTAAGTGCAGATGTATTGTTGTTGCAGCACTGTGTTCTTGTCCTTGCACATTTCCTTTACCATCCCTCTTTAACTTCACAATGTTTGACAGCCTGGTCAAACATAGTCTGTAGCAGAAATTATTATTATTATTTTATTTTTGACCATTCGACCATACTCAGTGACTGTTTGAATTAAGTTTGTTCCTTAGTTTTCAAAACAACATACCTTTACTAGTGAAAAATATGAGTTGTATATTTCACATGATTACTTTGTTTAAATCTCACAAAACTTAATTCACTGAATCAGAAATTTAATTTTTAAAATTCATAAATCCTTAAGATTTCTCAAAACCTGCATCTCTTAATATGATACATATAGATGTCTGACATGCATGTAAATAATGCTATTTTAACACAACTAGCTACTGTGGTGCTACCTGAGTCAAATATGCTTTATTATTGTAAGATAGTTGCAATAATGTATGACTTGAAATTCCCCGAATTTGGCTTTATGTTTTATATATATTCTTGAATTTTTGACAAACTCCTTGAAATGCTTTCTTCAATTACACTTCACCTGACTGTGATTGTTGCTCTGTGCCTTTTAGTGTTGCTGTTTAGAACAACCATAAACACTTCAGTGGCTTTGGACTGCTCCTTCTAAGAGCTATTTTTCATGGAGTGCACCCTGGTCAAGTTTCTACGGACACTTCAGCTACAGAATCAGGTGGCAGAAATGATTTGTGGAGCTTTAGGTTCCAACAGTAATCATCCTACGTTGTTGACCAGCTGTCTTATTAACAGTTTTCTGAGGCCATTATATGGCTGAGTTAGGTGACTGTTTCTCTAACTCCTGGAAATCTAATGTGAGTCAGAGGTGAAAAACGAGCCAGGGTGTCGATTTCAAGATCTCTTTAGCTCGATTGTTGAACTTTTGTGTCTAGGGGTGATTTGGTGAAAATGGGTGCTGTTATATTCTCCTTTTAATTGATATCCTGTCCCTGAACTCATCATGTCATCTTGCATATTAAGCAGTTACATTTCAGTAGATGCTGTTTTAGTTTGAATTTAGACACACATCTCCTTAATGTGCCATTTTAAACTTTTTTTTTAACTTGCAATTGTCCGAAAATATCAAGAAAAGTTACATTTTAAGCTAATTTATAATGTTTAACAAACCTGATGTTTTCTCAAATTTCTAGAAATCCCTTAGTGTCTCTCGTGGAGTTCTGGCTCAACTTAAACTAAGATTAACAGCATCAGAACACAACCTCCTGTGCAAAATTTTCTCACAATGTCTTTTTCCATTGTGGCCATTTCCACTCATAAAATGGGCTGTTCTAATGTTCAGCCTTCTTTTCCAGTCCTTCTCCCCTCCAATTTTTGACAGTTTTTGTGTCCAACCACTCTCTCCTTACCATTTGCTTGGCTTTTTTGTCCACTCATTGCAACCCACTGCCACAAACCTACCATTAAGGCAATGATGACACCTGACTGAGTCTCTGCCTTCTCAGACCATCGCCCATCAAGCACATCCTTTTCTATCTCCTGAGTGCGCCCACGTTACTTTAAAATCTTACCCAGTTTCCTGTGAGCAATGTACCTTATACAATGTTCCACTTCACCATCTTATAGAAAACCAGAGAAACCTTTGTTTTTAAATGGTGTGCTCAAAAGCTTCCTTACAAATCCTGCATCCACAGTCACTTCAGGTTGATGTTGAGTTTGGAATAGACTCTGTTTTCAAGCTTTTGTCTCTTGCATCTCACTTACATACTATTGTGGGATTTTAAAGATGGAAACTTAACCTCAAAAATCTGAAAAACAAACAAACAAACAAAAAAACAAAAACAACAAACAAATAAAAAAAAAAACAAATGTCCTGGGAGTGTTCTCCCATGCAGAAAAGTCAACACAGCTTCCTTCCTATTTTAAATTCAGTGGCGGTCGTAGCTGCATTAAATTGATACGATTACAGAGATTGACAGGCTTCACAAACAAGGAAGGAAACTGCAGGCTTTGGCAAACATTTTGTCCTTTGAAATTTATAGTTAATATACATAAACATTACACTTGAGGTGTGACAGGAAATATAACTTTACTGCAGAGAAATTACATAAAATAATGTGTCAGAGCCACCAGGTAATCATATATTACAAAATAACCTTTTCTCCAACATATGAAACACAAAGTGCACACTCTTAATTTCAATGTTTTATTTTTTATGACATAATGTACAAAAAAATATGACATATTACATTGTCAGTAGGTAGTTGAACCACCTTTAGCCACAATTACCTTAAAATAATATGTTTTCTGGAGGTTTATTACACCGTTGATGAGGAATTTTTGAATGAATTTATCATTTGGGATGAACTTGCGGGGACTTCCCTTCAGACAGAGAATTGACTTTACCTGTAAATATCTGTAAAATGAGGACTTTAGAAATGGCCTCACATTTGATTGATTAACAGCAGACAGTAGATGATAGAGATGTTGAGGTTGGTGAACTGAAGCAAGATTTTTAAAAATGAAATCAGGAGACTGCTGATGTATTTATTCCTCTTTATACCACATATTAAAGATGCACTCTAAGATAAATATTTAGATCAGCTGTGTTATTTAGGAATCGTTACCAATTTCAGTTGTAAAGTACAGAAGCCAAGTTAAATCATAAATCAGATTTCTCTGTTGTTAACAAGTCATTCTGCCACCAAAGCCCTGCCCTTCTGAGCACAAAGAAGCATCTGTGATGCTTATGCACATCTGAAGCACCTGAACACATGGACTCTGACGCCTGGAAGCAAGTTGAGTGACGGCTCTCCCACAGTCATGCTCGACATCATCAATATGAGTCCAAAGCACAACTTTACAAAACCCAAGTACCTTAAATAAGTATATAACTTGTGTTTATCTGTTAACCCCTCTTTTTAACTGCTGACAAGGGGCATAATGCATTATTTATTTATCATTTTTTTTAATCAGATATATTAATTCTGTCTGTGTTGATCTTGTTTGTTGGCATGGTTCAAGCTGCTGTACAGCGGGCTAATTGCAATGCATCACCATTCATGAGATGCTTTGTATTGATCTTTTGTTAAATATGTGAAGGGGTGCAAATGAGCCTCCATGGATGCACACTTCCAGGTGGACTGTGATTTGTGAAGAGAATTGCACAGAAAAATGTTTTATGAATCTAATGTACCCTATTTCAGGCTTTTATGTGCCAGTGGGCTGTTAAGGCAGAGAGATATTAGGACTCTTTATTTTTTATAATTTGATACAAAGTCCTAAAATTTTCTGCACAAAATGTCCTGCATGAAATATCAGTGGCATGCTAAGGTCAAAATAACATACGAATATAACACAACATTTTTCTTGCAAACCATGAATTTACAGCTCTTTCCTTGCAAGCTAGTACCGGTTTAAGTACTTGGAGTGGGTGTGTCTAAATTAAAATCCGTCTTCCAGCTTCAAACTACCATGCAAACATAAATTTGGACATAAAATATATTAATAACCTTTGAAGCATACTATTACTACATGGCAGACCATACAACTTGGACTGACAGCTGGTACTGATCAGTTTTTTGGGACAGTCAGGATGTGAGTCATGTGTTAAACTAACTCAACATGATAAAACCTGAAGCTAAAAATCTCGCATATGATTTTTGGTTCTAATTTTTAATCATACAAAGCATTATTTAGTCACTTCTCCTAAACTATTGGCTGCTGTTGAGCAGTAAGTGCTTTGACCTCTTACTTCCAAAGTAAATCAAATGCAACATGGTTTGCTGGAGATAAAAGTTTAGAAAGGCTGAGTAAGTTTCCTTGGAGTTAGGAATGTGGAGAAGAAATCCACTGAAAATCTGAGCCACTTACTGAACGACATGTTTTTGGACACACACAAAGTACCAGAGTTTTGTATTTGCTGAGCTTTTGAGCTCGGCTTGACTTTAAACGCCTAAGTGTGAACTCTCAAATACAGAAAAAGTTCATTTTTAAGTGTGGCTCACACTATTTTACAAATGGTACCCAATTTCTTTGCCCAACTGGAACAAATCACAAGGAAATAATGTATTTTTGAAGTCATTAAAAAGCGCAAACAAGAGGTAAAGTTTAGCATTATTTACTGTTTTCCCTGAAATCTTTGTTCGCTTGGTTCATTTGGCCTCAGACACATGATATACAACTTTTCCTTTTTATGCAGGACTACTGAACTTTGGCAGATTTTCTCACTGAGATGCCCCCTAACGATGGCTGGTTTGGCATCCGTACTGTAGAGCGTCAGTGTGTTATCTAAATGAGTCAGAAGCATGGAGGGTTGGGAAGTTATGCAGTGTTACTGACGACAGACCAAATCAAAACACGCAAGGTGTACAATATCTGCCAATCTATGTGTTTTAAAGGAAATTCAGAATCCAGTACTCCGTAATCTTCTCAGTAGTTGATTTGTATTCTAACAGCAAAGAGGGCTGCGGCTCTGAATCCATATGTGGTAAAACAAATAAAATGTAGCTGATGTGTTTGTGTTCTATTACAGACCAAGGGGGTACCTCTGTTCCGATGCATGGACTGCAGTTGTGTATTTAAGAAGCTGGGGAGCCTGAATGCCCATATCAGCAAGATGCACATCTCTGTGATTGAGGTCCCCTCCAGCACTCCGGTAAGAGAGCAGCCTGAAGAAAAGGCAATAAAACAAGATTGTCACACGTTCTTGGTCTAACATCACCTCTGAGAATATTCAAGTGGCCCAGGTCTGTTGACACTGCTGGATAGAAATAATGAGGCACAAAAGGGTTCTAGCCACAGAATTAGATTCTTCAGTGTCTGGTTGTACACAGAGAGAAAAGAAGAAGTTATGGTACAAATATTTATGAAGCAATGCTTGTGATGGCAGCATTTTGGGGTCGTATTCACCATTTTGTAGCAACTGTTCCTCTTTTTACTGACATCTGGGACCAGAGAAGACCAGCTGCTGAACCTTTGAGAGAGAAATGAACTCATTCTTGTCTGATATAGGAATCATCTTTGCTATATTTTGCATTTCAAGAAGCTTTTCTGCCTTTTAGCATTAATGGTACCTTTCCAGATGGGACCATTGCCCCCCTGTACCATTAGAAATGCAGACTATTGAACTGCCCACAGATAAACCTTTAAACTAATGAAGTAAATAGGTCTCCATGATTTAAAGATTAAAAAAAGCAAACAAAACAAATGTTGACTCTCCTGATAATATAAAATTATTCCTCAATATCTCATTTTAAATGAGCTTTGGCCCGGGGAAGAGGGGCATCTGTTTCTGGATCATTTCTTCAAATACTCCTTAGCTTGGGTTTGAAAAGAGCTCCAATCTGCATTTATGAATTTCACAGCAAAGTTATTCACAGTCAGTGATTTTGAGTCAGTCAGGCGCTTTTTGAGCCCATGCAGTGATTTCCACAACTGAATTATACCTGTTTTTAATGCAGGGCTGCCTGAGGGCCTGAAGTTATGTAAAGCACTTTGAATAGTCTTGTACATGAAATGTGCTATACAAATAAATTTGCCTTATTGCACTGAAAGTTATAAGTTCTAAAGATGATGGAATATTTTCCGGAATAAAATTCTGGAATTGCTTTACAATTTGTAGATGCAGTTTTTACCAGATTTCCCATCTTTACTTCTGAGACACTCTTTCTCCCTAAGGTGCTCTTTTTTATATACCCAGTAATAATACTGCTTGCTACTTATTAGGCCCGAGCACCGAAGGCGGTGCGAAGGCCTGTTGTAATTGCTCCGTTTTTTCCTTATTCTTCTTCTTCTTATTATTCTTCTTCTCAAAAGTAAATCGCATGGTAGGGGACCTGAACATGCGTGAAAACGCGCCTAGTTTTGCGTACCCCCCCAAAGGAATGCGTAAATTTACGTATTTTGGGGTGCTCGGGACTGTTCGGGCAAAATTGAATGAGTGCGCCACCTATTTATGATGCCCCGCCACTGCACGTCATCAGTCTTTATAAAAATTGCTACATGTATTCTAAATGCTCGGGCGAACAAAAAACCCTCTTGGAGCAACAGCCTAAAACCAACAGGAAGTCGGCCATTTTGGGTCAAATTCGCCATTTTGGCGTTTTACTGAAATTTTCAAAATCTATCTCCTCCTAGAGATTTCATCATAACGCTACCAAAATAGCTCAGGATGTTCAGAAGGCATGTGTCTTTAAAAGTTATTGAAAGTTTTCTAATAGGAGAAAGGGCATGGAGGGGGTGGGGCCTCAATGTTTGACGTCTCGCCCTGAAGAACGAAAGTGATATAACTTCCACATAAAACAATATATCTGAACCAAAATGGCCATGTATGATGCCAGTCCCACCCTGAACACATCTACATGTCAATATTTGGGTTATGAATTGGCCACGCCCCCTGGCGACAGTAAATCATGGTTTTTACTCAGAGAGCCACTTATTTGAGGTTTTGAACACAACCAGGTCCAAACTGGGTGAGACAGCAGAAAACAAGTTGGTGATGACATCCAGTGAGAACTATTGCTCTACACTGCAGGGCGAGACCGTGGCGCCATGGCGAACTTTGATAAGACGCCATGACATCATAAATCACTATAAATCCCTCAATTCTGATCCAATCCCCATCAGACTTGCAGGGATTAATCAGGGTCCGGCCCTGAACAGATCCATATGACCAATTCCAGACAAGCCCTAAGCCCCGCCCACTTCCAACAGGAAGTGCTTTTTTTCAGACGCAGGGGTCCATCTCCTCAGGAATAAAACGTGCACACTTGAAAGTACTTCACAACAGGTCAAACCCTTTCATGATACCACAATAAAAATCTCAAGCTCCTTCGCCAAACGTAACCATGGCGAATAGCGGTCCGACGCCATCAAACAGGAAGTACTTGTAACTGACCCATTGTACTGCTGATCTACACCAAACCTGGCAGGGAGGAGCGCGGACCAGCCGAGAACTCAGCCACATTGACATATGTTGGAAAAATTGCAATATGGCTCTATAGCGCCACCTACAAATATTTAATTGATCATATCTGCCCACTACATTGACTGATATGGCTGAAATCCAGTATATTGATAGAACTTGGAAGGATGTACAAAAAAGCCTCTTGGACCTATATGATAACTTCAACAGGAAGTCGGCCATTTTGAAAAAAGTGTCATTTTTGCGGTCATCTTTGCATGTTTCTTTGCCTTGCATTTGAACGAACTCCTCCTACAGATTTTATCGTATTTACCTCAAACTCAGTCTGAACACTCCAGAGGCATGCGTGGTCAAAAGTTATTGAAAATTTTCTAATAGGAGGTGGCGTTCAGCGGCGGCGCCTCATCAAGTTTTGATGTTTCGCCAACAAGCACGGAATCTATTATTTCTGCAATACAACACTCATTCTGTACCAAACTGCATATATTTCTCTTCACTTCCATGCCGACCACATCTACAAGTCCTGATGTTGTCATCTGGACATTGCTCAACGCTGCATGGCGAGACCGTGGCGCCATGACAAGGTTGGATAAAACGCCATGACATCATTATTGAGTATAAATCCCTCAATTTTCATCCAATCAGCATCACACTTGCACTGATTAATCAGAGTCTGCTTCTTAACAGATATATGTAATTACTTCTGGTCTTGGCCTAAGCCCCGCCCACTTGAAACAGGAAGTGCCTTTTTCCTGCAGCAGGGTCCCTCTCGTCAGGGATTAACCTCACACACTCTACAGTGCTTCAGATCAGGTCAAACCCTTTCATGATATAAGAGAAAAAAAACCTCAAGATCCTTCCTCAAGCAAAACATGGCAAATGGCGTCCACCGCCATGAAACAGGAAGTACTTGTAACTGACCCAATGTACTCCTGATCTCGACCAAACTTGGCAGGGAGGACAGTGGTCAGGCCTGGAACTGATTCAAATACACATATGCTGGTAATATGGCTCTATAGCGCCCCCTATCAATATTTAGTCTATCAGCTCCACCCACTGCTTTGAACGACATAGTAAAATGTGGCATATTTATATAACATGCCAGGACAAACAAAAAAGCCAGTTCATGTCCTGATGTTCTCAACACCATAGCCCTGGGAAAAGGAAGTCCCACCATTTTAACCCTTTATCCTCTGTATAACTAATTCTAACTCATTAATATCATCCTTCATGAACTCATGGTTGAAAATATGACTGACTTCTTACAGCATCATGATTAAAATGGCTTCCTGTGATGGTTTAAATCATTCGCCATTATACAGGAAGTGGCACTAACCCTGCTGTCAGTTGACCAATTGAGCTAATATTTTCCTGTTCTCATTAGAGTTCCAATCTGAACATGGTTGTACATTAAAAGAACTTTACCACCACCTAGTGGCCACGTGGAATTTTCCTCTTGATGAAATCATGCTCCAGATTGTGGGAATTCAACACAGTTTGTAAGAAACAAGGTCATGAATGCTTCAGATGTCATCACTGGACAGGCTGACGTGCAAGTTGATCTTCTGATGAGGAAAATCACCTCTTGATGGAGATAAACTCTGGAAGAATGGGTATATGGCTGTGGGCAAGAGAGGCTGTGTTGCTGGAGGGAGGCTCTTGGCCGATGGGGCGGTGCAATAGGCCGAAGCGGCGCCAGAGGTGCGAGGGCCTCCAACGCTGCTTGCAGCTTTAATTTAAATTTGAGGTTGCATTTTTTTTCTCTGTATTAAACAAGGTTCGGCCCTCTGTTAGTACTCAGTTTCTGTAATTACTTTGGAGTTTTATCTAAGATAGCTGGAAATTTTAACTTGCACCCATTGGTTTACAATATTTCTGTATTTGTATATAATTCTCACCTTTGACATTACTTCATTCCTCAGGTGAATTTAGTTTATTTGAAATAAACAAAACAAAACAAAAAAAGGTTATCTTTCTCTTTACTTCTGGAAAGTGATGCTGTATGTTTTCCACTTGCATTTTAATGCTTCCATGTACCTCAGTGTCAAAACTTTAAAAGCTTTAACCATTGCCATGGAGTAGTCTAGCGTGCCTTTTGCCAAATTTGACATGACATATGGGCTTAATGGCAGCATTAAGCTAGCCAGGGTATGGTAGGAATAATTTAGCCTAGTGTGGTCTTTAGTAAATTATCATCCTGCTTTTTAATTTATTTAGTGATGTTAAATTATCTGCCACATATCCACATGCAGATTAACCCTGTATATGTAAACCTAACTCCTGTATACCTGTGGTTATTTGTCACCCAAGTCTAAAAGTGTCAGTGAGTCAGACGTGCACAGACATCTGACATTCTGTTCAGTAATACTCCATCCTTTGCTCATTTTTTGCTGTAGAGAGCACTTCATAAAGTCAGCCTTCAAATTCTGACCTTTTGTCACATTGCTCATCTATTATCATTATTTTTTTTTCACCTCTTCTCCCGCCATTACTTTGCCTGTTTCACTATAGGAGACAGAGACACCAGATCACACTGCAGGGGGTTCAGAAGGAGGCGAGGGGGTGACAGATGTCATCCAGCAGCTTCTAGAGCTATCAGAGCAGGTCAGTGGGGAGACAGCTCAGCCTCAGCCTCCAGAGCCAGCTATTACCATGGAAACTGCCATCAACCAGGACATCCTGCAGGTTAGTTAAAAAAAAAGAAATCACACATCCAAGATCATGATGATGCAGAAAGAAGAAAGAACGAAAGGGGACTCATTTTTATATTACTGGAAAAAAACAGTGGGCATACAGTGATGTGTCTTCATTATAACTGGGTGGGCGAAATAATGTCTTTATCTGTAGACAGTGGCGTCAAACAGATAAAAAATGGGTCAGTTTAGAACACAAAGTTAGTGGAGCCATTTAAGTTTAAATGATTTAAACTTTTCTACTTGACAAACCTTTCAAGTGCAAACAATTCTTCAGAAATGGAGATTAAAAGAGGTGTTTTCTATAAACTTCCTAAAAAAAAGCCTTTGAAAGGTTGCGTGTTGTAAAACCGATGAGATGCTCTGTCAGCCTGCTTTCCTCCGGTGAAAGTGTGGTAAAATTTTTCACTGTAATCGAAACACCTATTCAGAGGAAAGAGGACAATGTAATGAATTTCCACCAGAAAGCTTTATCAATGGGCATGTCAGCAGAGTTGAAACGGCCTCTTCTCGACAACATGACAGGATTTGATTACCACTGAGATTTGGATTTGGATCAAGGCTATTTTTTACAGGTTTCACACTATTTCAAGTCATGCTTGAAGTCCTTGAATTAAACAATGTTACATTTTTATGATTGGAGTTTATTTTCTTAAAAAAAAAGAAAATATATATATATACAATGTATTTGTGTGTATATATATATATACACACATATACATATATATATATTTTATTATTTTACATATTTATTTTATTATTATGTTATGTTATGTTTATTATTATATATACATATTTTTTGATGGGTTTATTATGTCTGCAGCAAGCTCTGGAGAACAGTGGGTTGAGTGTTGTCCAGCCACAGAGCGAAACCACATCCAATGAATCGCAGACTCACAACACTGAATGTGCTGCCGCAGAGAGCAAAAAAGTTCAGGGTCCAGACAAGCCAGTCAGGGAGAAGAAGAGGAGTATTTTCAAGAAACCCATACAAATGCCAGGTATAACATAAAGTTATTTGTTAGTATGAATAAATTAAGTTGGATTAAAGTGCATTTTAATCCAGTTTATTTATTTTAATATTCATAACAATAATTTTTACTTCCCCACCCAGGCTCCATCAGGGAGGAGGACGGCGTTCGCTGGCACGGCTGCCCGTACTGCTCCAAAGAGTTCAAGAAACCCAGTGACCTTGTTCGCCACATCCGCATCCATACCCATGAAAAGCCTTTCAAGTGCAAACAGTGCTTCAGAGCTTTCGCAGTAAAGAGTACCCTCACAGCACATATGAAAACGCACACTGGTATCAAGGCCTTTGAGTGTCGTTGTTGCCTGAAGAGCTTCTCCACTTCAGGCAGCATGAAAGTACACATGCGGCTGCACACAGGTGAGAAGCAAATCAGTAGAACAATAATTTCTCTTGATTGACTTTCTCCTCATGTAAAACTATACAGCTGTTCATCGTGACCAGTAAAAGTTTAAGTTAAAGGTCTTTATAAGCCTCTAGCATTGTGTTTAATTATTTTTTTTTTATGGAGGCTTTCATCATTTGGGATTTTATTGATATACATGAAAATACAGCAATGGTACTGCAGCTAGCTCTTATTTGCATTAATGTGCTTACAATATTTTTCCATATGCTTCTGCTTTGAGGTAATGTTTTTTTTTCCCCTGGGCATAAACATCTGCATCATTGTAATAAATTAAAACTGCAGCACTTTGATTTTGATGTGCATCTGCATTCATTTTCATCTTTAATGGCCGTCTGGTAGCACTCCCTATGTTAAACATGTACTGTAGCTCACAGCTAGACATGTTTGCAGCTGCATTTCTCACTAAGTGTTGTCTCTCAGTGTTGTTCGTACACTGTAATTCGGTCCAGTTTTCAATTACAGTATTACAAAAGTGCTGTTTTTCTGCTCCTTTTCTCAGGTGTACGTCCTTTCCCCTGCCCTCACTGTGACAAGATATTCCGCACATCAGGTCACAGGAAAACTCACATCGCCTCTCACTTTAAAAGCTTGCAGCAGAAGAAGCAGAAATTTCCACGGAAAACCAACAAAGGCAAAGTGTCCAAAAGCAACCTACCTTTGCATGACATCCCCTTACAGGAGCCCATCTTCATCACGGATTATGGTAAAAGCACTTGTTGACAATCACATGTATGAAAATATGGGGTGGTATCACACCTAAGATCAAGATAGTAAACAAGAACTTTTCTGTTTATATTGAGCTGGCGTGGAATTCATTTTGCCATTTAGCTGATATTGATGTTTCTTATCATGTGCACACAAAACGAAATATCTTTTCCCACACATTTCACAAGACCATCAGTCTGATGCCTGCATGTCACTTTGAACAGGTCTCGTCACATCCCAGAACTCCCGCCTGGCGTTTCAACACTACCTGGACGTTAGCAATGAGAGACCGTACAAGTGCCAATTCTGTAGCAAAGCCTACAAGAAATCAAGCCATCTAAAGCAGCATGTCAGGTAATATAGAGGTTTTTTTTTTGTTTGTTTTTTTTTCTTTTTTTAATCAATTGCAGTTTTAAAACTATACTGGTAGTAGAAGTAGGCATTCAAGGAACGAAAAAGGACCAATTATAGGGCCTTGTGGGACACCATCCATCACAGAAGATGCTTGTTCTGTTGATCAGGAATTACTTCAGCTGGACTACAGCTCTTATTTATTTATTTATTTATTTTTTTGAAAGGTCACAAACACTCAAATCTAACCCATAATAGAAAAACAGTTAAAGCCTGGTACACACATAACGATATTTGGACTGTTTTTGTCCTGATTTTGCCTCTTCCCGACCTCGGACGGCAAACACCCGATCACCGTGAGATTTCCCTATAATAATTTGGTCTGTCGTGTGTTACGAGCCGATTTGTCCTGATACTCCGCTCCGAAATGAGTCGTAGCCGACAATTTGGAACATTGAACCGATTTCTGAAGGACGCCGAGGATTCATGCATTGTGACTGCGTGGGTGGTACGTGGAACGTAATGTAGCCAATCAGAGAGCGAGCTGGCTGGGGAGCAAGATAGTAAATAAAGTCTGTGTTCACGCCGTCTCCAGTCTGTTATTTTTTTCAGTTCTGGCTTTTTCTGTTAACAATAGTCCTAAGACCACCATCATTCCCTCATCCTATATTTCCCCTTCCATGCTGCGTGTTTTTTGATTGTTACTATGATTCTTCTTCGTTTTTTGTCGGTTGTTGCTATGGTTCTTCTACGTTTCAACGTTTGTCCGGCTCGGAAGACTAGATTGTAGATGAGTCGCTGGACAGCATTTCGGAGCACACCACACACAGTACGATCAAAACAGATTTTTTTATCTTCACGTGTGAGGTCTCGACCAGATAAAAAATCTCACAAGATTAAAAAAAAATCGTTATGTGTGTACCAGGCTTAAGAACCAAGAAGGATATTCAGATTGATATGCAAACATCTAGCCGATGACATGAATTCATCAACAGAGGAGAAGAAGCATTGGGAAGAACTTCACTTTATATCAAGATTTCAAAAGAACTTTGTCAGTTCTGCTATATTTGCAGAACACAGATAGAATCAAAATGTAGTTTCTCTCTCATCTGCCACAGAATAATATTCTAATATAAAAATAAAAGACAAAAAATATAGAAAGAAATACAATTAACATTAGTGTACATTAAAAAGTTTTAACAATATAACACAATATGCTGTGTACATCAGTACTGAGCTAAAAATAGCCTGTATAAGGCAACGTGGAATATAAAAATATTAGGGCTTAATGCAAATTCCTTTTAACAATACAAATTTTTTTAATGGCCAATTAATGGCTGCGCCGTCTGCGTAGTTTCAGGAAGTAATGCAGAAAAACGTGGCTCTGAAGCAGAAATGGACACAGAATGGGTGTTTTACAGTTTAGCATCAAAATTCTGACAGATGGTCGTCTAAACAAGACGACGGTCATTTTATCTCCTGTCGAACTGACTTAATGTCGTAGTGTGTCGTGTGTCAGATACCACCTGGTGTATGAGCAAACAGCTGATTTGGCGCTCTCGTCCTCTAAAGACAGTCGGTGATGGACAGCATCCAGCGGAGACGTCCTGATAATTCTACCAGCAGCAACCTTTCAACAACTGATCTGGATAAACTAAAGAAGCTGAAAATGCTGCTAAAGCCCTGAAGGCAATTTATTCCTGTATTTATTTAGTATGCTTATTTCTAGATGAAGGTGAAGTGGTATGACTGAGAGCATGTGTGCGTTCATGTCTGAGTATTTATATAAAATCATTCAACCTGAATTAGGTAAATGGAGCAAGTAACCAGAGTGCCTTATTCTATAACTGCAGGTACAAAACTGCGAACAAGAAAATAGGATAAATGTCCTGTTGTGGGACATTTAACAGATCTGCAATTAGTATGTGATTTAATTGTGAGTTAACTCAGGACACTTGTGCAATTAATCGCAGTTAAATATTTTGAATAACCCACAGTTATAAAAAATACAATATAAAGCTGTAAGAAGTGCTGGAATTGCAGTGTCAAGTGTCAGTGATTAAAGTGGCTGGTGGGAAAGTGCTGCTATCGCAAACTGGCTGATGTTCTGAGATGGAAGGAGACTGGATAGGTGGTGCACTGCTGCTTGTTCTGCAGGCTATCTGGTGTTGAATTCTCCTTGAGGGAAGAGAGGGGGTTTCATTTGCTCATACTTGTCACTGGCTTGTGCTTGATGTTTCACTTAATCCCAAAACTATATTATTTATTGTTCTTTGACTTTTTAATTCTAGATCACATACAGGAGAAAGGCCATACAAGTGTGTGCAGTGCAGTCGTGGTTTTGCCTCCTCAGGAGTCCTCAAAGCTCACATCCGCACGCACTCGGGTCTAAAGGCATACAAGTGTCTGATTTGTGACACAACCTTCACCACCAGTGGCAGCCTGCGACGCCACATGACCACTCACAGTGATCTTCGTCCTTACATGTGCCCCTACTGCCAAAAGACTTTCAAGTCATCACCCAACTGCAGGAAGCACATGAAAACACACAGGTGTGGATTTTGCCTGTTTGCTTCATATTGTATTATGTTGTACACTTTAGAGCAGTGATTCCCAACATGGAGTCTCCAAAGAGCACAGGGGGTCCCTGAGGCTTTGAACATTTGACCCATTGTGATTAATGTAAGGGAAAAAGTAAGGATATATGTTGTTCATTTAACTTTGGCTTTATCGAAGGACAGGACCAGAATACATTATATATGGTGAGAATCTAATTTTTGAAAGCCCAAAACCAAGCATGGTTCCAGCACAGGGTGGAGCAGGGGGTCCATGGCATTTTAGTATATGCATGAAGGCTGTCCCCGAGGAAAAAAGGTTGGGAACCACTGCTTTAGAGAATCATCATTGTCCTTAAATATCATCAGTTAGAATTAATAGGTTAAGTCCTGTTTTTCACTCCCCTGTACTGTCAAACCAGGTATGAACTGGCCCAGCAGCTGCAACCCCAGTCAGCAGAGGACCCCTTAGGTGCAGGTGCTGTCGCCCATGACATGCCTGTGGAAATGGAGGAAGAGTCTCTCCAGCAAGGCCCTAATACCGCTGCAGAGCAGCAAAGCATGCTGGGACTGGGCCAGACAGAGGTTGTGAACGGAGGCCAGCAGGTGACACTGGAAGCACCTTTGACTGACCAACCACTAGTACAGGGAGAAGGTAAGAGCAACTCACTGTATGTTAGCAGTGGCAGTCGAAGGTGATGTGGAGCCCTAGGTAAACCTTGACTGTCGGGTCATTGTGTCACTTAGTAGCTGTTGAGGCCGTCTGCTGACTATTTCCGTTCTGTCTATGTCGCCTATATGAAATCCTGCTGCTGGGTTAGCTGTCTTAGCAGGATACATTGTTGTAGAGCATCTTGTAAGAGTGGCTAAAGCTGCTGAACTACCTTCTTTTTGTCTACTAAAAACTTGCTGCTTTCTTCAACAAGTATTGAACATTAGTGGAAGCCTCTTAAACCACTCTGCAGTAGGATTAACCTCTGTCCCAACCCTTCATTTAAAAGAAAAATATATGTCTGAGCACGCATCATGTCAAACTTCAGCGCATCAAGGACAGTAAGAGAATAACATGTAATCCCTCTATTATGAGCAGATCCTGCTCTCTCTAATAGAAATCATCTGAAAGTCATTGTGGATTAAATGACTGACCTCTGACAACTCCATAAATCTCATCATGAACTCCCTGTTGCTGGTTTGGAGTCATCTTTCTTAAAGGAACAGTACGTGGGATTAAATGACATCTATTGGCAAAAATGCTCCAAAAATACCATATCTCATCCTCCCCTTTCAAGCTTGTACAACGAACTTTAGTAGCTGGAAATGTTCTTTGCAGCCTGTTGCAAAATTCTGGACTATAAGGAAGTGAATCTAAAAATGTTTGTAGATATAAACGACTTCTGTCCTAAAAGCAAATGAAAAAGTCTTGGGTGACATTAAGTCTAAGGTTTACCAGCAGAGCTTCTGCAAAATGATGTTTGCAATATTTGCAAATGTACAAATATGTCTGTTAGAGAGCAAATATTGGAAATTCAAACTAGCCCTGCCTCTATCTCTGTTGCTACCTTGCTGCAGGTGCTTATTTTTACTCTGCTAGCTAGCATTGTGTCTTTAAAGTTGGATAAACCTAATTCTTTAAAAACTTTTTCAGTTACAAGGCAGAGCTTTTATGTAAACTGCATTTTTTTCTGCTTAATATCTTTCAGGGTATAAGAAGCACCTAACAGACATGTTAAATTTCATCAGAAGGGCTCTTTAGTTAATCTGCTAAAGAGCAGATTACATCTAATATTCCCATATTGTCCTTGAATAAATTAAACTAACCAACTCCTTTTCATCTTTGTTTTTGCACCAACAGACTCGTATGTGACCACCCAGCATGCTTTACCTCAGAACATCAGTCAGTTTGGAACACCAGCACTTCCCCAGCCTGCATTTGACCAGCAAGCTCTAACGCAAGGTACAAGCTTTCTGTCTTACGAATTTCACCATTTCTGGTATGCATTATATTTATTTATTTATTATTACTTCACAGCATTTTCAAACTTTATCAGTAACACTTAGCAACTACTGCTGCTAAAGAAGATGTCCTTGTGTTTTGTGTGTGCTGTCTTATTATGTGACATTGATAAAAGTGATACTACAAAATCTTTGTAGTATCTCATTATGTGCAAAAATGAAGGTGATTTGAGGCATGGGCATATAAAAGCTGTAGTACAATTATTGTAGATAACCTGCAATTTTTTTTTTAATGCAAGGATGAAAGAGCTGGATCTCTTTTCAACATGATCTAAAGAAATCGATTGCCCTAACGCTTTGCTAACAGAGTATTTTTCTGTCAGCATTGCCGACCCAGGGAAAGCACAGCTGTTAGTCTTTGGAAAAAGGTCAGATTCCCAACATTACCCATGATAACCCTAACAGATAAAATCTGCAAAAGCATCATTTGTTCCCCTCCCCTGCACAACTCTTACTGCAGTGTAGTCCTCTCAAACATATGCTATTCATTAGTGTCGTCAAACTTGCCAAGCTCCCTCCGGGCCAGCCGATTCTTGTTGTTTGCAGTATGCAGGGATTTGGGCAGCTGCTGCAGACAGCATAATAAACGGACATCAGACATGTGGGAGGCAATTCTATCTTATCTGTTCTCCCAAGAGCTGTTATAACCTTCATATCTGACTGGAACAGACCTGTGGTTTTATGTTTTTACAGAGGAAGCCTCGTGGCTTTGATTGTCATCAAGAGTTGATGACAATCAAACACAAAATTAAATGTATCTGGAGAAGGGGGCTCTCAAACATCAAATTATGCTTTAACCCTCAGTGGTGGGCTGTCAGGACTGAAGCGGTATTATGTATTGTGATTGAAGTGCCACAATTGATGTCACTGGTCTATTGGGGGCCTCTTGTGGTGTCACAGTATCATTTACTTACTCATTTGGTAAACGTATCCATGCCTGAATTCACAGGCACTCCTCATGTGTTTAATTTAAGGTCCACACAAAACTACCTGCCATTCAAAACCGTAAGATTATGCAGCAGTGAGTAAATATTCAGAATTAAAATAAATTTAAAATAAATTAAAAATTATTTAAAATGTAGCTTCAGTTGTATAACTGGAGTGTGCTAACTATTTGTTAAAATACACAACTAACAATATTGGCTTTTTTGGTTTATTGAGCATATGAAATGATGAAGCCCTGATTCCAGTGATCATGAACAGTGCAGTTTATTATGTGCGATATGTCCACATGATGGGTTACGGCACATTTTAGCTTTTTCATTTTTCTGTTTGATATATCAGCAGCATGTAAACATTTCAAAAGCTATAATCTCAATAAATTCCCTATGTGGTGTTTTTTCTTCTTTAAGGCTTAAAATAACCCTAACGTAATGTGCAGTCTGACCCTGTCAGTAGTATTATGCTCAGTGTTCAGTAATTTAAAATCTCTGAGTCATCCTCCTTGCTAGTAGTGCTGGAAAAAAACAGAAACAGGCACCTAAAACTACACAAGATTTTTTTTTCTTAGCAGTCTTTGTCATAATCTGGCATTATCCTAACACAAGTGAAAGTAAGAATCTAATTTAAAAGTAAGAATCCAAAATTTTACATTCAGTAATTGTCACCATTGGTTGAGTCTGAAAATATTCAAGGAGCTTATTATTCTCCTTTGGCTCCATTCAGGCTTCACCATCACTGACTCCAGCTACAATCAGTCCCAGTTCTCCACTGTCCAGCAGCTGCAGGATTCCAGCACCCTGGAGTCCCAGGCCCTGTCCTCCAGCTACCACCCCCCAAACCTGCTTCACGTTCCCACTGCCGAGGTGGTGAGTTCAGGGTCCTTCGGCAGCATATGTTTGCTTTCCTTTTTAAACAAAGCTCTGGGTTTTGAATTTGTTAAAAAGGTTTCTTCCTGATTTTTGTGCCTGTAATTGTGTCTTAAAGTTGGTGCATGATGAGGTGACAGTTGGCATACTAGAGTGCAGACTAGATTTTTCATATAGATTATAGATTAGCTGATCATTGTGAATCATAAATGAAAGTACAGTGCAGTTGTTTACTTGGTTTATTTGCTCATTCATGCAAAGATTTGTTGGATGAACTGGCTTAAGTAATGGGATTATTTTATTATTAATTCATTTTCTAAATTACACAATTATGTTATTTTTATAGAGAACATTGATATCACGTGTACGTCTGCATCTTAATTATCTGCATGAACTGTTAGCCTGCCTTGAAACTTTGTCTACTGATGCATTTTAATCTTTTTATTTAAATTTTTCTTTTTTTTTCTTTATTGTTTTGATATTTTTCGGTTTGCAGAATTATAGTGAATGCAGTCCTGTGTGTTTTTACAGTTTGTGTATTTTTCTGCTTTATCTTTGTTCATCAAGACGAATGGACTTCTTCAGCAGAGCAGTGAAAATGATCTCCAGCTGACAACAGAAACACCAGACTACCAGGAAGACAGTGAAGATAACACCAAGAGAGCTTACAGGTGTGTGTCGCTGTGGTTGTTTTGTGCTTATAGATCAAGAAATTGCCATCATCTCGCCTGTGTTTAGATTTAAACCCTGTCAAAGCATCACTACTGGTACTTGCAGCTCCCACCTCCTCTGGGTCGTCCTCTGTTGTAGTTTTTTCTTCTCCATTTATCAAAAGTACTTTCTTCCTTTTAGTCCTCGTCAGAACATTTGAAGTTTCACTTTGTCTGCATTAAGCTAAGTCCCTGTCTTTGCTCCATGCTGCCTTATGATGAGCGGAGCCTTGTTAAAATAAAAAAATATATATATACTCTAGGAAAGCTTAGATTGTAGTTTTGCTAACTCTAATAATTAAGTGATATCTGTTTTTCTGTTGTTTTAATTATATTTTTCAAGTTTAAACCCTTAGAACTGAGTTTTATTTGAAAACTGATATTCTAATGTTTTTTAAGGCTTAGAAATAAATAGTAGCATGCTCTGTTGCATGCATTAACCTCTGGAAATAGAGCTGTACTAACTGCAGTATTTGTAACTGAGTGACCTGATTTTCATATCACTCTTTTTTTAACCGTTTAAAACCTAACCCAAGGAAAAATGCAGACAAAATTATTTTTTTTTTTATCTGAAATCTTTACATAGCTCTTTTAACAAAATGTCATAAAATTATTAACAAAATAATTTTGTTTGTATATTTACAGCTTATTACTGTGTGATACATCAAATTTATTGTAGTGCAAAATATATCCACTAGGGGGCAGAAGACAAGTATCAGATTGTGTACAACAAGGTTTGGAGTAGTTTTTTCTTCTCCTTTTTACCATAGAGTGATGCAAAAGGTCTCACTAACTGTATGAGTCAAACATGATACATTATATTACAGTCATTTAGCTGACGCTTTTATCCAAAGCAGCTTGTGGTTAGGTAGTAGCATTAAGAGATGCTCTGCCAACTAACCAGACGCCTGACATGATACATACGGCATTAAAGGGTTAAAGGTGTAGCATGCAACAAAATCAAAGGTCAATGACAGAAAGATTTGTATATGATTAATATATATATATAATATAATATATAAAATATATATAGCATAATATATAATAATATATAATATTTTATATGATTAAAAACTGTTTCTATTGGCATTTAATCACTCTACTAATATAGCTGTTATGTCTTTATTCTCACAGAATGAGATGTTTATATCTGGCGTATTTCTGCTGTTTTCACTATGGTGTGACTAAAAGGACAGTTTTATGTGTGAAGTGAGAACCCTCTGAGCTTTAAAACTGCAGTATTGGCTTTGTTTAATAGGTGCTAGATCACCGTTTAGGATAAGTAATGTCTTATTGCACATTGAAGACAGTACACATGTACACAGTTTTGAAGTATTTACTTGCAGTTTTAGTTGCTGCACCTCAGGCCACAGGATCCATTCACAAATTAAAGCATGTTTATTTTTTTCTTTTAAAGAACTTAAAAGGACTGTTAGGGTTATATCCCTCTGTGCTGAAGTCGAGACACAGTGTACTACATAATAATTTGTTTGTTTTGACGCTTCAGTGTTACATTCATATGTGTACTTGCAAACAGGCTTAATGAACGGGATGTTAATCTCATCAACATATAAACAGCTCTGTATTCATGAACTCTGTAGCTGTAACTGGTTACCTACATATTACAGCAGGGGTCCTTGAGGTCCTTAAGGGCCGCAGTCCTGCAGATTTTAGATGTTTTGTTGTCAAGTGCTGCCCAAGCATGTTGACCCATTAATCTGGTTCAGGTGTTTTAGCTAAGAGAACATGGCATAAATGATGATACAGGCTGTTGTACATCTCAAGCTGTGTTCTGAGATGTAATAAAGATGAGATTTTTGTATGTATGTGTGTGCATATGTCCTCATATGTTTAAGTGTCTGTTTCACAAATCAGCTCAAGTTGCTACTCAGATTGGTAAGTAATAATCATTTATAATGTTGTTTTCTCCCTTTTTTTTAGGTGCAATTGGTGCAATAAAGGTTTCAAAAAGTCAAGCCATCTGAAGCAGCATATCAGATCCCACACTGGAGAGAAACCGTACAAGTGTCACCTCTGCGGACGAGCCTTTGTGTCAGCTGGAGTGCTAAAATCCCACCTCAATACTCATACAGGTGAGCTTACTTTATGTCAGTGTGTGCAGAGGCTGAGAGTTTCTAAAATATGTTCACAATACCTAAACTGTCCAGTCTCAAACTCTTTAATCACACTACATGTGGCTTGTGTTACTAAAACAGCATTCTGTTATTTATATGAATATGCAAATAGTTCATTTTACGTTTTGCCCAAGTTTGCTTTGTATTGTATTATTTCCCACAGTCTGGCTTGCTTTTCATTTGCATCACAATTACAAATGAAAAAGTTTTAAATGAAACTTGGAAACACTATTACACCATTGCTTTCGTGCACCAATCTGCACCATGTGCTGTAATTGAATATCTGAGCTAGAGCAGCGTAAAAAAAAAAAAAAATCCTTATTGCCTGTATGCTACTGGAAGTCACAGATTCAGAAAATGCAGCATTAAAAATGTATTTCCGGGGACTCACATTGCCAGCATGAGACCAGAAAGTTTTTTTTCTCATTAAAATTTGCAGTTTAATATCTCTCAGTTATTTCCTTCAAGGCTCTAAGTTCAACTTCTTGAAAACTGCAAACACCACATAAAACAGTTTCTATGTCTTCTCTCGCTGACAGGAGTGAAGCCCTTTAGGTGTGATGTTTGCGATGCCTCATTCACCACCAATGGAAGCCTGAGCCGCCACATGATTATCCACATCAAGTCTTTTAAATGTCCCATGTGCAACGAGAGCTTCCGAACCAGTCTGCTGTGTAAAAGGCATTTAAAGAAGGAGCACAGTATTGAAGAGCAAAGTAAGGAAGCTTGCTTATCTATCTATCTATCTATCTGTCTGTCTGTCTGTCTGTCTGTCTGTCTGTCTGTCTGTCTGTCTGTCTGTCTGTCTGTCTGTCTGTCCGCTTGCCTGTCTATCTGTCTGTCTGTCTATCCATCCATCCATCCATCATCCACCCACCCTCCTTCCTTCCTTCCTTCTTTCGCATTAGTTTCTCTACATTTCAAAACAGTTGTGAAGAAATTTCATTAAAACCTAAATTTATCATTACTTTAAGGGAAACTGTATTGTTGCAGTATAAAATAAAAAAAATAGGCAAATGTCATTAGAAATCAGCAGGGTTATTGTTTTGGACTGGAAGGAGCTTTTGTTAGATCAAAGTTGAAGAAGCCTCTGAACATATTTGTTGTTTTAAATGCAAAACCATCGTTACAGATAGAATCTATGAGGACAAACAAAAATGTTTTGGGTTATTTTTGACTGCCAGGTTTTGCTTTGATAACCTGCATCATGGAGATTTTTCAGTAATCTTGATTTATTTTCTCTGCATGCTCAGCATTTGTTTCTGCCTTTTCTCTTACTTTGGGGCTCATTCACTTTGTCAGTTAAACATATTGCAGTGACACTTTTATTGTTCCACTAAGGCCAGAAAAATCACAAATTAGTAATATTATGTTCTCATTTTGTGCAAACTTTCAGTCACTGCTTCAATACAAAGTCGTCCAAGGCTGCATCACTGTACATCTTTAATATGTGACGTGTCCACATAAAAGTCTCAATAACTACATATAGCAGTAAGGTTGTGAACTTTCCTAAATTTTCATAAACAAGATTTTATTCTGAAGTTTCATCTTAACTTTATTGAAAAGAACCAAACAAATAAAATGTACAAAATATTACTTAAACTTTGCTAACAGTCATATCTGAGTGTTAAAAGTATTTGATCAATTGAATTTGGAAAATACACTGCCCATAGGAAGACACACACTCTAATATTTTGTTGGTCCGCCTTTAGCTTTGATTACGGCATACATTTGCTGTGGCATCATTTAGATCAGCTTCTGAAATGTTACATTTATTTCTGTTCAAAGTTGGATTTACGAGAGTCAGACCACTGTCCAAAGCCTTCTCCAGCACATCCAAAGATTCTCAATGGGGTTCAGGTCTGGACACTCCGGTGGCCGATCCATGTGTGGAAATTATGTCTCATGCTCCCTGAACCACTCTCTCACAATTTGAGCCTGATGAATCCTGGCATTGTCTTGGGATAACCTGCTCATTTAGTATATTCAGGTATCAGCTGACCTCATTCTTTGGGCACATTACACTGCTTAACCTAGACCTGAACCTAGGCCTGAACCTAGACCTGACCAACTGCAGCAATCCCAGATCACTGCATTGCCCCTACAGGCTTGTACAGTAGGAACTAGGCATGATGGCTGCATTACTTCTTCTGCTGCTTCCATCACTCTGGAACAGGGTAAATCTGGACTCTTCAGACCACATGACCTCCTTCCATTGAGTCCAATCTGCAGGCTCTCTAGCAAAATGAAGCCATTTTTTTCTATTAGCCTCACTGACAAGTGGTTTTGTTAAGTCTTTAAGTTCCAAACCCTTACGATCCCTTCACATTGTGTGTGTGGACATATTTTTATTTTCACTTTTAAACATAACCCTGAGTTCTACTGTTTTTTTTGTTGTCTTTTTTTAAAAGGGGGGGGGGGGGTTACTATTTAAATTTCAGATTTCACCAAACATTTAAGTGAATACCAATCAAGATCATTCAAGACTTTTTTCTGACCACATTTTTCCTGGAGGATGATGGTTCCCCACTATCTACCTAACTACCTCCAGTTGTTAATGATGTGTTGGACAGTTCTTAACCCAGTTTTAGAAGTTTCTGCATCTCCTTATATGTTTTCTCTGCTTGACCCTTGATTAGCATCTTTTCCATGACCACAGGATGTGTCCTCAGACATATTTATTGAAGAAATATCTGTAGAAGCTACTCAGTGCATTAGTTAGAGTTAAATAACTTGTTGCCAGGTGTAAAATAATTCTTGTAGTAATTATCCAATGAGAGACTCTTACCTACTTTTATTTCCTTAGTTAAACCCGGGTGGTGACTTTTTTTTTTTTTTTGTTGTTGTTTTTGTTTTTTTTTTGTTTTTTTTTTTTTGGACATTGTATTTTGCTATTTTTGTTTGCTTATAATAATCTTGCTGTAACATTTACTCTTTAAATTCCGTTGCAAACATTTTCCTTAGTCAAAAATTCATGGTTTTATTAACAGCCCTTTTCATACTGCCTGTTTCAAGGTGGGTCTTGTATCTTCATTGGTCATTGGTGTTCTGTGTGTAAGTACAGATCATGAATAGTGTGTTAAAGTCGACACACTGTGCACACACCTCTTAAGAACTTAAGAACAGATGAATTGGTGTATGTTTACTAAACAAGGCAGCTCAGAGGAGCATGTCGCTTGTAAAGATGACAGTGTCCTCATGCAGCTAATTCTACCTGCTGCTGTGTATGCGAACTCCAGTGGGCTGTAGATTTGGCTTTATATTTAATAAAGTGTGAATGATTTTTTTTCTATCGTGGCTAGTACACCAGTTCCAAACCATAATACTACCACTGCCATATCATGCAGTTGGGAAAAAAAGTAATGTTGTGGGACATATTAATCCAGAAATATAGAAAATTCTCATGGGTTGAAAACATTTAAAGCACCACTGTGTGCATCCTGTGTAACATCATAGCTTTGATGTCTTCCTTGTTGTTTTATATTATAGAAAATAATACTTAAAATGGGAGCTTACTTACTTGGGATGAGTAAGCATGTGTTTTTTCTGGAATGTGTATTTTAAGGCATATATACCTTATTTGTACCTGACTTGCAGTAAGTGTAATCCAAATAGACATAATCATGTAAACTAACAGAGCCTGGTCATCACAGTTATAGATCTGGGTGGTCATGGCGGGGAAGAGGAAGAGGATGAAATGGAAGGTGATCAAAAAACATCAAAGCGGAGGGGTTTGGAGATCATCACTTTCACTGAAGAGCAGGCAGCAGAGCTAGCCAAGGATCCCGGTGAGGAGGCCTCAGTGTCGGAGCGCATCCTCGCCCAGTCCGCGGCCGAGAGGGATCGCATCAGTGAGATCAAAGACAAAGCCGTGGAGCTGGAAACAGAACCCAAATTTGCCAACTGCTGCAATTACTGCCCCAAGAGCTTCAAGAAACCCAGTGATCTTGTCAGGTAATTGTTACACCTGTTTACTGAACATGGTTGGGGAGAAATGTCTTAGGTTGAATTGATCTGAATGAGTGGGCTGGATATGCCTGGTAGTCCGACAGATGAATGTACAGAAATGGAGGTAATGAAACCCTGTGTCATCATACTACATTTTCTCTTACATGGTTATCAGAAGAATTACATCATGAAATGAAAGCCTTTAGGGAATAAGGGTGAAACAAAAGGGAATCAAGCAGGTTCACAGCTCAGCATCAGCTCCTGACTCTAAAGCAAACTCTTTAAACTTTAACTTTCAGAGTTTTTTTATTTCTTTCCTTCTTTCCTTTCGAATTACTGTTGTTTGGAATATATTTATGTTAGCTATTACACACAACTAACCAGCTTCTTAAGATCTTTTTCACAGTCTTTTGTCAAATTCAAGCTGTTTGTTGTCAACTTAAAATAGGAAAAGTTTGCATTTGAACAGTTGGGATGCAATTATATAAAGTATACATTCGAGAAGAGCAACAGAGGGCTCAGGACACCATTATTGATGTGCCACGTTTGATGTCACATATGAATGTATCTTTTCAACCAGAGAGCTGAATATGCATGTGCAACTACGTTAGGCATGGGGGTAAATCATTCACAATTCAATTGTGTCACTCAACTAGAAAGCAGCTGCACGTACTACTTTTGAATCAGGTTTTGCAGGAGATGGGTTGTCTTAAATTTAGTATGTAAATAAACTGTTAAACTCATACAGACAAAATTAGTTAGTCCATGAATGATGGATAGTCCTCATAAAGTTGAAAGGCTCTTGTAAATTATAGGAGAACTTTGTGGTTTATGAACATGCTGTATGTGCAGAGGGGTGTACTGTGAAGCAGAATAATTGACTTAGCCAGATTTTTTAACCTTAACTTGGTTAAAGAAACCATGGTAACATATACTAAACACGACTGCTCTTGAGCGGTTTATATTCACAGTTTTAGATTAAATCATTGCTGTAAAGCTAAATCAGACTGAAAAAATATTTAGATGTTGTATGACAAAATGATTCAACCCAAGTTGATGCCAAAGATTGTAACAAAATTTAAAATGCTTGATTGAGATTGAATATTTTTTGCATTGTACAATAACTAGCAAAAAAGTCAATAATTCAGCCTTATATAATTTAAAAGTGGATCAATTTATCACATTTAGATGTTAATGAAATGTCTGCATTTTAATAGGCAAATTGTACCACAATGCAATGCTTTTTCAAAGAAAACTTTTTAGCATTTCATATATATATATAATACTTGTATGTCTCCTTCTTTGGCCTGAGGCAACAGTCAATTATTATGACAAAAAGTCTGCATTGTTTTTTCCAGCTGTACAAGTCGACCAGTGTTTCTACATTACTACACATGCAGAAGACAAATGAATGAACATAAATTAAGTGTTGCTGGTTCATTCACTTTCTCCGTTAATATTGTAGATGCTGTTATATGCCAGACTTTTTATTTTAAAATAAACAATGCAAAAATCAGAAAATTCAATGAAGAAAAGCAGGAGTTTACATTTCCTCATTTGTTGTAGTGTTCAGTAAATAGCTTTGAAAATGTGAAGGAAAGCAAAGGTATCTCTCTAGAGAGCGCTCTGTTTTTGCTCGTGTAAAATCCCAAATGCTTATTCCAGAATTTAGCTTCAGGCTTTCCCTCCTCTAAACCACCGGATGCTCACCAGTGAGCCACATTTTTATCTCCTGAGTGGGAGTGAACTTGCAATTTCATGGGAGCTCAGTGAGAATCAGCACAGGAAGCAGGAAGAATGCTTTTATCTTCACGTGCTGGCAAAGCTGTAAATCATGCACTTTATTATTTTATTTAGCCTTTTTTTTTGTCTTGTAAAAAGATATTTTGACATGTACTCGCTGTCTGATTTGTTGCCCTTCTGAAATCTGCCGTTTGTCCTTGTGCTCCTTCAGATTTGACTCTTGACAATCTAATTGAATGTTTAGGCACATCAGGATCCACACGGGTGAAAGACCGTACAAGTGTGATGAATGTGGGAAGAGTTTCACAGTGAAATCAACCCTGGACTGCCATGTGAAAACACACACAGGTTAGTGCCGTATTACCTGATGCTGTAGCTTGATTTAATATGTGTTATTGTTGTTTTATTTATTTGCAAAGGTCCTTCTGGATGTGGAATTATGGTAGTGAGAAAAGAACAGCAGGTCTTGCTGAGTTTATCTTGGCTAACCAGTTTATGGATTTTCTTACAATGACCAAAAGTTGGCTTAGTTTTCATTCCAGGTTTATTTGGAGGATAGAATGTGTGTTAAAGATGGATTCAGATACTACTGTTTGCTCATGAGTTTGTCAGTAGATATCTAGAAGCTGTTTTGTTTTGTTTTGTTTTTTGTTTGACAACTGATAGCAAATAGTTAGCAACAAATGTTTGGTCCAGATATGGCCCACATCTGCGGTTTTGTTTGGGCCATATTTGGCCTTGACTTATGACGTTGACTTTAATGGGAGTGTGGCTGCCAAAACTCACACATGACCTTCAGATGTAGCCCACAAGAAAATAGCTGTAATCTTTGTCCAGGTCGGCTCCTCATATTTGGCCAAAAGTGCCAAAAGGAGCCCGGATTAAGTCCAAACTCGTCTGCTATCCGGGATTTGGCTACTTCTGCACAGGGGGGAGGAGCTAATTCATGACTTCTTATTGGACCAAAATGTCTCTCTTTGTGGGTTTTTCCACCTAAATAGTTTCCACTGCTGGTTTGGACCCAGTCCCCAACTTAGAAGCAGGTATTTCTATTTCAGCTGATGAAGCACTGGCTCCATCACTGAAAAGAGCTAATGTAGACTCAGGATGTATCGATTTCTTAATTTCACAATTAATCGCGATTAAACACCTCGAAAGCTTATGTGCATGTAACAAAAGTAAAGTTATTTGTTGTATTAAATGGGGAAGCCTCTAAATGTAAGGCTTGAAAACTGTCAGAATCTTCATGAATGAGGAGAATAAAGGGGTTTTTGGTGGATTATATCAGCAGCTGTGTCGAGGCGCTAAAATTAGCTTCTCTTGCCAAGACAATACCAAATTTGGATTTTTACAATAGAACCAGTAATAACTTTGTTTCTGGACACCCGATTATAAAATTCTAAATGTAAGACTTTAAAAACTATCAAAAGCTTAATAAACAAGGAGGATAAAGTGGTTTTTGGTGGATTCAGTTCACTACCGTGATAAGTCCCAAAATCATCTTCATCTTCTTCTGATAATGCCAGATGTGGATTTTTAATATGGCATGAGAAAATGCCATAGTATTTTCTCACGCTGATTAATATCTTTGCATTTACACATTCATTTTGATAGCCCTAATTAAAATTTAAAGTCCTATAAGGAGTGTTCATGAGATTTGTGTTGGGAAATTAAATAACGCAGAATACTTGTGGTAATAATAATATCTCTACGACAGTAATCATACCAAGAGAATCTGAAATTTTGACTTACCTAATGCAGACCTCTTTGCTGCCAAGTCATGGGGGTGTGGTTATGGAGGCCAACTATTGAGCTAAATAGTAATTAATTTGCTTATTTCCAGAGAGAACAGTAAGAACAGCAGCAGTGGAAGCACATAAGCTCAATATCCCTCCACTTTTCCTGCTGTCTGTTTTAATGTCATCAATAATGTTTGAACAGCATTCACTACATCATATTTTAAAAGCTGAATTTAAAAACAGCATTGCCAACTTCATTTATAAGAAGTGGTGGTTTGAATATTGTGAGCTGGTGTTTGTAGCTCTTGCTTGAAATTGCATGTACAAATCTTGTAAATACCGCTCTGTGTTTGGAAAAAGCCAGCCAGCGATCCAGAGAGTTTACAAATGCTGCTGTTCAAAAACACGCTCATCTGTGAAGATAAACTCTCGTTACTCTG
The DNA here is from genome assembly GCF_017639745.1 of Melanotaenia boesemani. Classification (NCBI taxonomy): domain Eukaryota; kingdom Metazoa; phylum Chordata; class Actinopteri; order Atheriniformes; family Melanotaeniidae; genus Melanotaenia; species Melanotaenia boesemani. Next base: position 29,197,241 of record NC_055687.1, read on the forward strand.
TGGCCTTTCACAAAATTCAGAGGGAGGTTCAAACAGGAAGCAGCGCTGGACCTGTTTCAGTCAAAACCTTAAAATATCCACTCAAATTCTAAATTGTTCAAATGAGTCTTTTTAATTAATGCCATCATAAATAATTGTATCCTTGCTTGACTATGCAGAAAGAAAAGGTCATGGTAATTTCTGTTAGCATTTAAATCAGGGTTATTTGGCCTAATTTTGTCAATATATCAGACTCAGATTTGTTTGAGTTACTCCTCAGAATATATTTTTATTTCCATCGTCTTTCTGTGACGTGGATCTAATCATGCCGCAGCATTAGACTGTAAATAGAAAATGAATGAGATTGAAGTTGAAAATGGAGAATTATGAAAGAAAGCTTAGCTAAGTTAAATAGCATCTCTGCCCCCAACACAATAGGATGTGATTATCACTGAGCTTTGCTTGTGTGCTAGTGCTGTTACCGTACAAGAGATGGCTTGTAATTGTGTTTTTCATGTATTGGGACAATACTAACGGAGTGATATTACACATAAAAAATAAGAGACCCTCTAGAAGTAGGTTAGAAAATGGTTTGAAACGACAACAATATTCAGCTGATGGTTGATAACCCTTTTACTATCTTTGCAGGTCAGAAACTATTTAGCTGCCACATGTGCAACACCTCCTTCTCCACAAAGGGCAGCCTGAAGGTGCACATGCGCCTCCACACCGGCTCCAAGCCCTTCAAATGTCCCTTCTGCGATCTTCGCTTCAGAACTTCAGGCCACCGCAAAACACACATCCAGTGTCACCTCCGACCGAATTGTGACAGCCGCAAATCCAAGCGTTCTTCCTCGTCTGCCGGTCACATGAGACAGAGTCAAGACCTGAGCGGTGGGCAGACGGTGTCTTCGGGTCGGGGACAGCAGCCATCTGCTTCAGAGTCTCTTCAATCTGTGGGTCTGTTTCAAACGTCCAACTCTGACCCCAGCATTTACCTCCCACCCAATCTGACTGGGCAGTTTGACCAGAACTTACTGCAACCAGGACTTGTAAGTCAGGCCATCCTGCCTGCCTCCATGTCAGGTAGGGATTATGACGTCTTCATCTACAAATACACTCAGTGAAGTAAATGGTTTGCAGAGCTGTATAAGGAAACATTTTTAGCAAGATGAGAATGAGGAGTCTGTTATGAACCCAGTTAATGTGGTCATTTTGAGAGAAGGGAATTATCAGAAACGGTCAGCCTGAAGGCACGTAAGGTGAATTTTCCTGTAGTGACACAGCTGTGTAATAGATATTAACTGATCTTAATTTCAGACTGCTGATTAATACACTGAAACTTTAATATATTAATTTATTATGCTGCAGGGATTGCCATCATCCTTCATATTGGTAATTTGTTGGCTGGCAGTCAAGTGGCATCATCAGCTCTTGCTCAGGACAAGATGATTTACGTTTCAGTCTTATTAGGCCACTGCCAAGGGGATAAAAAAAGGCTTTATCATCATCAGCTGCCTTCCGTGTACCACCCTTTGATCAATTTCAGGACAAATCTTACTTTACATGGCACCAAAAATCAATCGAAGCACCTCCAAACATTCCTTATGATGTTTGTACTCAGCTCAGCTTGTGGTTTTTCAGGGAGCTAAATCTTCCTGGTATTAAAGACGTACTTTTAAGTTTCAGTTAACAGACTTTCACAGCAGCTGAACATTGAAGGGTTCTGTGCTGATGGAAATGTCACAAAGCCGTACCACCAAGAAGATTTTCAGACATCTAGAACTTCAAGATGTAACCTTTAAATGTCATTGTTGGCCTAAACCTCACAAGAAACGTTGTGCAAGTAAAGATAGCCACACTATTAGGTTTTTTTTTGTTGTTGTTGTTGTTTTTTTGTTTTTTTTTTGCATTACAAACAAAAGTGTTTGGACTGTGTACAAGGCTTGATAAAAATTTTACAGTTTGTAAAAGGAAAACTTCTCTATCTCCTTCCTGTCATCATTAGGTGAACGAGGGAATATAATTTTTTTATTGTGGTCTCTTGGTCTTATCAGTGCATGTAGTGTGTTTGAAGTCATGCTTCTAGCCTCTGCTGTCCTTCTCCTTACCACGGGCATCTCTCATCAGTCAAGTTTTATTTTAATGTTGTTCTGCTATGATTCAATTATCTGCTATGATTTGAATCGAAACACATTTTAAAACCTTGCATAAACTAGTATATTAGCTAAATATTAAATGTAATAAAAATAAACAGGGCTCTATGGAAACTATTTTGCTTGTTTTAACTTTATTACCTAAAAGCTTTAAAACTCAAGATAAAGATTTTAACAACTGTGCACCCCCTCTTATGTATCTAAATAAACTTGTGTGTGTGTGTGTGTGTGTGTGTGTGTGTGTGTGTGTGTGTGTGTGTGTGTGTGTGTGTGTGTGTGTGTGTGTGTGTGTTGCAGCTGCAGGGGACCTCACTGTGTCACTCCCTGACAGCCTGACAACCTTGGATGGCATCCACCTGCAGTTGACGCCAGTGTGTCCCAATGTCCAGATCTCTGGCATCGATACAAGCAACATCAACAACATCACGCTGCAGGTAACGCGCACACACCTGCCACTGAACCTTGTGTTTTCACACGTCTTATTGATCTGCTGTCAGAAAGGTTGGGCTCTGTGGCAGTCTCTGCTGTGGATTTCAGTGACTAAAGCATCATGATTAAACCTTAACATAAGAGCAGACAAACGCCCCATTGATGAAACAGATAGATTGATTTGTTAACAGAACAGTTGGATTTGGCTAAAATATTCATGAGATCCTCATCTAACTGAGTAATCCTCTCCTACTACGTATGTACTGTGTGTAGTATGTAATCTAAACAGTTTTATATTAACATATATATTGACTATATACCTTGACCTGGGTGGTTCCTGCGGTGGTGCCCTCTGTGGTTGTGGGTGGGCTGGCTTCCGGTGTGATTGGATCCCCAAGATATTGTTTCCTCTCAGCTGCGTCAAGCCAGATGTTTTCATTCTATCATTATTTTTATACGTACATTCGGTTCAGAGACAGTAATTAATGATGGGACTTCATGTCCGTACAGAATGTGCTATGGGTGGGTGGGTGGAGTGTACATGCACTTTTTGTACGAGTGTGAGTTTGTGTGGGATTGTGTGTGAACTATTATGAGGTGTGCCTTTTTATTTTTTGTTATATTCTTTGTTGTGTGAAGGCTTTTAAATTTTGTTTTTAATATGCATAATTTCTTTTTATTATGTACAGCACTTTGTGTTGGTTTGTGCATGAAAAGTACTCTGTAAATAAAATTGGATTTGATTTGATAATGGTCACATAATCATACTTGATTATTTCAATGTTTTTTACCTCTAAAACTTTTCCAAAATACATCCCCCCTGAATACAAGCAGGTGTTTTCTGTGAAAGCACCTTACCAACGTGGCTCTGTTAAATCCAGTGAAAAAGGTTGTTTAATTGTTTAATAGGTGCTAGAGCACAATTTGGGATAAGTAATGCCTTAAAAGGCACACAGAAGAAGACAGTACACATGTATACAGCCATACAGTACATATGTATGCAGCCATTGCTGCACCTGAGGCCACTGGATCCACTCTTAGATAAAAACATGTTAATGTTAGAAAGGATTTGGGCACTGATGGCCATTATTGTCTATGCCCATCTTTACCACTAGATGTCAGTAATGCACACACAGTGCACCTTTAAGAAGGGTTTTTCTAATTTTATCCAAAGGGAAAAAAATCTATTCATATTAGTATTTAAAACCATAACTAAGTACTTTATTGAAGCACTTTTGGCAGTAGTGACATCCTCAGGTCATCCCAGTAATGACCCCATTGACACACCTTTCCTTTGGAAGCTCAGTTGAGGGAGCATTGAAGCACAAACGTTTTGAAGTCTAGTTTTGTTTTTCTGCTTTGCATTTTCTTTGTTGAAAACTTCACATTAAAATATTTTCGCTTAATTTTAAGGATTTCAGTGTAAAAGTGTATATTACAGAATTAGAGAATGATGCTGCTGTTGCCATGTTTGAATATACGTGGTTGTATTGTGGTGATGCTTTATGTCTGGTGTCCTTTTACACACTTTTGGTAACCGTAGCCAGATCATTTCATTGGGATTTTGACTCTTCAGGTGCCATAAAAAGAATTCCATTGAGCTGTTCTGTTTATTTTACTAACAACTGACTTCTCTCTGACCTCTGTACCAGTTGAGTCCTGCACAAATTGTGACCTTTTGAAAGGTTCTTCTATCTCAACAAAAAGCCTCTGGGTTTCGTTCACACCGACCTTTGAGTTTGTTTCCTGTCTGACCAGAGTTAGTAGAGCAGCCAGATTTCTGAGTTTTTTTTTATTTTTAATTTTTTTATATATTTATTTTAAGATAAGTTTAGGTTATAAAACTTGAAGAAGTACACTTCTAAAAAAAATTAAGAGAACACTCTGTGAACACTCCTGTTCCACTTCATCTTTCTCTCTATTTTAATCTGAAGTGCCTCTTTCCTTCACAGATTGACCATACCCTCCTCCAGCAGACCTTACAGCAGGGTGGTCTCCTCTCTCAACCCCTGAGTGTGGACACCAGCCTTGTACCCCACTCAGGCAGCCAGCTCATGTCTACAACTGACCCCTCGGTGTCTGCCAACGTCATCATCCACCCTCTGACCAGCTTGGCCTTGCAGCCGTCTACGATCACCCCTCCGCAAGTCTCAATGGCTGGACTGTCAGAACAGGATACTACAGGTGCATGAGGCATCATTTGCCGGGGAGAAATATATAAATAAAAAAACAACCTTAATCGACACTCTTTGTTGCGAGTTGAGTAACCACCTCTGCTTGTCTGTGGCTTGTGCAGGCTCCCAGGACCTGAACCATGTCATGGGCAGCTCTGGGTTAGTGGCAGGAGGTAACAGCAGCCAGGAGATAACGCTGACCATCAACAATTCCAGCCTGACTCAAGCTCTTGCCCAGGTCCATGCCCAGGCTTCAGCTGCTGGTTCCACCACAGCTGCAGGAAACCATCAGGAGATTACTCTCACAATATCAGGTGCAGACAGCTGGATAAAAGTTGGCTGAACCTGTTTTTCTACCAGCTCAGAGTCCTACCACAGACCGTCAATAACAAACAAACATGAAAGAGAAATTCCCTCAAGGATCGTGATGTTTATTGATTCCTCACCCAGACAAACATGCTAGCAGGCAGAGATAGAAAGAACTCACAGCCCTGTATCTCTGTTTGAAGATGCTCACAAATCCAGATTTTAAGCCACAACTTTGGTGATTGTGAATGATGTGTCAAGTTTGTCCCTTCCACTGTATATCGGCTGGGGATATATGTTTTATTCTCTGTGCAGAGGAAAGTTTTCAAAGCCCACAATGTGGAGACAGATCATTCCTGCATGAGCAGCTGTGAATTACCTGTAGACACTTCCCAGACTCAGAAATCTGAGTCATTTGTCTTTCTCCTACAGAGGAAGGCTTTGAGAAATCATTTTTCTTTCATTTGCAAACTGATATTATCTATTTTTTTTCTTTGGTGATTGATTTTTAAGTAATTAAAAATCAGGAAGTCCATTCTGTCATAATGAGTGAATATTGCAAAATGTAGATTAAACATATAGATTCATTCCTCCAGACTCTGCCAGTTATTAAAGTTTTGACATTTTTATAAGTGATATTATAATCTACTGGATTTTAATTTGACTTTTGGATAAATAACTTCCTAAAACACATTAACCCAGACAATAGATGAAGAAAATTCTGTTATGAAGGTTTAAAGGACATTTTGTTTTTTATTTTTTGTGAGCAATAACAGTAACAGCAATAGTTATATTGTTAATAATACACCTATTTGAGCCCTGCAAGCACAATGCTTCCACACCTTTTTCTTATTCAGTAGGGGGCATGAAAATCTATTAAGAAGTCCTAAACTTACCTTGGTTGTTGTTGAAAACCTGAAAATAATATTTTATTTGGTCCACGTCTGACAGTCTCAAATATATATTTTCCTGAAAACTTTTTACAGGTCAAGACCTGCTCACCCAGCATAACAATCCCAATGGTGTAGAGATGAACGGGAGTATCCGACTGGCATCTCCACTAACGAGTCAGCCGGGCAACGCGACCCTGACCGTCACCAATGACCACCTTCTACCTCAAAGCCCCACCAATGCTGGAATGACAGGTTAGGACTATAATTGATCTGAATTTCTCTTGGACTAAATGTGTATCTACTTTTAGAGAGAGAGGAAAAGAAGAAAGTTTAGCATTTTCTCCTGATCATGTACTTTATTTGTTACACAGTCCCTGAAACAGCTGTTTGGCCTTCATGCAAGTAGCAGTGCCAGCTTTTGGTGTGAGGAGAAAAAAGCTAGATCTTTAAGTGATACTAGAGGGAATAGAGCAAGGATAGTCTCAAACCTCCATTTGCACTTCAGACATTTTCAAAGTTGCACAAAATAAAAGCTGTTTTGCTTCACTCACTGCCCGACATGCTCCTTTTCAGCTGCCTGGATTCTTCAAGCTTGCCCTACCTTCTGATACTTCTTTGACAAAACAAAGAATAATCTCAAAATGTTTGATCAAAATCTGTGGTTGCATTAAGAAAATAGACTCTTTTAGTAAAATCAGAAACTAATTGAACTCATAATGACTAGTAACATGAATAATATTAACAGTTATAGTATTCTTTATAGTAATTATAAACCTTGTAGAGGCTGGCAGGTAAATGTGTACGTACAATAGAAGAAGCATTGATAATAGCAGGTATAACAGTAACCTTAAACTTGGTTCCTTTGTTGGTTCAAAAGGACCTTACCTTGCCTCCTGGGTCAGGGATAGATCTCAGGATAAAACTAAAGCATTTATGGAGAGGCTCAAAGAGTCTGTCAATCAATGCCCTTTTCATGAAATAACATACTCAGATGCACGGTCCCAGCCTTCAAAGTCTATGTAGGAGGCCATTTTTATTTCTATTTTATTTTATTTGTTTATTTTTATTATTTAAAGCTATTTTAAGTTCCACAGATATTTTTTAAAAGAAGGCACCATATACCAGTCCATATGATGATTAGGGCTGTCCGAGTTAAGAGATTTTAATTAACAATTAAATTTTAATTTTAAACACTGATGTATTTAGTTCCTTCATATGCCTGCTAAGAAGTCATACATAAACACTTTATGAGTAATAACATTTATTAGCAGTAAAAACTGAAAAAAATAACAGTGCAGCTTCTGTTGGCATTCTCTGGCTTTGTAAACATAAAATGTCACTAGCTATTTTTAACAATAACTGGTGTGGATTTGCCTCACAAATAAAACAGTATTTTCTGGAACAAACTGCCTTTTAATTAATCGAGACAACAACTCTGTGAACAGCTGTCAGTTTGACAAAATATGGTGACAGATAATAATGTTTCTATTAGATTATGTGTCTAGCTATTGCAGTGAGAGCTAGTTAGTTGGGGAAAGCTAACTGTCTTTAGCTAACCAGTTAGCATTAGAAACCAGTTCATTTAATTTATTTTATTAAAGAGCCCCGTTAAACATTTTGCTTAGATACATGCTTAGATCAGGGATCTCCAATTCTAGTCCTTGTGAACTACTATCCTGCAAGTTTAGGAGGCTTTTGCACAAGCAAGAATGATGCTAACAAACCATAAAAACAGGTGTTTACTTGGGCATGATACTGCATTACAGTACGGTGCTATTATTAGGTTATTAGTAAGCTAGTTAGCCAAGTATGTTTGGCGTACTAATAAACGTTGTGTCTACAGTTTTAGCTTTTACTTTAATATATGTATTTATAATGGGAAGCACTGATAAATACTACTGCAACATTATCTGTAATAACCAGTAATAATAAATAAATTGCCATTAAAAAACCTTGATTAACTTTTAAATGTTGACATCTTGAATTTAAGGAACCAGAGATAGATCCCAAGATAAACATAAAGCACCGACGGATAAAGAGGTCCAATTTTACCAGTATTCCTCATAAATTTTACCCATATCTGTTAAGAATTGGGTAACTGAAGAAAGACATTTGAAACTTCTTTGGACAAAAATAATGTTTATCTCTGTCGTACCACCCAGCTGCAGCAGACGGCCTCCCTTCCGTAGTCTAATGGAGGTTTTACATCCTGTTAAAAGGGAGATTTGCCTCTTCACTGTCGCCTGTCACTCTGCATGCTGGAAAACCTGGATTGAACCAGAAATAAGATTCTATACTAGATCTTTTTTTTTTTAATCTGTGTCATGTGAACATAATTAATCAGTTTGATTTATTTAGATTAGAATAGGTTTGGACCATATCTTTTAAAGCATCTTGAGATGACTGTAATGAACTGGTGATCTACAAATAAGGCTGGATTTAAATGAACTCAATTGAAGATATATTTATTTAATGATAACGAAGTAAATGGCAATTTTTTTAATTTATTTATTTATTTTTACACACATAACAGCCTTTTTGTAATTAACCTTTTTTTTTTCTTCTTCTGTTTTTTGCAACCAAGTATCCCATATATGTATTCTATATCTATATGTGTGAAGTGCTAGAGCCCCTTTACTGGACATGCATCTACCAAAAGGATTTACATTTTTATTTTGGAAGCTCTAAATGTGATTTGGTCTCCTGGGCGTGGAGACTTGTAATGTGAGCAAAACTGATTTGCATTGTCAGAGAAGACTTCCTGGTATTTACATTGACCGATTCTTTTGTCAACTTCAGGCGTAATCAACTTTCTATTCTCGCCTCCTCTTTTCAATTACTTTTCTCTCTTAACTCAAAACATTTCCACTGCTTATTTAGAGACACTGGGAGCATTTCTTCTTTTGTTGATTAGAGAAAAGCTTTCCTAACACTCTGTATGCAAATGTGATATAACCTGCACTGTGGCAGAGAAGCTGAACTATACTGACTTATTTATTAGATCCAAATCAGAGTGTAACTTACCACTGATGTGTCAGGCGTTCCTCTGACGGGAACGTGTAGCTGTTTAGTTAGAGTGCAAAGCACCAAAAACGCTCTGATCACCATCTGGTTTCAGGCACATGAAGAAAATAAGCAGATATTTCCCATCACCAAAAGAATCCCTGTACTGCAGCCTGTACTGGTTTGACACTCAACCCACATTGCAGTTAACCTCATCAATCATTCCAGTTCAGCGTGGGATTATTTTAATCAACACAATCTGCAAAAATTAAAGAGCTTTTCATTGAAAATTTAGTTGGCAGATTTATTAGCCTAATACAGCTCAGTTAAGCCCAGAGAGAAAAAGAAATATTGTAAGTAATTAGACAGAATTAAAGCTCTCATGCATTTGAAAGGTTTCCAGCTCCCCACCAGTCTCCAGCTGCTGACATTATCTCTCTTCCATTTCCAGTCACAAGTCTGCCACCTACCACCACTCTGTCACACACCGCTGCATCCCAGAGCCTAGTGATGTCACCAGGGGGTGTGGCCAGCGATGGCAGTGTCACTCTAACCCTCGCCGATGCTCAAGGCATGCTGGATGGTGTTACTCTAAACCTCAATACACAGGTATCGTAAAACAGAAATTAACTATTTACCAGTTTTCACTCCCATGTAGCTATTATTTGAAATAGTTTCTGATCTTAAAATGCAGCATTAATGGATCTCAGACTTTGGTTCGGTAATAAACACATATATAGTTAATGTCAGCTGCTTCACCAGGATGCCGTTTGATCCTTAGGGTCAGTCATTTCCTGCAGTGCTGAATGAGTCTGGCATACCAGGACAACCAGTCAGCTCAGACCAGCAGGTCATACTGGTCAGCCACCATTCTCAACCCACAAATGGAGCATCTGATAACAGATATATTGTGAGTGTGTTTATATTTTATGCCTGATTGTTGTCAAAATCTTTGACTTCAATATATTTAGCTTTCTTTGAGACAACAACACACCATGTATGTAACAAAATAAACATGTTAACACTAATATTTATGTCTGTAATCCAGAATTCTGGTGATGGCCATAAAGGTGGGAAGGAGCCCCAGATGGAGGCCGATAGCCGGAATCAGTGTTTCTACTGTAATGAAGTTTGCCAGAACGCCAATTCACTGCGACGCCACTGCAGACAAGCTCATGGGAAGGACCGCTGCCATGTTTGCAGCGTCTGTAGAAAGGCCTTTAAACGAGCTACGCACCTCAAGGTTGGAACTTCTACGAGAACTGATAAACTGATTAAAAATGCTTTTAAATTCAAGCTATAGCTTGATATAGTTTAATGCTTACTTGCATGTACAAATGACGAGTCTCATGAAAGCAACATAGTATTTCAGCTAGAAAATGAGAGTTTTAGAGTCTGAGGAAAGAGATGTCATCTACAAAGTTTATTCTCACTGTTTGATTTAAGCATGGGAATGTTACCAAGTGGCATTTCAGACAGACTCTCAAACTGTCTCTCCTGACGACAAAACGCTGAAACCAAAAGGTGCTTTGCTGCCAAATTATGGAGGGGGGCATGTGTGCTTCTCTTCTGCAGAAACCCTCTTCATGTGGTGGAAACACTCGTTACCTGAAGTCATGCTACTACATAAATGCCAATGATTTTTGCTTCTGTATATGTGCTTCAACACCCTAAGCAGTTCCAGTTTTTTTATTAAGAATAATGATGCTGGGATTAGGTGGGTGTCAGAGTAAACACAACTGAGCTCCTTCTCTCCAGGTCCCCTGGCTACTCATTAGTCTCCCTTCAAAACTTGGATATGAGCTTTAGATTGATGAGAGATAAATTAGTAGAGGTGTTGTTTTTCATTTTGGTAAGAGTGTGGATAATAATTTGACAATTTTATTAAAGTCAGATTGAAAAATTAATGACTAACACTAACTTTAATTTTAGCTCTTTCTTTTTTGCTTGACAGGGAGTGATAGATTAGCTTTGAGAATATAAGCAGCCGGATAAATCACAGCCATGTCTGAGTACAAATGGTGTGGATGCCGTTGTAAAAATTAAGTTCACCCACTTTCAATTCTTAAATTCTTCTTATTTTATTATAGAAGTTTTTTATTTTTATTATGTTATGCTGAGGGATAGAGGGAGAAAGAGAGGAGCATGACATGTAGAAAAATGCCACACAGGGTTTCTGTACATGGGCATTGACTTACCTACTTTCAGTTTCAAGGTTTCATGTAACAGGACATCATAAGAAAGCTCTAAGTAAAATAAAAGCATTGTTAGATTAATAATATATAACGTATCAAATTGTGTCATTACTAATTAAATATAAAGTTAAGCCAAAATGCAAATGTGATGCATGAAAATCTTAATCCACCTTTTAATTATTCTTTAGGAATTAGGATAAGTAGCAGCAATTTACTGCTTATCAAATACACGTTAATGAATTGATCACCATGGAGTGTGAGTACCTCTATGGAAGCTACTGCTTTGGCAGCTTGCTGGTTTGAAGCATTTAAATGTAAAGAGGAAAGGCAAAAGCAAGCAACCGTTGCTGCCTATCAATCTGATAAGGGTTATAAAGTCATTTCTAGACTACTTGGAGTCCATCATTCTCTAGTGAAAAAGATTGTTCTTAAGTAGAAAACATTCAGACAGTTATCTTCCCAGGAGTGGATGCCTTAGCAAGTTCACCTCAAGGTCGGACTTTACAGTCCTCAGAGGAAAGACTCAGGAAATGCACTTAGACTGCAGGCTGCAGTTAGCATGTTAAAAGTTGAAGTTCATGACAGTGCAGTCGTTTCTCAGGAAGAAACCTCTCCTCTTTTAAAAGAACATGGCAAAGCGTAAGTTTGCAAAGTTACAGCTAAGAAAAAAAAAACAAAACTTCTGGAATAATTTATTTTGTGCATGCAGGAACAAAGTGGTGATGTTTGGCTGTAATGCAGCAGCATGTCAGCGGGTGAAAGAGGACGATTTCTGGACATTCACCGTTCTGTTAAATCTCTAAGAAATTCCCCACATTTTAGCTCTTGGTTTTTTTAAACTCTATCTGGTTATTTTCTTTAAAGAGCATCTCTGGTCTGAATGGGTTCAGTACTCCCTCCACAAGTGCAAAAACACGCTCTTGACTTTTTTTCTTAGACTTGATGCTGTGGCAGTGTTGTTGCCTGTTTTCCTGTCAACGCTCTTGTCTCTTTGTTTTGCACCTCTCTTTCCTGACTTAAATACAGCTTTATGATGCCAATTCAATATAAACATTAGTATTCTGGACTCAACTCAAAGCTCATTTAGATCAAGGACGCCATAATTATGATCTGAAAGGACATAAAAAAAGATGAACTAATGTTATTTTCCAAATTATTTTTTCATTCTAAGGCAATTATTTCTTCACATTTATTACCCTTGAGGCCACCCAGTAGGGCCTTTGAAACAACTGAAACCCAGTCTGTTATGAAACATGCACACAGCCCATCTTTATAAAGTATTTAGTTTAGAAAAGTCAAGCCAATATCACTTCACTTTTATTCTTCCCAAATCAGGATGTTACTTTCATAGCTCTAAATCAGAAAAAAAACTGGTGCTATAGTTGCACCAACTCTATGCTGGATTTGGTTATATTACCAGTTAGCACTGCAGTTAAAATCTACATTTACAGCTGAATTTTTAAAAAATCTTGTGCTGCTATGTTTAACAGAGTTTTAATAAAGCTTGTTACTGTTTATAAATTCCTCATGAAACAGCAAGTCTTTATCTGCCACATGTGCTGTCTAGATGTTCATACTTCCACTCTGCCAGCTGTTACCCAAAAACATCTGTTGAGCCTTGCTGAATCTTTCCACTTTATGCTTTTCAGTATTAACCATGAAACATGATGACGTTATTTTGTTCTTGCCACCTCAAGAACAAGAACAAAGATCTCTGTTCTGTATAAAAGCCTTTAGGCATTCATTTGCTGTGAAAATGAGACAAACGTTGTAATCTGTTATTGTTTATGTGAAGATTAACCGTCTCCTTGCACTGAAGCAGTCAATGAAAATTCAGATGAGAGTGGAAGGACGGTCTGACATGTGCTGGAAGAGATGCTGAAGTGACGTAAGATCTGTGCTTTGGAAGATTAATATCCGATGAAGAACCTGAGACACAAAAAACACTAATATATCTGAAATAAACCAGAGAAATCTAAAAACTACGAAATACCCAAAAAATAATTAAAATACAATAGAAGCAATTAAATGATTAAAGTGTTTAAAAGGCAATTAATGATTAAAATACAGATTAAAAAGGTAGATTACACTAAATTCAATTCATACACTAAGAGAAATTAAAAGGCTAAAATACATTAAAAGGAAATTACGAATTAGCCTTGGCTATAAATGTTATGGCGTGATACATGTTTATTGTATACACTTGTCCCTATCAAATAAATGAATAAAATAAAGACCAACAGAGACCACATAATTATCATACAAGATGAGGAGTAAAAGTGTGTTTTAAGATGTGATTTAAAAGTGTCCAGAGTGGGGGCCAGTTTGAGAAGCTCATTCCACAGTTTGGGTCCCAGTATTGAAAAAGCTTGATTGTCTCTGGTTTTCAGTCTGGCTTTTGGAACATTTTTGGAACACCTAGGAGGAGCTTATCTGCCCTTGCACTGACCCTGAACCAGTACTGGAACAACTCTAGATTAAAAGAGGTACGGGAGGTCTTTTCCTCTCTGTGTCAGCCGCAGGAACAGTGGCTAACGTTCCAGGAAATGTCAGCCTTGAACCTTTGGGGTGGAGTTTGCAGCACTGAACATTTCTAATTGGTCCAGAATTCCCAGTACTTTTTATTTTTATTTTTGCCAGCCTTTCCATCTCAGTCATCTCAGTTTCAGGATCCGCAGTAGTTCATAAAATCTTCGTAGCTGGATCACACCATGAGTTTCTACTTGGAAACCGTTCATTCAAACTCAGATGGTCATTTTTGCTGAATGTGGCGAATGAGTTCAGATTTAGACAAGAAAGAAGTGAAGCAATAAAACTTCAAATCTTTGACTCTGGTATTGCTCTGAGGCACAAATGAATATACTTAAAACTGTGTGGAAATGTGTAGCATTAGCAGATTTCACACTGACGCTAATGAGCACTTTCTGTGGCATAACTGGCAGCAGGTGCCTCTGGAAAAACCGCCTCGGGTCAGTCTGAAAGCTGTCAGCTAGTCTTCCATAAAACACATTCAGCTTCACACAACGTCATAGGAAGGCATTCCTGCCAGCAACCATCTCTCTCCGAAACAAGAACTGAAATGAATAATTTTTTAATGATAATTAATAATTTATACGAAAAAAGAAAAACGCTACAGCATCGTTATATAATTAATTCAATTCTTTCATTTCATTTCTTTGTCCTAAACCACTATCATACAGCATAAATGAAATAAATTGAACTTTTTATGAACTATTAATTATATGTTAGACTCTGACAAAGAATTGTAGCAACTACCCCAAATATTTTCCTTCTGTAGTTAAACTTTACATGGTCTGCTGCACTTCCCAAGCTCTTTACTATGAACACTAAACTGACACTGGGTTTGTTTGGTCTTTCAGACATTTCATGGCTGAATCCTGCTTTTCTTTTTTTTCTTTCCATAGGAGCATGAACGAGTGCACCAGCCGGGGCCGTCACCCAGCTCCCAGAAACCCCGGGTCTTCAGCTGTACCTCCTGCGTGAAGGCTTTCGCCAAACGCAGCCAGCTGGAGCGACACAACCGAACACACACAGGTAAGAGGATTATGGGACAATTTTCAGAGTTTTCACACAAGACAGATTTTGCACAGATTATTTCACAATTACTTTTTTTGTGTTGTTTTTTTTAGCTGAATCAAACACTCCATTTAGTTTCTGATAGTTTGGGCAGCAGTAAGATCTCAGATTGGATAAAATATTTTTATTCTTATTTTAACAAGTATAACAAGATTTAAAAGTGCCATCCAATCAATACCTCATATATGAAGTTAATATAAAATGACAAATAAAAGCAACATAAGAAAGGCAGCACCAGCAGAGACTCACACAGGTGTATATTCTGTTATTGCACTCATACCTTAGAAAGAAAGTTGCACATTAGATGTGTTTTTCAGTATTGATTGTGGTGACTGCAGTTGGATTTTCGTGGGCTTGGACTTGGGGTGTATTCACGGGTGTAGAGGTTGTAGACAAAGGGGCTCAACCCTGTAGGGAACCGGTGCTGATGGCTGTGGATGCGTGTGGACCAACTGTCCCCCTCTGACTGCGACTGGAAAGGAAGCTTCTGATCTGAGCATGCTGGGAAACTAGATCCTCACCAAAACAAGACCACTGCACTTTTTATCCCATTATTTCCAGGGCAGCTAGGTTGGCGTAATTCTGAGCATTAATTGTTTTCATTCAGCGTTAACTTGATTTGTTTGCAGTAGTAGGCAGTCTTTCTCTTCGTACACCTTCAGTTATGATACGCTAACAATATACTGACACACAAGCAATTCTCCACTCCCAGGTTACGCCGAAGATCTGTAATGAAGACCGTATCTAGGTCTGAGTGCACAAAAGCTCCTGGATGATTACTGAAAAATGAGAGTGTTATAGAAATATAGCAATTCTATTATTGTACGTGTAGCTTTGATTTGGTAGTATGACACTGTGTGCGGGGGTTTACATTGTATAGACGTGGATATAGAGCAGAGTTTAGATAATAATAGTGTAAAACTGACAGTGTGAAGGGACAGAAAGAGACAGCGACTGAGGGGGGGTAAGGGAAACAGGACTTGACAGAGCATCTAATTTGTGTGTTGTTGTATTTATCTTTAAAGTCACCTTGGGTCATTTTAACTTATGTAGTAAAACTATAAATCTGTCCATTCATTTCAGATAATGACTGTCTGAAAGATGAAGCATGATGAGGTCGTTGTTCTTTCCATTTTTACTGCTGTTTGATGATTAAATATTGCCAGCAGATGATTATATATTATATTGTGGGCAGAGGGCTTCAGACTGCCACATTTAGTCATTTTCTGAGGCAGTACAGATAAGTATTAGAAATTTATTACTTTATTAGGTCTGCCTTGCTAGTATCGGGTTGGACCCCCTTTTTCTTCAGAGCTTAGTGCCATAGATTCAACAAGGTGTTAGAAACATTCCTCAGAGATTTTGCTCCATATTGACATGACAGCGTCACACAGTTGCTGCAGATTTATGGGCTGTATCCATGATGAGAAGCTGTCGTTCCACCACATCCCAAAGATGCTCTGTTGGATTGAGATCTGGTGACTGTGGAGGCCGTTGGAGTCCAGTGAACTCATTGTCATGTTCTAGAAAGCAGTTGGAGATGATCTGAGCTTTGTGACATGGTACATTATCCTGCTGGAAGTAGCATCAGATGCTACACGGACAACAGACAACTGGATATTTTCTCTTCTTCAGACAATTCGCAGTAAATTCTAGAGATGGTTGTGAGTGAAAATCTCAGCAGATCAGTAGTTTCTGAAATACTTGCATCAGCCCGTCTGGTACCAGAAACCATGCCACGTTCAAAGTCACTTACTTTTTCTTCCTCATCTGATGCTGAGTTTGTTCTTCAGAAAGTCATCTTGACCATGTCTACATGCCTAAATACACAGAGTTGTTGCCATGATTAACTATATGTATTAACTAGGAAGTGAACCAGCTGATCCTGTTGACCAGAGAGTGTACAGCACATGAAAAGGAGGAACTGAGTGTGCGCATGTATGAAAACTCTTGACTTAAAATGGGCAAAGGCCCACTCCTTAAAGGTACTGCAAACAAAGGCTCAGCGCGCCACAAAATTACTTCAAAAAACTAGTTTGTCAGCTCAATGTAGAACATAAGAAATAACAAAACAGCAGCAACTTTGAATTCCAGCATCTCAGATCTCACACCTATTTGAAAGAAAATTAAGTCCTAATGAATCCAACTTCTAAAACAACACAGTATGTGCAGGTCATTTATGATCACACAGACACCAAACTCAAAATATAGTGGTTTTCTCAGCCTCTGTAACATTTCTACAGTAGTAAACTAAAATGTTTGGACCAAACTTAAAATGTCACCCACAGACACACCAAAATAACAAAAAATATCAACAGTATTATAATAAAGGGTGGGTGCGGGAGTTTCATTGCTACATGTGGAAAGTTAGTGTTAAACCTTGAAGTTAATTGGATGTTTTCTCCCACAGCAGCCATCATTAACTCATACATAACAAACATAAAGCGTCTGTGGAGCTTTTAATCTGAACGCTGCTCTCTGCGTGACAGCCAGCTGCCATCTTTGTTGTTTACATCGACTCTACTGGCACAAAGGACTGATTAACATCAGAAGAATGTCAATATGTCAATTCATAAAGCTGAGAAAAGAAGAATAAACTGTTAATTAATTTAACTGTGTTTACCAATGCTGACGATATGAATGATGTTTACCAACAGCAGCTGGTCACATCAGGAAAAGTAATTATCCATTCAGCTCACTATAGCAGCGATGACAGCTGGCGCAACTCTGTTAGCAAATATTAAAATATAAATAAGCTTTCAAAAACAGGCTTTTCTGTATATAATTCTAAATAAAGTTCTTATAGACATATTTTTTTTACAGAAACTAACTAGTGAGTATTTAACATTTTTCTTGATAGATTTGTTCATTTATACATCAAAAAATTTTGCCACCAAGGTTTTTTTTTAAATAAGTATTTAAAATATTTTTTGGGCAAACATGTATTTTATTTCATGTTGAATGCAAAAAGATCCATACTAGTATGGATTTTAATGGGCAGAAAGTAACTTTATATTTCCCACCATGAACATCTGTAACATGCACAGATGTTTTTGTAAATGAAAAGAGCATCAAAGAGAATTTAAAGAGTTTATTATGTTATACAACCTTACCGTTACCATGTGTAATTTGAAAAATACTATTCATTTTTATATACTGCAGTAGAGAAGTTTTAACCCCACCATAAATTCATAATTTCCTGTAAATAATCACAGTAATTATCTTTTTTTTTTTTCAGTATTGATGTCATCAGGAGGTAAAATGAACTCCCTAGCCTCCCTTTGGGATTCGCTAATTAAAGCATTCATACAAATGCAGCTAACAAGCAGCAGAAGACCTTGACTTTTTCATTTCCCTGTGAAATGCGGTAGCTTCCAATCCTGATTATAGGTCTTCAACACCTATAGAAATAATCTTACAGAACAGACATTTTTATCATTCTCAGAAATTCTCTCAAAACATGATTGTTTGTAGTTGTTTCCACATACGAGACTCAGATGTGGTTTAACAAGGTTCAGTAGCCTCAGGTTCCTTTTGAATATAGTTCTTTTGCAAGGTTATTTCTTACAGTTTGTAAGTGGAAAGAGTAGTTATTCATGTTTAATATTATCAGAAACAAAGTTAGAGAAGACTTTTGCTGTGTAAGTATGTATGGGTTGTCCTTTTTTTTTGTAAGAGTATATAAAGAAATTGTGGCTTGAGGGAATGAATGTTATTTATAAAAAAAATAGCCCATTACCCCAATAGCATCTGACAGCTTAAGGTTATACCATCCCTGCTGTTTTCTTTCAATAAGAACATGTGAGGAACACTCTTATATAAGCTGATAGCGATGAATCCCAGCAGCTGAACTTGCAGGATTTCAGTATAAGTAGGACACATTCAGTTATTTTATGTTTTCATGTTGTTTTGAGATCATTTGGAAATTATATTAAAAACAACTCTGACATCTTTTCTGGGCTTAAACTTGTTGAAGATGAGTTTGTAGGAAAACTGATGTGATGAGCCAATACTTTTAATTCTGTTTGGAAATCATAGATGCTATGTCCCTTAGGCTAAAGAGAAAAAAGGCTGCTTATTTATGTCTTTGTTTATCTATCTTTCTCTCTATCAGAGTAAAGCAATGATTATCAATCTTCAGTGCACATAAAGAAATCCATTAATGTTAATTGCATTAGAAATCACATCTGTGAGGACCCCATTAATGTTGCATGATAAACAATAGTGGTGCAAACACTCAGAGTAGGTAATTGGTTGGTGAAAAATAGCTGTGACTTCCTGCCCTTAAAACTTTACTAAGGTGATGTGAAGAAATTTGCATGAATAACAGTTGCCAAGCTTGCAGTGTCATTCCCAGTCGGACACATTGAGAGGAAAGCATGACAGCAGCAAAAAGAGTTATTTCTAAATTTTTATGCTAGATTTATGAAACAGTCCAAGAACCGACAGAGGAGAGAAAGGATGAATCAATATTCAGATGAGCCTCAAGTGCAGAATGTGACAAAGTTGAGAAGCTCCCAGAACTTTCTGTGCATAAATCTGCTTAATTATGTGTATTAGAATATAAACACTAAACATTAGAGCTTTGTTCATATATATATAGTAAATCTATACATTTCAAGAACTTGGAAATTCACTTATTACAGTAAACATCTGTTTACTGTAATATTACTGTAAGTGCAACATGTTGATGTGTCTGTTTGTGAATATGTGGAAACGGAGCAGGATCTGTTAAATAAGGTGAACACTACTGAGTATTTTGTGAACTTAGCACTGCTTTTGATCTCAAGGTATTCTGTAGATTGAATAGCATGAAGGTCTTTTTCCACAGGCTGCTGTTTTTGTGTTTGAAGCACCCGTGTCCTCATTTTCAGTGCTACTCTCAAGTGCTTCTTGTTGCTAGGTTACACAAGCTCTTTTGTGACGCAAACAATAAGTTTTATATACGTAAAAAAGAAATGAAAAAATTTCATCTGAAAAAAAATGTACAAGAATGTTTTTGAGTTTATGACCTTTCAAGATTTGTAATGAAACTGGATTCTGCTATCATATGCTTCTGTTAATGTTATGCTTTTATTTAAATCTCTTTCTGAAGTGATAACACCTTGATAATCATCTGTATAAAGTCGACATTTGACATTGCTGCAGATAAATTTAGCCGTGCTGTGTTGTTTTGCAGGTGAGAGGCCCTTTAAGTGCAATCAGTGTGACAAGGCCTTCAACCAGAAGAGCGCTCTGCAGGTCCACATGGTCAAACACACTGGAAAGAAACCCTTCAAGTGTGAGGTGTGCAGCATCAGGTTCACCCAGAAAAGCAACATGAAGCACCACATGAAGAGATCCCACGGCTACGGTGAGCATCTGGGTGGCATTGCACCAACACACACACAAACACCTGAACATGCGGGCAGCTGTTTGTGCAGCTGGGCGAGGAACGACAGTAAACAGTTGTCCCTTATCAGTCTGTGCATGGGATTTGCTTTCACCCAGGAACAACATTTACATGAGAATCCAGGGTTTGTTTTTCTGTTTTGTGATGTTTAATTCGTTTGTGTGTCATAGCCACACTTTCTAAATAACAGATGAAGATTAAAAAGTGTCCTTTAAGTGCTTCAGACTGCTGAGAGGCAGAACTGAGGCTTCTTCTCTTAAAAATTCCCAAATGTAGCTTCTGTTGCTCCTCTTTTTCGTGTAATTATCTGTTCAGAATGAGTCTTTTTATGTTCCAACACTCATCAATGATGCGTTCGGCTCCATCATGAGATATAATTTCTGGACAGCTGCTGACAGATCCACTGACTCAGAGTTTCTTCATGTGTTGACAAGTGCATCGAGTGTCTGTTGATTTATTACCTCTTCTCGAGAGCATCACAGTTAAGGTTGAGGCTCCACTGAAATCCAAGTGTGTGACTAACACGTAGTCATTACTACTGATTACGTTCAAGAAACCCACCTTGGAGTCAGACAGGTTCTGATTGAAGACGACTGCAGGATTGGAGCACTCGGATCCCGTTATGGATGAGTTGGTGTAAATGATATAGAGTTCCTGTTTTCTGGAGTGTTGCTGGAAATGAGGTCCAACCTCCACAAGCATTAAAGCAAGCTGAATTTGTTGTTTTTCCCCCAAATCTAAATCATGCATATGGACTTGCAAAGGTTAAATGGACTGTACTTATATAGCACTTTTCTAGTCATGTTGCTCACTCAGTGCTTTACATTACATGTCACATTCACCCATTCACACACACAGCACTTCTACTGTTATATACTAAGTTCTTTGTTCTATCCCACATATTCATCATATATGGGGTTCAGTGTCTTGCCCAAGGACACTTCAGCATGTAGTCAGAGGAAGCCTGGAATTAATCAACCAGCTTTCAGGTTGGCAGATGACTGCTCTTCCTCCTGAGCTACAGCCGCCCTCCATTATACAGTAATGTCTCATTGGTTAACAAATGTTTCGCAAGCTCACCAGTAGAAAAACCATCCAGTTTTAGATGCATCTCACATCCACATGGCATTTGTTTGTCCTGGTTGACACTTAACAGTCAGTCTGTTTTTGGGTTTCAGATGAGACACAGCATATGCAGACAGCAGTGAATGCTCCCAGAAGGGACAGAATAATGAAGTAGGAATGAAAAGGCAACCACAGGCTGGTTTTATTATTATGAAAGCCTGCTTTCTGCTGAGGCTCCCATACAAAGATTTCCATCAACATGGTTTTACAAGTAAAGGACAAAACAATAGAAGGCTTGTGTTAGATTGAGTGCCATAAAAATTTTATTCATATTCTTGGTTGTTGAAATATGTAGACAAATATTTTCTGGATTGCCACTAAACTTTGTACTATGCTAATACTTGGATGTTTTTTGGTTTAACATTTTCGTTTTTATCAAGCAGCTTCCCACAGTGTGCAAATAACAATGTGATTTATGTTTTTTCTTTGGCAAATCTTGGTCAACAGGTCCATCTTTATAGACTTGTACTCAAATGAACTATATAACCTACTTAAAAACAAACCAAATTAATTTGTTTGACCTTCAGATCATTGGTGTCCTCAATCTCATCTCTGAAAGCCCAATTTTCCCTGAAAAAAGCTGAAACTGACAGAGGTAACTGGGGCACATGCTGCTTTTTGTTCCCAGTGTGACACCGCTTTCAATGGTACACAGAAAAAACCCAGAGCCTTTGAACCAACGTCATCCTTCACACCACTGCTGTAACTGGGACTTTGTAGGTCTCAATTAAACTTCTACATGTCACAGTGAGGCAATTTGACTCCTACAACCGCACACTGACACACAACAAGTCCCATGCTCTTCGTCTCCGTGACAACCTGCCAGACAAAGCCAGAGCTTTCTGACACTGTGCAGATGTTTCCTTCCAGTGCGTCTTGTTAATTTTGGACTTCTATTCATCTTGGAACAGATTCAAGGCACTGAAAGGAGCTTCATAACACACCTGAGTCTCATTGTTTCTCTTTGCAGATGAGGTTTTGTTTAGTTCTTTTTTTCTCTATGAAACCCTTTTTTTTCTTTTAGTAATAGTAAAAACAAAAAGTATTGCTACTGAAATGAAGCCATCATTCAACAAGAAGATGATAAATAGATTAAAAGATTGTTATATTTAATCAGTTTGTACAAAGACAACTTTCTAAATGATTAAAATCTCTTTTTTGTTGTCTTTCTTATGTTTGTGGTTATTTTATGCTAGCAACAAGTAAAAAAAAGAGCCTTGCAGAGGCAGCATATTCAGGAATATGACCCAGACACTCCTCTTCCCAGCAACACTCTCCTGCTCTTCCTTGGGGATCCCAATGTGTCCCCAGGCCAGAAGTGAAGTATAATCTCCAGCAAGTCCTGGGTCTGCCCCAGCATGCCCCAGTAGGCTGTGCCCAGTGCGTCTCCAAGGGGAGGTGACCAGGAGGCATCCTAATCAGATAACTGAACTACCTCAGCTGACTCTTTTAGAGGAGCAACTCCAGTCCCGATCTCTCAGGCTTACAAAGAATACTTATTGTATCCACAGTCTTATACTTTCGGTCCCCCGGACTTAAACTTCTTACATTTAATTTACCTGATTATGAGACCTGATAAGGATCAGGTGATTTTTTTAAATGATGTCCTAATATGTAAAACCTCAGAACTGAAAGATGGTGTACTTACTTTCTTTTTCCTTCTTCGCCATTTACATCTAAATCAGGGGTGCCCAAGCCCAGTCTCCAAGAGCTCCTATCCTGAAACTTTCAGATGCATCCCTTCTCCAGCACACCTGAATCTAATGAATGTCTCGTTACCAGGCCTCTGCAGAGCTGAGTGACATGCGGATGAGGAAATGCAGTCTGTTGGAGAAGGGCTGCATCTAAAAATTGCAGAGTAGGATCAGGACTTGGGCACCCACGATCTAAATATTGTAAACACGTCCTTCTTTAAATTTCCTTCAGCTTATTTGTAATCTGATTTTCCTGTTCTTTAAATACATTTTGTTACATTTTAATAATAAAAAAATGTTCTAATGTTAAATCTAAACAAAATATTTTGGGGAAATATTAACTTCCTTCTGTTGGGAATAAGTTCTTCCCAGTATTTCATCTTTCACTTCACACAATGAGCTCATTCAAAAAAGTTGAATATTTGGACTCGCTTTATATTAATCCATGATAATAATCATTAATCTGTTCCTTTTTTTTGTCTTGCTTTAAAGTTTTTTGCTTCAATAGTAATTTTCTTTTTTTCATGTTGGAGCGTCTCTCTAATGCTGTAGCAACTTAATGAATATGAGTTTGTAGATTTTCACATTCAGAGCAAAAATAAACAGAGATAATTGAATGACTCCCACTGTGAAATTCAATCCAGTGTGTGGCCTGCAGCATCAGTGTACGAACCTTTCCGCATCTGCTCTGTTGTTTGTGCTCAAGTTATTTTAGGCTGAGTGGTCTGCATCATGTTTGGAAGTTAGAATGAGCGTGTTCCACATCAGCCAAGCCGTTCGTATGTGGTTGGTTTAATGGACATGGTAGTTTTTAGAAGAAGGGGAAATGGGAGAATGTGAGATATTAAAACTAATGTTGGAGGAGTGAGGAGCAGATGATTACTTTTTGACAGATGGTCTCATTATTATGACAGCCGATCTAGCAAATTGAATTCAGAAGGAGAGTGGCTGGTGCTGTTCTGTCAATAAGTGTTAATGGACCTGTCCTCTGTTTTAAAGAACTCTTTTTTTTTTTTACACAGAAACCCGCTTCTCATTTTACCTCTTTTACCCTCCAGGTCAAATCCATGACGTTCCCTTGGGCCAAGAAGAGCAAGTGGCCCAGGTTGAGGTGACACCAGAGCTTGACCTCGAGGTGGTCCCTGAATCAGCCGGAGACTGGCACAATGTCTTCCCCTGACAAGAGTCTACACGAGTCCCAAGAGTCTTTAAGCACTTATTAAATTTTGCAACTAAGCAGCAAAGCTTTGTCAAACATATTGTTAAAGAAGACGATCAGATTTTATGAATTTGCTCATCAAAGTCTTGAACTCCAGCTGCAGTCTTTTTCTGCTTATTAAATTGGCAGCAAAGGAAGGGGAGTCTGGTTCTCTGGATCTACTTAATGAATTTCATCTGCTCCTCTCTGCTGTCTGATTGTCATCAGTATGATAACCTCCAGAGAGCTTTGGCTCAATAAACCCATGCATCCACGGGGATTCTCCATACCAACATTAACCCTGTTGGAAAGAGGAAATAGTGGATGACAGGACTGAAGAAAAAAAAAAAACATCCAGAGAACCTGAGTCTTGTCTCTTTATGACAGCGGAGCTGCAGCCAGCTACACTGGTGTCATGGCTTCAGAAACTTTGTAGTAGCACAGATAGAGAGCTTTTTTTTCCCACTGGTTTGCAGGGAATTTGTCACTTTTTATAAATATTTATACTGTACATACTGAATCTGAAAATGAATTGTTATTTTTAGTTGATGGTTAAGTTAGATAATGACACTTAACATGTTGGTGAAGCTCAGTAGTGCCTATTGGGGAAACTGGTGTAGATTTAATGCTGTTCAAGTTCTTCACTAAAGATGTCAGCATTGCGTTTCCTGTTGTAATATCATTTGGACATCAACTTATTTACTGTAGTTCATTTTGTAAATATTGCAGTTAAATTGCATATATTTTCTGAAGAACCACCAGAACATTGATTGTTTGGATAAATGTAATTTTAGCAGAATGTTGCGTTTGTTACAAAGCCAAAATGATAAGCTGTCTTTTTTTTCCCTTCTTTTTGTAGTTGTATTTTTTATTTGTTATGATAAATTATAATTACATTTCTTTTGTACGAATCCTGCCTCCTATCTTTTGTTTGTTTAGCGACTCCAGAAGTAGTCAGATTTCCAACTTTGCTTTACAGTTTTGGATTACAATGGATGCACAGCCACTCTGGGTTTAGATCATTTCACTGTCTTTGTGTTACTGCAGCCACCATTGCTGTTATGCTGTAGCTCAGTGTTTCTCAATCCTGGTCCTCAGGGACCACTGCCCTGCTTGTTTTAGTTCTGTCCAGCTCCAGTACACCTGATTCAGATTAACTGAACTGCTTGTCAAGTTCTTTGCAAGCCTGCTAAAGAGCCAATCATTTGAGTCACGTGTCTTAAAGATGGACACCTCTAAATCATGCAGGGCAGTGGTCCCCGAGGACCAGGATTGAGAAACACTGCTGTAGCTAATTATGCAGTGTAGTAAATATTTTTTCAAAAGTTTAATCATTAAGATATACAGCTGAAACTCAAACAATTAGAATATTGCTAAAAACTTGTATTTAAAACATTTATTTCATTAATTCAACTTCAAAAGATAAACTAATACATAGACTCATATACAAAGTGAGATATTTCAAGCATTATGTGTTATAATTATAATGATTATGGCTTACAGCTTATTAAAACCCAAAAATTTAAATCTCAGAAAATTAGAATATTGTGAAAAGATTCATGTTGTCGCCTCTAAGTGCCACACTCAAATCAGCTAATTAATCCACAACGCCTGCAAATGACTCCTGAGCATTTAAATGGCCTCGACGTCTATTTCAGTAGAGTTCGCAATCATGGGGAAGGTTGCTGACCTGACAGTAGTGCAGAAAATCATCAATGACACCCTCCACAAGGAGGGAAAGCTTCAAAAGGTAATTATAAAAGAAGTTGGATGCTTTCAAAGTGCTGCATCAAAGAACATCAATAAAAAGTTGAGTGGAAGAGAAAAATATGAAAGAAAAAGATGCACAACCAGCAGAGATGACTGCAGCCTGGAGAGGGGGAGTTACACAAGGAGTTAGTGTTTCAAGAGCCACCACACATAGACGGATCCTGGTCATGGGCTCCAAAAGTAGCAGTCCTCTTACCAATCCGCTCCTGAACAAAATACGTCAGAAGCGTCTTATCTGGGCTCAAGAAAAAAAACTAACTGGTCTGTTGAGCAGTGGTTCAAAGTGCTTTTCTGATGAGCAAATTTTGCATCTCATGTGGAAATCAAGGTCCCAGAGTCTGGAGGAAGAACGGAGAGGCAACAATCCAAAACACTTAAAGTTTAACGTGAAGTTTCCACAGTCTGCGTTGATCTGGGGAACCATGTCATCTGCCGGTGTTGGTCCACTGTGCTTTGTTGGTCCAGAGTCAATGCAGCCATCTACCAGGAGATTTTAGAGCACGTTATGCTTCCTTCAGCAGAAAAGCTTTATGGAGATGATTTTAATTTCCAGCAGGACTTGGCACCTTCCCACACTGCTAAAAGAACCAGAACCTGGTTCAATGACCAAGGGATTACTGTGCTTGATTGGCCAGCAAACCCTCCTGACCTGAACCCGTAGAAAATCTATGGGGCATTGCCAAGAGAAAGATGAGGCACATGAGGCCGAGCAATGCAGGAGAGTTGAAGGCCGCTACTGAAGCATCCTGCTCTTCCGTTCCACCCCAGCAGAGCCACAGGCTGATAACATCCATGCCACACTGCTTGAAGCAGTAATTAATGCAAAAGGGGCTCAAACTAGGTACTGAGTTCAAATGCAAACTATACTCTTTAGATGGTCAACATTTCTGTATTCAAAAATATTTATTGATTTCATTTAATATTCTAATTTTCTGAGATATAGATTTTTGGGTTTTCATAAGCTGTAAGCTATAATCATCAAAATCACAACAAATAAACACTTGAAATATCTCACTTTGCTTGTAATGACTATATAATATATTAGTTTACCATTTTAAGTTAAATTGGTGAAATATATTACGTTTTGTGCAATATTCAGATTTTCTGAGTTTAACCTGTATATCAGTAATTTGCATCTCTTTTAACTCATGGTTTGCATCCTTACCCTCTCGTTAATCTGTCTGTTTCTCATATATAACTGCATGAAAAGTTGCTGAAGCTGCAGATCTGCCCATAAATGAATTTTGTGGCGGTTACTGATGTAACCCTATGTGTTATAAAACAGTGTTTCTGAATCTTGATCCTCAAGACTAAATGCCCTGAATGTTTAAGATTTATTCCTCCAACACACATGAATCAGAATGATGGAAGTCCTTGTCAAGTTTTTTTGTAAGCCATTCATTTCAGCTAAATGTGGTAAAATATGTAAACAACTAAAACTTGCAGGATACTGGGTCTTGAGGACACACTGCTTTAGAACACTGGAGTTGTGAATCAATCAGAAAGCAAGGTGTTTTTTTATGGCTTTGTTCTGTGACATGATGTGATACCTGCAGACATATGCTGGGACATTTGGGGAAGAGGAGCCAAGTTTGAGTTTCTGGTTCACAAGCTGTCACAGAGAATTTGAGTATGGAATGACATATAATATGCACTCACTGGCCACTTTATCAGGTCCACCTTGCTAGTAACAGGTTGGACCCTGATTCCTTCAGAGCTGCCTTAAATCTTCATGGCATGGATTCAAGAAAATAATGAAACATTCCTCAGAGATTTTGCTCCATATTGACATGATAGCATCACACAGTTGCTGCAGATTTGTTGGCTTTGCATCCACGATGAGAATTTCCTGTTTTACCACATCCCAAAGATTCTCTGTTAGACTGAGGTCTGGTGCCTGTGGAGGCCAGTTGGAGTACAGTGAACTCATTGTCATATTTAAAAAGCAGTTGGAGATGATCTGAGCTTTGGTCATAAAGGGATGGATGTGGTCAGCAGTAATACTAAGGAAGGCTGTGGTAGTTAAACTTCTCAACTGGTACTAAGGAGGCCAAAGTGTGCCAAGAAAATATCCCCCACACCGTTATACTACCAGCAGCCTAAGCATTAGAAGGAATGATGGATCCATGCTTTCATGTCATTGACACCAACATCTGACTCTACCACCTGAATGTTGCAACTGCAATAGACACTCATCAGATCTGACAACGTTCTTCCAATCTTCTGCTGTGAAATGTTGGTGTGCCAGTGTGACTTACAGCCTCAGTTTCCTGTGCTTAGCTGACAGGCGTGGCATCTGGTGTGGTCTGCTGTAGCTCACCTGCTCCAAGGTTTGATGTGTTGTGTGTTGTGTAATGGTATTGTGCATACCCTGGTGGTAACCAGTAGTTATTTAATTTATTGTTACCTTTTTATCATCTCCAACCAGTCTTCCCATTTTCCACTGACCTCTGACATCAACAATCACACATTTTGGTCCAGACAACTGCTGCTCACTGGATGTTTTTGAGTTGGTGTGATTAGCTGATTAGATATTTGTGGCAACAAGCATTTGAACAGGTGTATGTATTAAAGTGTACATATACCGTTACAGACATGCAAAGTTTTATGTACCATGATTGAAGCATATTTTTAGACTTAACCTCAGAGAGCTGATAATAACCCATGGAAGTTGTGCTTGTTGACCACTCTTTGCTGTCTTCTCAACCCCCAATCAGCTACCCTCCCTGTCTGGCTCTCCTCAAGGTTTCTTCTTGTTAAAAAGGAGTTTTCCTCTCTACGTTTGCCTTGTTCATGCTCAGGATGAGAAATCTGGTAAAACATTGAACTTGAATTAGATTTAATTCATCATTTATTAGATTTTATTTGTTATCGGAGTAACAGGCTGTAAAAGTGTCTGCACTCTTGCCAACATTTCACCTTTTATGCAATAGTTATATACTGTTAATTAGTGATCTTTGGGGAACCTTGGACTCATTCATTCTAGTATTTCTTCCTTGCTTCTAGTCTTCATGATGGCTGGCCTACATATCCCATTCACCTTTTGATTCTGTTTCCATTTATGTATCCTCCACTGAACTACCATCTCCTGTTTCTGTCTCAGATTTACTAGACACGTATAAGTCTATTTTTTTAAGAAGCTGTAATCTTCTTATTTTTATGTAATCCCGGTATTTACAAGATATCTAAGTATGCGGACTTGTGTTTGGTAAGAAAAAAACTCCCTTGTAATCCCCTTTTAGCAATACTATCATTCTTTTTGCCTTCTTAAATACCGTGTATATTTCTGGCAATGTTTAAAGTAGAATTTGCAGAAAAATATGTAGCAATACAAAACCCATTTATTTAGTGGAATGGAAATGTTTTGCACAGTAAAGATGAGATTAAAAAATCATTTCAATTGTATCCTCTCGTACAACAGGGTATAAAAATGTATGTACTCTGATTGCTTTAGGGGCTAGAATACTGAGTGCTTTATCTGCTCCAGTTGGAAAGGCTTGGCATGAATAATGATTACCTAATGAGTAGTCTGGCTCCATGAAAAGAAAAAAAAAAAAGAAAATTACATACTTTTGTAGTGATGCTTTTACCTGACCCAGTTATATCATCTCCCTTCACTGAAGGTTATTTTTTATTATTATTTTATTTTTCTAATGATGCATTATTTCTGCTGGCAAAGCCATGTTAGACAAAAATGACTCAAAACACAGAGAGTGAGTTTGGTTTATATATTTTTTTTTCTTCATTATTCTTTATTCTAAGTTAAGTGGCTGGTCATATCATATTACACATACAATGATGAGGAGGTTGTTTACATTCATTCATGGGATCCATTCAGCAATAAACACTACACAGCACTCACAAGGCTCAAGCACACACTAACACAAGGAGGGATGAATGCTACAGATCACAAATGCCTGCGTTTGGAAGATGGATA
This sequence comes from Melanotaenia boesemani, assembly GCF_017639745.1. NCBI lineage: Eukaryota > Metazoa > Chordata > Actinopteri > Atheriniformes > Melanotaeniidae > Melanotaenia > Melanotaenia boesemani. Next base: position 29,227,089 of record NC_055687.1, read on the forward strand.
GAAACAGCACAACTGTTGGTGCTGACCTTTTCTGTTTCTGACTTTTTTCTATTTTTACATATAAATTGCACATTCTTAAAGACTTTGTAATGTGTCATTATAGTTAGTTAAAGAGCACCTTTTTGAAACTGTGTTTTTTTTCTTTATTATTCATCAGAAGAAAACACAGCACGTTGTTTTTGGTAGTCAGGAGGAAAGGCACTTGTTGACGAGGGTTTTGTGAACTGAATTTGCAGTATGTGCTCTGAGCATGCAATAGAAACAATGGCGACAATAAAGAGACCTACAGCAGACTAAACTAATGCACTGAGGACACGTCTGAATCTGCCATCATGCCTCAGATTCAGATCCTTTTTTAAAATGGTAAAATACACTACGAAATAATTTAGTTATACATGGAAAGGTAAATTAGTAATGTCACAATCTCAAGGATTGAAAAAGAAATCTTACTTTTGTTTTTTAGCACAAACTTCACAGCCAGCCTTATAAAGATGACAAACATAGAACATCACAATCATGACAGGACACGTCACTACAGCTACGACACAAGAGGTGAATGAAATAAACATTATGACCAAAATGGCTCTCGCGATAATTTAAAATATGTTAAACCTTACATAAAAGAATATTTGAGGAGGGGTGCATAAAATGCTAGAGGGAGTGACTCAGACAGTGTGACAAAACAGAAAACCACTCTTATGTAAAAACCAGAAGCGACTTGGTCTTTGCACCCAATCCACATGTGGCGATAACGGTCAAGTCAGTTGTACTTGCACCGGCCTTCACCTTCAGCTGCTCCAGGTCTGCTTCAGTTTAGCCATTATTGTTAGAAAACGTTCAAGGACACTACAGAAACTCAAGCTGGATATAAACAGAGAGCCATGGAGGGTGGGGGAGGAGGTCATTCAGGCTGCACATGTGAGCGGCTTCAGGATCAACTTCAGCAATCAGTTCACACTGGAGATAATGGCTGCAGACTTAGCATGATGCTTGCAGGAAGGGAGGGATGCAGGGGCAGATTGTGTCGCTATCTATCAGCCAAAGGAAAGGGGGCAGTAATATGGGGCAGGAGGGGGTTTAGCTAACATTAGGGTGTTAACAAAGGCAATTGGGAAAGTCAGTGTAAAGGGATGAGAAGATTTCTTCTTTTCTGGTCCTCTTTCCCCCCCCCTGTGCTCTTGAACATCTACCCTCTTGCTGTTGGAAGGGGTTGTAGAGGGGGACTTCAGCGTTTGGCTGGAGAAGCACTCCTGCTTCCCTACAAACAGAAACAAACACATCTGATCAGTGTGTGCAGGAGCTAACACTACTTTAGCCTTACAGAGTATTTGGTGGGTTGTGTGAAGTTGCAGCTGCAGAGGGCTCCCAGTTTGGAGATACAGGGAGCTGTGACAGGTGAACTAAGCTAACGGCTACCCAGAATGAAGAAAAGTGAATTTTCACCATCTAAAACAACTTCAAACTCAGCAACTTAAGTGAATATTTACTTTTGTGTCAGACTTTTAATTACCTTGTCACTATTTTATCAAACAAATGTCTGTGTTGCTACACATTATTGCAGCTATGATAGCCAAGCAATTTATCCGTCCTCTAATTTTCTCTTTTGAAAAGATTTAAAAGACTTTAAGCATGTATTTTTTATGCTTTTCAGTCAATGTTACTGTTTCATAGTTGAATGTTTGCATTATATTGACAAAAGTGCAAGTCACAGCTGTACAGCAGCAGGATGCATTGGGAAGCCACAAAGCTATATAGCAACACAAACGTTCCTCAGTTGAGAAAATGGTGACAAAGTAAACAAGCAACAATCCTTAGTGTTTTTGTTTTATGGTAAAAGAAAAATCCACTTTTTGTGCTCCTCCTCTCAGAAGCTGTTAGCTTAGCCTACCCATCTGATTTCTTTCCTGCTTCTCCAAACTGAGAGCTCTCTGTCTGCTGCAGGTTAGACACCGAGTTCACACAAACCCTTTAATTAAAACAGAATATCCAACAAATCTACTACAGTGATGTTTTTAAGACCGGACCATCGGACATTTCTGTGAAGGCTTTGTCTAAATTAAGACTAAGCTGATAAACTGATAATAACCTGATTGCAGTTAACCTGATCATGATGAGTCACTACCTATTTAGAAATGAGCTCTCTGAAGGCATTGTCACTTACCTTTTGGAGAGAACAGAGAAGACATTTCATCAGGTTTAATTTGCTCTTTCTTAAACTCTGATAGAGTTCTTAAGTTAAGTAACTCAACTATTCTGTCATCTGTTCTCTCAATGACTAATGAGACCAGAGCTTCACACTGAGAGAAGTCAGAGAAGTCATTTCATGTGTGAAATAAGCAGGTTAGTCTGATTCTGTGCATGCAGCTGTAGTAATCAATGGGCACAGATAACAACAAAAGAAGGTTTAATGCTACATCATGCTAAAATAATATGAAGCTAAATTACAACAGACTCAGTCAACAAGTAAAATATACTTAAAAACACAACAAAAGGTCCGAACTATAGAAAACACATGACCTTATTTAAAGAAATAACCTAATCCGGTTTTATTTTAAAGGATAAACGTTAGAGAAAATAAGGAAATTAATCTTGAAAACATTCTTTGCTATTTATCCTTTCTTTTAAAAAAGGTAATTTGGTATTTTATAGGCGGAGCTGTTCATCACCAAAAACCTTTATCAGTACTGATATTGAGGTGAAATAAATATCGACGTGTTAAATATTAATGACAGCAGTTATTTATAGTTAAAAATGTTTTTGAGTCAGACAAGATATTTACTTTAGCCCAGCTTTCCACAGGATTATAATTAAATGTAAAATCTGGTTGGATGCACTGCAGACTGATTAATTCCTGCCTTTAAAATGCTGCAGAGACCAGCTGCAGTTCATCAGTGTGGTTTATGCTGCTAGCTGAACAGTCACTAGGGGTAAGATAAATAGCCCTGAGTTGGCTTTCACTTCTAATGTCAAGTGCCTGCTTGACCTATAACCTACTCTGGGAATGGTGGCAAGTAGGGAGTTTGACAGTGATAACCTGCCACACAGTAATCCGAGTGTCCTAAGGTGAGCTCAAGGAGGAGGTAAACCTCAAAAGGGTGAAAGCTCACTTTATTTTAAGTTTCAGTCATGAAAATGAACCCTCAAAATCATTCTGACAACTTGGATTTTAACAGGATGAGTCAGAAAAGTTAGCACAGGGTAAACCGGCTTGTGGCGGCCAAGCTTTCACAGCAATGTTGCTTTTTAATCCATCAATGTCGGCTCTTCTGTTGTTGCTTGTTTAATGTTTGCGGTCGACTCAACAAGTTAGATTCCTCCTCAAATGTTTGTCCACAGCAAACGGGGTAAATGAAACACACACAGTGTTCTTTCGTTGCAGCTAATTGAACTAAAATACCACATTTCTGCTTCAAGTTGGGAGGAGAGGATGACTTTTTGCTGATTACACCTGCTTGATTCCACATCTTATCGTCATCATTTTTGGACTGTCACCTCACAACACTTTAAAGGAAGAACATTTAGTCTAAAAGACCAGCACAGGCTGATGACAAGCTTTGTAGTTGTAATTGTTCCCATCTGCTTTGTTATGATTACTGAGTGATAGCAAGATGCACCCATATACAGATCTTTGTTCCCTTTTCCCTCCTGATGTTTTGCAAGAAGTTTCCAAAAGTGGTTGCTAAAAGCCTAAATGTGACCAAATGGGTAAGAAGCTCTTAGAACAATAAAAACTATTTATTTTATGCTGCTGCAGTAGTTCAGTACACCTATCAATCAATGCTCTTGCAAATGATATCTAATTATATATTAAGTATATCTGACTATTAATTTCTACTATCACTTCTCTTTCACCACATTTGAGATGAATTGACTGTTTAAAATGGTAACATATATTTACGATTTGTGCTTCTTATTTGACAATTGTTCATTTAATATAAAAACACATGCTTATAATTTCCCTTTGGGGTATTTTTTCATGTGGAGTCTGAGTGTGACATCCTTCACTGAGGTTTTTCTTTTTTTAAATCCAGATATCACAGCCTCAATACAAATCTTCCATATTCATGAAATTTTATCATTTAATTTGGACTTTAAATAATTTTTCTCCCATATAATTCTCTTATTAACAACATATTTATCTTTTTCTTCCTGTGGGATTTTTTAGCATTTATATAAAAATGTTGAAGAAAGTTTTGGCCTCACAGGTCCTTTAAATTAACTTTTTATAAATGCAGTAATTTTTCTCTTTTTTCTCTTTTTTTTAAGCACTTGATCCACTCAGAATAAAAAAATGGCCCTTTTTTATTCATGTTTTGTCCTTAAGAGTTTAGTTTTATCACTAAGAAGTTACGCCCTTCCCACTCTCTCACACTGATCAAAAAGCAGGAAAAGTTGAAGATTCTGAAAGGCAAAAAGATTGTACTAAGGAGACAAATCTTTATAGGCTGCATAAGAAGTTAATCCATTGTGTGTAAAGCTTGTTACTTCTCACTGACTGAGCTTTTGTTCTAGTCATTTAAGATGGAAATCATTATTTGTACTAAAAGAGAAAAAACTTCAAACAAGCGTCAGTTTTTGCATTAAATCTAACACTAAAAGTATAAATGAACCATAGTATACATGGCTGTACTTCCATTACCATTTGGATCACTATGCTGTTTATATGCTGAAGAGACAGAAGGGATGGGCCACTAACGCTAGATTAATTAGCTAAATCAGAGAGATTCAAAACAAGCTTCCCAGAGGTCCATCACCTCCAAGTGTTTACTCTTGTAGCTTAGTGACAACAATCTACTACAAAGAAGATGCAGCCCCAGGGAAATTTGAAATTCTCTCCACCTCCAGTAATTGCTAAACTAACTAATCTATGTTACAGTCAGAGCGGCTGGCTGTTTAAAAGCTGATGGGAAAGAAAATATAAACTGCCAGAGCAAAAAAGCTGACACTCCTTTTATGACGTATAAAAACAAATCCGGCTTATAGTTTCTCTGTAAAATGGGAAGCCAAGATGTTATGAATGCAGCAGTGTGAAGAAATAATGATGCATTGAGAAATTGGCTGAATGTTTTATAGAGTTAATGTCCTGAAAGTTTCAGTGTGGAAGTTTGAAAACTTCAGATCATTTGGTCCTTCCAGGAGCACAGTCATAACTTCCATCTATGCCATATTCAGACAATATTTTTATGCTTTCGGTAAGCAAACAGATGGTGTTGGTTGATATTTTTAACTAACTTTTAAAGTTTCCAGCTCTTAAACTTCTTTTTTGTGGCCTTGAAATCCAGTATTGCCGTTCCTGACATACCTGACTTATTAGTGTTGTTAATGGAGCTTGCTAGCTGTCACATTTTATGCTAACTCAGGACTGTCATGCTTATTGTGCAGCAGTCAATGTATAAGCTGTCTATGAATAAATTCAAGTTCTCTCATGTCACATTTTAATTGTATATTGTAAAGGAAATTATCAGTTTTGTCTTGTATTAGTCTAAGCATGATATTTTTAGGCTAAATACAACATTTTCAAAAAGTGGCTTGCAAAAGTAATCACCCCCTCGGCATTTTATAATTTATTTTTATTTTCATTTTTATTTATTTATTTATCTACTTATTTATATATTGTATTACAGACTGTAATTTAGAGGAAACTTAGTGTAATTTTATGAAAAAATAAAAGAATAAAAAATTATCAGTTTAAACTAGTGAAATAAAGAGGAACAACTCAACTGTAGCATGTTAGCATGTGCTAATAATGTAAATATTAATGTTTTGTGAAGACAGATTAATTGACTGGAAATAGTTTAGCCCTGTATTCTCTCTTTTGACACAGTTTCTTCCTTATCCTCCTGTTATTACAAAAGAAAACCTTCATAGTTGTTCATATTTGACAGTTAGCTACTTTGCCAACAGCTAGCTTGTCTGTTTGGTGTCATATAGAAACCTATAAAAAGTTTGTGATAGATTAGGACAAGTCTCTTTGGGCTGCTGGATAATAAACTTAGTATTTGTTTTACACAACATATATAATTTTATATTTATGAACTCAATAAGTCAAGAAGCTTGCCTTTGACACTTTCTGTCATTTTTACTGAGGATGATTCTGTGACCTTACTTCTGGTCAAATTGTGGTCCCCATACTACTACTACATGTTACGAGTACATTGTAGCTTGTAAACATGTAGAATTAATTTATGTAGATGGGCACAAACACTGGCATAAAGACAGTTTCCCCCCCCAAATAAATAATGCACACTCCTTTTTGGTAATCAAGTACAGATTATTGGATCCAGGCCTGCTGGGCCCTCATCAGTACTGGTTCTACTATATTGAGCATGATTATATCAGTGCCGCCTTGAAGCTTGTTGCATGCAGGATGGTCAAGCTTGTGTCTGAAAGCCTCTTATTATTCTGCTGCTGGCTGCTGTAGCAATGAGATTATGATGTTTTCCAAGCGTATAAATGTTGAGTTAAACGCGAGTTTTTCCTCTTCCACATATCAGTTACTCACTCTGCTGCTGATATCATCACTGAGGCAGAAAAGAAAACAGGGGCAAGAATATGATTAGGAAAGAAATCCATTTTCTGTAGGGTTATATTTTCAGGAAACAGAAGCAGTGTGTGGAAACCACTGGAAAATAACTTGGAATTTCACAAGTAGTTAAAAAGAAATATGAATAAGATTTATATTTTACCATTTTGAAGATCCTAGTCAGGGTCCCTTTGCCATCCCCTGCACTGGCCTTCTTGCTTGACTTCTGTGGGCCCTGGTAAAGGGACAGAAAATGAAAGTATTTTAAAAGTGTTCTAGGTGTTCTTTAAGGGACTGACATGACTGACTTTTCTAAAGGGCACTGCGAATTAATTTTCAGTTCTGTCCAAAGTGGTGAAAAATTCCTCAGAATATGCTCAGGACTGATGTATCTGTCTGCTCTCGAATCACCTTTTAAGGTGGAGCTGTAGTAAATCCAGTTATACCCTCATTTTACACTATAATTGTGTCCAACTCCTGCAAGGTTTCCAGTATATTATGCATGAGTTCGAGACGCTACAATGCAGCATCAAAGGAAAGGTTTTCTTTTTGCATTTTTTTTTTTTTTGCATATATTTTTTTTAACCACAAGGGCAGTTTATCTGTTAGAGCAAAAGAGTTGGAAAAGCTTCCCTACAATATTTTGCTCCTGATAAAATAAAATGGCTATTATTACGATTTTGTGCACATCAACTTTTTCTTTTTTAATGTAAAAAAAAAATTTCAGTTCGGCTGCATTTCACAATGTCAGTTGGATTAACGAGTTTATATTCTGTAGTTAAAAGACATATAACTTTGTACTTTAAAATATTCCTTACGCACCAGTATTCTTGGTTTATTCTTGTAGAAAAGCAAGTAAGGTCTACGTGGTAATTACTGGAGTGGTGACAGGAGGCATACATTACTTTTTATTTTGTTAAAAAAAAATCCAATGAAAAAAAATAAAATAAAATACAACAATTAAATAACAGAAAAATGTAATAAAAAATTTCTGTAAAAATATTTTTTCACAAAAAAAACAATTAAACATGAAATAAAAACAACTCAATTAAAATAATTAAGCTATGTATAAAACTTATTTTTATGAGGAATGTTTGTATTTTAATAAAAAAAAGGCATTTTTGGAGCAGTAAAAGTCATCTAAAAAAGTATTGGAAAAAATAAATGATATTACAGAAGAATAGAGAATATTCCATCACTTTAAAATAATACTAACAGCCCCTCTCTCTTCCTTCTCTTCATGCCAATCATTTTTTTGCAGTCCCTTAGTGAAGTCTTTGCTCCACGTTTTTTCCACAGCCAGCCTTTTCCTGCCTCCCACACATATATGAGGATGTTAAATTAAGTGCTGATAACACTGAAGCGGAAGGCAGCGTCACTTCAGCCAGCCATAAAAGATCTTTTGAGACGAAAAGAGTGTGATGAAGCGGTGTGTAAGGTCAGTGTTATCATGAATGTACAATATATACGCATGATATGAATTTGTCAAAGTCACAAAATGGGCAAGATATACTTGAAAATGGACCGTAATCAGAAATGAGGGCTTTATCACTGATGTATGGGCAGATTATGGAGCCATAAGAGGTTGATGGAGAGCAAATGGAAGGAGAGTCAAGGGCGTCAAGGCAGTTTGAAAGGATGAGCTCACACGCTCCTTTGAGTTTAATTAGGCATGATAACCCTTTTTTGTTGGGTTTTTTAGAGAACCTACCAGGCCTATCTTGGCTGCTAGTCCTCTCCACTGGGGTTGCAGAGAAACAAGAGACATGGACATGATGTTGAAAAGAAAGAAGGGACAAAGAGAAATGTGTGTCTTACTCGGTGCAAAGGCAGGATGGGAAGGAGAGGAGGCAGGTGGGGGAGTCCATCCGATGGGAGGGGAGGAATCACAGGGTAGACAGAGAGGAGAGAGGAGGAAAGCAGACACTCACATTGGAAAGAGTATAAATATGAAATGAAATACCTGTAAACTCTGTGATGTGTTTATGTATATAATTCAGTACAGAGCTTATTAATGCGTCATCATGAAATCATTACCTGTGGAGCTCAGACATTCAAATAAACCATAAAACTTTAGTTCCAGGCAGTCTCACTGGATTATATCTTGCCAACAGTCTAAATAAATCAATTACTGCATAACATTTTAAGGTATTTTGTTGATCTTTATTATGTATGAATTCATTAAATCTTGTCATCTTAAACAATGCAAAGCACTCACCCTAGACTTGGGAGGGGCAGGGGACACCTGAAGAAGAGTTAACAGCAGAAAGTGAAGACATTTTGAAAGCAAGGGGACATCGAAAGACGTAATGAAGGAGCAAGAGACAAACATTGAAGAACAGTGGATGAAAAGAGCAAGCTGGCAGCATTGCTGAAGTGCTCTGAAACGTCTGAAACGAGGATCAGTGGGTGTTAGAGGGGTGTGGCTCAGTCTGAGCATTACTTACGATCGTGCGGAAGAAGTGGACCACGGCATTCTCTGCTCCACGCTTACGTGGGGAGGTTGCGGAGGCTTTCTGAGGGGCCGGAGACAGAGCACCCCTGAAGGAGCTCTGAGAAGAAAAGGAAAGGAGCAGCACACCCACATTTTATAATATATGCAATAAGGGCCTTAAAGTTATAAAGGTGACATACTTGCTTGGGTTATGTTTTATTTGAGCTTAAGGGACACCTTTGCAAATAAATATAAGTAAATTTGGAATAACAAGAGTCATTACTGCTATACAATCTTGCTAAGGATTGGCTGCTTGTCTGACATAGATGTTGACAATAATGAATATTTATGTATGTACCTGAAATACTAATATTTAGTTTAGTCAAATAATGTAATCCACTGCAAATAGAAATCTATGAACTGTTTGATCTAGGCTTTTTACTAGATAAACAACACTTTTAAGCCCATACAGTTTGCAGAGGGTATGCAGGATGAATATATGCAACAACACCATGCTTAGATGTTTTTTTCCTTTGAAGTTTAGCAGCTTTCACTCTGCCTCAACACATTTACAGAAGCCACTCAGCACTCCACTGCATTAATGCAAGAACTTCTTACTCTTGACAAGTTATGTCATAGAATCTGATTCACATGTTACCAGTCCACTGAATAGCTGTTATCACTTGTCTCTCCAGTAGATTTAGCCTGGAGGTGCCCTTTTCTGTCTCCTTGGAGACTCTATAGGCTGTTATCACTTCTAAGTATGGTAAAAATCTCTACACTTGGAGGCAGACAAGGTGGTGACAGCAACAGCTTCATGATTTCCCCAAGAAGATTCGTATTTGACTCCTGTAGACTGTTGTATAAGACTTATTTGACGTTTAACTTTGTTTTTCCAGTTCTGTTTGGTCAAATAGAAGGTTACATTTACACTTTGACCAATGATGCTGCTCATCACATGTGGAAGTGGGCTTCAGTTGTATAGTATTTACTAGCTTTAACTGTGGCAGTGTTAATAAGTGGTCCATTTAACAGGCTGATAACATAAAAAGCCAGTGGTCATAGTCGGAAGAGCAGCTCTGAATAGGAATTTTGCATTTATTCATTCAATCAGCAACATTAATAGCAAACCCATTTTTCAGACATTCCCCTGTTAACCTCCCACAGAAAACCTTTGACCACAACTCATTAAAAAAATCAAAATGGTACAAATGAGCGGTTAAAGCTGTCAGTATTTTCTTGTCAACGGGTTGATCTCAGCAGAAAAGAATAATTATTATCAAACACAAAGCCCAGTCCTTTAAAGTCAAACTCTACAGAGAGTATGTTAAGATGAATTTTTATGAAGGTTGACATTCTCTGACTTTTAGGCTGGAATAAAGGAAAGAAAAAAAAATCTATGAAATTTGCAAATAGCACAAAAATGCTTAGGATAGAAAATCTATCATAACCATCAACAACCTGCAGCCAGCAGCAGAACAAAGCAAGAACTCATTATTCTTGAATATTTTTAATTTTTTTCATGTCACCTTATTCATACATTTCTGTTGCCCTATTGATGGGGCAGGGAAAAGGTGTGTGTGTGTGTGTGTGTGTGTGTGTGTGGCCCAGGTATTTCCTATGCTGTGGGGACTGGTGAACAGTTCTTGCCTTAATTATGAGGACATAATAGTAAGAATTTGGGACATGTGGTGTTGTTAAGGTAAAGCTAGGTCTAGTTTGGAATAGTATATGGGTGAGTTTCCATGAAGTAATGGATACACTAGTGGGTGCATTTGTGTGAGCAAGGTTATGATTCTCATCCATTACTCCACCACCTCCTCACATCAAAGAACTTTATATTGAACAAAGGGGGGAAATTTTTTACTGCCATAACCATTACACAGTGTGACATCCGTGTAGCTTCACCTTTATAGGTGTTTTGAAAGTAGGCCCAGAAAAAAGATGATTCATACACAGAAAAAAAGCTTATTTACTCTTATTAGAACTATTTCAATTATTTCTTTGCCATTGGCGTCAGCAGGGTACTCCAACTCCTTGTCAGTTCAGTAGAGACCTCTGAATGATGTCCTCTTTTTGCATGGCTTTCTCTTTAGATATAAAAAATAATGGTAAATGGAGGCATACACAAAAGAATTTTTAAAAATATTGCAACTTCAGTGATTGCTCTTTCAAATTTGTTTTTAGGGAGACCAGAGGTAAAAGGAAGTGATAAGGGATAAAAGGGAGATTAAATAATTCAGAAGAAATGTTCCTGATAGTATCTCAATTGCAGCCAGTTGCACCTTTGATGTGAATGAATTTCTGATTTCTGTTCTCTCCTTCCACTCTTTTTTTTCCATCAGAGTAGACCGTAAAGATGATGCTAGATTATTAGGTCTTTGTTGGCTTATGGTATAATAGAAGAACTCATAGATGTTTCAGCACTTCATTTAGCAAGAAAACTAGGTAAATCTTGCTAAACTGTTTTATTATTTATTTTTAATTTATGCTCATATTACTAATATATATGTGGTTAATTTACCTAAAATAATATATTTAAAAGTGCAAATATTTTCTGTCATTTAAGGAAATCAAAGTTTTGCTGACAATAAAACTATTAGCAAACTAAGCTAATGTTGGTTTAGCTAGCTCTGCTGTGAAACACTTAGTGTTAGCAACTGGACATCAGATCAAACAATTATCATTTTTGATGTGTCTACCATTCATTGTCAAAAATTAATGTTGCTACTGTGCTGCTTATATTGGCTATGGCATGGCACGTTCTATAGAAAGTAAGTAAGTAAGTAAGTGAGAGCATTTCCGGTTACGTCTCTGGGTAGCGTTGTGGCGGTAGATTGCAGAACTACTGTAAAAATAGAACAAAGGAAGGAGATATTGCTTATAATCTGGACAACATGTAGTTTAGTAGTACAGTATAGTATAGTATAGTATAGTATAAACCAATATCTTAGTATAGTAGTAATATAAAAGTATGAGATGAAGCCAACTTATAAATTTCAGTAGCATGAGGGGTCGATAGCTGAACACTGCTGTGTTCCTTTGTGTACCTCATCAGCTAAATATGAATCGACAGTCAGTTTTCACACATTTCCTACTGACGATCAACTACGAAGAAGATGGGTTGTAAACATTAGAAGGGAAAACTTCATCATCGCACAGGACGTCAAAGACACCCGGCACCGTTCCGGTTTTATTTAATCGGAACAACTATTCTGTTGTTAAGAAAAAACTTTGTGTATGGGAGCGTACAGTTCATGACTACTGCATGGGTCTGGATCCTGCCTTTGTGGACAATGTCCTGGAGGAAAACCAGAGACTGCGAGAGGAAGGCAGCAGCTGGAGCAAATGGCCCTCTTACGTTGTGGGATACAACAATTTGTAGGTTCCAATGTCAACATTCAGTTTTTCACCAGGTATCTGAACTTGCTAGTTATTTTATACTTTTAGACCAGGTATATGTTGAGCCCTTCTAGTGAAATAAAAAAAAAATGTAACATGTGGCTACAGCACGCATTATTTTTTAATCCTATGTTACCAGAGGATATTATATATATATATATGGCAACTATATATAGTGCTGGGCAACGATTAAAATTTTTAATCGCAATTAATCGCATTTTAGCGCACAAAATGTCTCTTTCCTGTAAAAGAAGGCCTATGGCTATATTATCTATCTATCTATCTATCTATCTATCTATCTATCTATCTATCTATCTATCTATCTATCTATCTATCTATCTATCTATCTATCTATCTATCTATCTATCTATGAAAAATGTAAAGCAGCTGCAATAAATGTTTATTTTATAACATTGTGTGAGATGTAATATTTGAAAGCCCATATCAATAAACACTTGGGTAACTGGACTATCATTTTTTGGTCTTATCTAACTTTAATATCTCGTTTTTAATTTTCTCCTTTTCTGTTTCTGCTTATTAATATTTATTAATAATATTATTTTCTTGTTGCTGTTGCAATCAAAAAAGAACAAAAACAAAAATAAATAAATAAAAAATAAAACTGAAAATTATATGCCACCTAACCACCCTAAACGATGTTAGCTAACTTCATCCTAAAGTTAGCTAGCAGCTAATGGATTGAAGAATTTAACATCCAAATAGCTGAATTTCGTGTAAGTTGGACAAGCAAAGACTTTGATAAAAGGAATGAATGTTGAATGTTCTAGGATGATCATGGAAGAAGAACGTCATCGGTATTCAGAACATACGATTTTCATGCCCTTCACTTTAACACAAAGTGCTAGTTAATGATCGTTACCGGCCTCGACTGAGGTTAAAGGTCACAGTCTGACCAGAGGTCTGCTTCATTATGAATGATGCTTAATAATTAATCCCAAGCAAAGAAGAAGACTTTATGGCTGTGAATCTGAATATGATAAAATACTGTTTCAGACTTAACATTTAAATTTCCAGATGTGTGCTACAGCAGTAACAGGAGGCAACTTCAGTTTCCCACCTCCAGTAACTAATTTTCTTATAGTAATTTACAGCCCATCTGTGCATACAAGGTTGTAACATGAAGGAATTTTAGATAACAGCCCCTGAACTGTGCACGATGCTTAACATCCCTCACAGCTGGGCCTCTTATTTAAGCAGAGCAAAGAAGTAATGGAGGCTTTTTTTCAACCAGGAAATTGTGGGGCCGATGGATCTGGCTGACAAACATAGCAGCGATGGTGGCAGCAATGTCTGATCTTAGCAGGTGCAGCTTACCATCCCGTTTGGAAGAAAATATGTCTTTTGCAAATACACAAATCTGAAAAGGAGCCAGGTTAGAATTTATTAAAAAGAACAGATGCAGACAAAATATTTTTCTTGGGGACTATATACAAATTACTAGGAGGGTAAATAGTTCAAATATTAATATATGATTAATATTAATATTTATCTACATTTTATATATCATTTGCATCATACTGGTAATCATGCATGACCGGACAATTTGGACTGGTCTTTTTCTGCAGGTGCTGCTCATACAAGCACTTCTCAGTGTAAGGCTTTCTACTTGAGATGCACTCTGACAGCTGCAAATGCCGCAGCTGAGTGTCTGTCTCTAGTGTTGAGGCAGCAAAATGTTCTACAAAACACATTGTCTGGAAATTTCCGTTTACAATATAATGAAAATAGCTGAGAGCTCCTGGATGACTGTTGTGTTGCTGTCAATACTACGTACATTTGAACTTGATATTAGCAAGGAGCAGCAAACAGGCTTGAAGAAAGGGAAATAAAGCTACGACTGACACTGCGTATACTCCTTCAGCTCACTCAGTAAATACTCTGTAGTGTTTGCTGCTATGTTCGTCAGTTGTCTCACCACTTAAGGTTCTGGACAAATTCAGGTAGGGGACAGGGTGGAAAATCTCTGCATGAAACCTGGAGTGAATGTTGCAGATTTCTGCGCTGCAACATACCACTGATCTGGAGCATCTCTAGAGCATTTACAGGAGCACAGAACACTTGTGGGAAAAGGCTATGTAATGAAACTAAAGGCTGATAGGGGATGGACTGGCCATCTGGCATACCGGGCATTTTCCTGTTTGCCGACTTGGTTTTTTGAGCCGTCAGAGTTGTTTTATTGGTCTGACTGGTTCATAGAACTCAGTAGATCAGAGGCCCAACCAACAGTGGACTGGTATTGTGCTGAAATGAGCACCCTGCCATGATACAGACTCTACCATTCAGACATAGCAAGGGGTGCATATTCTGGCAGAGGGTTTTGCCAGAATATATCCCCCCCCCCCAGTAATTCTGTCCCTGCTGGGCCCAACATTATTTACTTTGATAATTGACTTGTGTTGTGAGTTTGGTGGATGTAGCTAATTTCCAGTCAGAAATAGTATACCATATAGTGCACCCTGGCTCCTAAGGTGGGAGGTTACATAAATCTAAACATTACTTTTAAGACAGTTTAATATATATATATATTTTTTTCTTTCATTAATATGAACAAGATGGTAGCAGTCGTCATTATTTAGTCCTTCTTAAGGATGGTGAAGATAATGAGTCTGTTCATCTCTTGTCAGTTTAGTAATGAATGCAAGGTTTCAGGGGTGCCCATTTCACACTTAAAAAAAAAAACAATTTAATAACTTGATGTGTGCACTAATGGGTGCTATCGTCACGTTGAGTTGATCTACTAATGGTGTGAGAGGAATGCAGCTTTGCTCTCAATTAAACACATTAGTAGTTGAGCGGGCCTTGGAAAACATGTTTGAGAGATCGAGCTGCAGTTTAGATGTACGCTTTAATACAGCTTGATACAATAGAGCAGTGACGTTGGTGAATAGCTGTACGTCAGTTTAAGTGGTGGGAGGGAGGGCAGGTTTGTGAAGCCTGTTATTAGCTGTTCTTTACGCCACATATTTTCCAATACACGCTCTCTGCCTGTCCGCTGGCAGGAGTGTTCTCACCTGCATGTTCACACATATTCTTTATTTCATTATTCTATCTGTGGAAATACAAATAAATGGTAATTTTATTAGACTAGATCCTGTTGAAAACCGTAAGACTTGGGGGGCAGCTGCCTAAGCAGGGAAACCTAGACTTCCCTTTCCCCGGCCACATTTACCGGCTCATCCGGGGGGATCCCAAGGCGTTCCCAGGCCATCCGAGAGATGTAGTCCATCCAGCGTGTCCTGGGTCTTCCCCAGGGCCTCTTTCCGGTGGGACGTGCCCGGAACACCTCACCAGAGAGGCGTCCATGGGGCATCCTGACCAGATGCCCGAGCCAGCTCATCTGGCTCCTCTCGATGTGGAGGAGCAGTGACTTTAATCTGAGACAGTCCCGGATCACCGAGTTTCTCACCCTATCCCTGAGGGTGAGCCCGGCCACCCTGCGGAGAAAACTAATTTCGTCCGCTTGTATTCGTGATCTTGTTCTTTCGGTCACTACCCACAGCTCGTGACCATAGGTGAGGGTAGGAACGTAGATCGACCGGTAAATCGAGAGTTTTGCCTTTTGGCTCAGCTCCCTCTTCACCACGACAGACCGACGCAGAGTCCGCATCACTGCAGACGCCACACCGATCCGCCTGTCGATCTCCTGCTCCATCCTTCCCTCACTCATGAACAAGACCCTGTGATACGTGGACTCCTCCACTTGGGGCAGGACCTCATTCCTGACGTGGAGAAAGCACTCCACCCTTTTCCGGCTGAAGATCATGGTCACGGATTTGGAGGTGCTGATTCTCATCCCAGCTGCTTCACACTCCAGTGAGAGCTGAAGTTTGTGTCCCGATGAAACCAACAGAACCACAACATCCGCAAAGAGAGGAGACCCAATCCTGAGGCCACCAAACCGGATCTCCTCAACGCCCAGAAAGCTGGAATTACTTGCCAAGTGAATAAATAGTTATTAATGAAAAAATCATTTATAGTAATCATATAACTAATTAATAGCAATTCTGGAGAGTACCTTAGCAAGTCATACCTGCCTCCTTCCCTCAACAAATTTATAAAAACCCTTATCCGTGTGAAGCCTGAAAAATGAATTATAATTTCATATGTTGTTATTGGAACTATTTGATTTGATATTCTTTTATGAGCCACCATTGTAGGCTATCATTTTACACAACAGGATTAAAAAAATATCTAAGTGGTGCAGGGGTCTCAGAAACTCATCTATGAAATATGATCCATTTGGAATTACAGGGTTCAGAATGATTGAATTTTAAGTATTTACTATGTGTGCCCAAACCCACACAGGAAATGCAAAGGTCATTTAAGAGCATTTTTTTTTTCTTTTTTTTTACTCAAGTTGCACTGTTGTCTTTCATGTGTGAAAGCCCCAGCAAGTCCATTTATAATTCTGCAGTATCAGTCATTTGCAGCCTGTATTTAAACTACATTAAAATGCATAGCCACCCAAGCTCCTATGCAGTGTTTGTTATTATTGGGCAGTTCTTTCCTGTGCCACAGAGCATGACTGTACTTGTTTCTTTTTAAATCCAAGACAGGAATATAAAGCATTTCTGCATCTTTAATTAGTATAAAAATGAGCCAGAATCTTCCGTATGTCGGAAACTCAAACTTGTGCTCTTCACTTGAACACACTTTAAAGGGCCCATACTACACATTTTTTCCAAAATTTCATATGGCTATCAGAGGTCCAACAATGTTGATTTCAAAGTGTATTACCCCAATTTCAGCCATTCCAAAAGTAGCTCTATTGAGCTGTAATGACAACGGGCTGTTTCTGTGTCTGAACCTTTAAATGTTCATGAGTGGTGCCTGTCCACACCCCTCTCTGGGAGAAGATCTGGCTTTCACTGGCGCCCGTTCGTTGATTTTAAAGGGCAGGCTCAGCTAGCCGGGGGACGGGTCAGTGGCAGTATCTACTACCAGGGACAGTGACCTCACAAAGGGAAATAACCACTGTCCCTCAGACTCACCCGTTTGAGCACACATTTGCTAAAAAGTGGAGCAAGAAAGTGAGAGAGGTGACAGAATTTTCTCATTTTGGGGGCCTCAATCACAGGCTACGAGGACACATGACTGTTGGGAAACCTTTAGAACAGGGTCGTCCAGCTCCGGTCCTCAAGGGCCATAATCCTGCAGGTTTTTGATGTGTCCCTGCTCTGCCCCTGACCTTTAAACTCTAATCTGGAAACACCTCTGTCTGATCAGTCCAAATAAATTTATTTAGACTAAGAGCAACAAGAACAATCAACTTGCGCTGATTATAGGATTCTGAGGCAAACTCCGTAAGTGTTTTCATTTCTTTTTCTGGCAATTTAATCTTCAGGCTCATACAAACAAACCAAGGCAGTCATCCATTACACAGCTCTATCAGAGTAGTGATAAACAGTAGCGTTGCTTTCCATTATACCTTCCCTGATAACTCCTTTTGGTTTGCAATATGTTTATGTGATGACTGAACTGTGGAATATATCAAATTGTCTTTAGGATTATTCTCAACAGCAGAGTGCAGACAAAGTAAAGTTTTCCTTTGAGTGAGGCTAAACAAAGGAAGAAACATTACATATGCATTAGAGGAACAAGACATTTGAGAGGCTGTTACTAGATGTTAGCAGGGTGGTTATAATAATTTATTATACTTTACATCAGAAAAACAAAAACAACACACATTAAGGCACGAGCAAATTCAAACAAAACAAGAAGAGTAAAGGGGCTGTTGTTAAAGAGTTTTAATCAAGCAATAATCCAAAAAGCTTAGAACAGGATCAGATCAGATCAGGAACAGGTCACCGGTCACAACAGATACAAACAGTTACAATAATCCACTGCAGTTGAAGGCGTTACAGGACAGCAGATCATGCACTGATCCACTGCTGGTTTAAATAAACTCTCAGACTGGGTCAAAGACACGTGAACCTGAGGTGAGCAAACCCATGTGAGAGGAGGTGTCACATCTCTCCTCCCCCATCCAAGACACTGGGGTTAGAGTACAGTATCACAAAATTCTGGGTTTTGACATGGAGCTGTTCTGCTAAGAGCCTGATTCATAAACAGTAATCACGTCTGTGCTGCATTGTATGACTGAATCTGTGCACTGCTCAGCACATTAAGATGCAAATTAAAAAAAAAAAAAACATATTCTGTTATTTCTGAGTCTTTAATTTCTGCTTGAATAGATACCGTCTATGCAAACCTAATTTTCATTCCAATTAGCACATCATTATCCCTGCGATTTGAAATGATCAAAAACCCATTAGCATTCAAATGCAGATTTTTCTGCAGTTGCGTTGTGTCCTGAGACCGGCACTCGTCTTTCATGACGTCGTCTCACTTCTTATAAAACATCTGTCCTCATGTTTTCTCCATGCCCAAACTCGGGCTTAGACTGAAACTCATGCAAAATCCGTGTGACAAAAGACATTGAAAAGCGCGAGAGATCAGTGTGTAAATGGCTCCACACCTGCCAAGTATCCAAACAATTCATCATTACTCAAATATGCATGCATATTCATAAGTCAACAAAGAAACACTGACATAATCGCTCTCATTAATACTGCAGTCAAAGTGAGTGATCTGAATGTCTGTGCTAATTCTGTGCACACAGGCAGGCTAGATAATAATAATGCTAAAAAATAGACAAATCAAGTTAAAAATATTTGTTTTCTCGGTGAAATAATGAAGACTAAATGTTTGCAGCAGAAGGTTAGTGCAGTTTATTAATTTCTTTTTGCTAGAGGCAACAAAGGTGGGGTGGGCCTGTCTTGTCTTACTTGAGCACTCATCTTTTAAAGGCAAATCCTTGGTGATCGATATCTATTTGTACAAGTTTGTTTGTTTCAGTATAAACAACACTGAATTTGTGGCAAAAAAAGAGAATAAGAACATCAATAAAATACTGCAGCAAACTCATAATTCATCATTTGTTCTGTTGACCTTTTTCCCTGAATATTTCAAGCACAACAATATCAGATCAGCAGAACAGGCTAAAGCAGAGAGCTTTCACAGAAATATGAAATCATAGCTATCCTAAATCTGAAACTCTGTTTTTATAACGGCATAAGGCGTGTGAGCGATGCATATTTTCATGCTGTTCAGTGATTCCTCTGCAAATGCCACAAAAAACACACCCAGATTAGCACTCCGTAGAGAGCACGCTGAACCATGTGACTCATGATGGATACAACCACAAACAGCTTTCTAATTTAGGCTAACTGGTTGCCGTAGTGTTGCCAGGACAACCTAAACGTCACTTCTTGTCTTAAACTTCATTATTATACCCAATTTGGTGCCAAATCCAGATTTTCTATTTTACCACCACCTACAGAGGGCGGAACTGAGTGCACAGTTCCATGGACTCAAGAGGCAGCAGACCCAGAAGCCTGGTCCAGACCATCATATCTGGAAGTGGATCTCACTGCTGGACTCATTTGTACTGGGAGAACAAATGGAACAGAAGCAAAGGCAAACACTAAACAGACGTTAAAAATAGATGGATTTTTTTCTCTTCTTTTTGTTGTGCCTTGACAGTGAGTTTGGCATGCCTGCATCGGTGACATCCTGACAACACTACAGCACAAATAGTAATAAACAAATGCTATAAGCTGTAAACCAAAATTATTGGTGATAACATTTTCTTTCTTCATAGCATGCAGACTTTTTTATTCTCAAAAAAAAAAAAAAAAAAAAAAATACTATAATATTATAACATATTTTAAATTATATGTATTTATTTCTGTGATCATTTATAGAATAATGTGATAATTAAGTTTGAAAGTGGCTTAGCAGACTGGTGTACTACAAACAGCAGTGAAGTACTTCCCTCTTATAGATGTTTCAACATCAGACAAAGATGCATAAACTCACTGAGGAGGACCCGAGGACCCCACAAATCCAATAATAATAATCTGCCAGTATCACATCTTAATGACAAGGACAGGACTGTCCAAGCTGTAAACATCATCATCATTAAGTGAGGTACTTGAAGGGAAACACAGCTGTTCTCCAGTTTGACAAATGTTCAGACAGACTAACAGCAGTGTGTCAAAAGTAAACCACCTACGGATAGATTCAACCCAAGAGATGCTACTAATGTCAGTACCATTCAAATAAAGACAGAACGTTAGACTTAAATGATTCAAAATCACATCTTCTGTAATAAAAAATAATAAAATTAAAGTAAAATGGAACAAACCCCACCCAAAGTCATCATCTAGAGTCGATTCATCATGTAACAGCTGGTTAATGTGAATCGCAGGGTAATGTCAGACTTCGGTTCAGCATGAAAGCAAAAGAAAACCAAATGCTTGACGAAGATACGGCAACAAAACTTTACAATACGCGTTAAAGAACAAAGTAAAACGTGGTTCTGGGAGTAAATCAGTAGAATGAACTGAAATTGCAGGAGAAGGGTCGAGTTTTTTTTCCCCCACCTCGACCCTCCCTGCTTCCTCACCTTGCCCTTCCTTTTCTTGTCTCCTCCAAAGAACTTTCCAATCTGATCCAAGAGCCCGGGGTTCTTCTTCCTCCGGCCCAGCCCGAAGGCGGCCTGTGCTGAGCTGCTTGCAGATGCCATGGTTGTAGTTGCAGTTGGTAGTTTATTTGTATTAGTCAAAAACGTGGGGTTTGTCTCTCCCTTAAATGAGAGAGCAAAGAGCAGAGGAAGAAAAAGAGAAAAGAGCCGAGAGGGAAGGGAGGAAAAAAAAAAAAAAGCTAGCCTAGTCTAGGTCCTGTTCGGAGCTCTCCGACCCGCACTCTGAAGCCGCTCCGTTGTGCTCCTGGATGGTCTGCAGCTCGTCCGATTCGGAGGGTCGCTCTTTGAAGGTGTTGTCCTCTCTGCCCGGGGCATCTCGGGAGAAGAGGCGGGCCAGGTGGGGGCGTGGTGTGGCGGCGTCAGGATCCTCGCTGCTGGCGGGGGTCCAGAGCTGGTGGGGGCCCTCAGCGCCCGTGGAGTCAGTCACCGCCGGCTTCTCCGAGATGCAGCCATTGTTCTGGTTCGCATCTGCCTCACCCAGGCCTGCGCAGAAACAACAAGGGTCATCTATGGGCTTGGGCCTGCATGGCACACAACAAACCACAGACACACAATGGGCTCTTTTGACAAAACCTGGTCCTTCCTGCTGCAGTGGACACCAGCAGAGCTAATATTTCTTACTTTAGCTGGAAAAAAACTTACCTGCTGAGCTTGAAAACATGACACTTTTGAATTTAAACCACTCTGTGGCAGGTGTACTTACTAATCCCAGTTGGAACACAACTAATGAGAAGTGCCTGCACAAGACGTATATTGATTATTCTGAGTCAAGAGAGGCTGAACTTTTTCCTTTAACAAGAGCAAACTTTAAAAAATGAAATAGGGCTGGACAGCAATCTGTTTGACATGCCTATGTTTCTGAAAGAGAGCCAACCTAGTGAAAACCATTAGAGCCCATCTGCCTTGACTGTCACAGAAATTGTTTTTTGCCTCAACCATGTAAAAAGCACACACACACACACACACACACACACACACAGTTGTATTAGTGCTATAGAAATGGAAATACTGCTGTTGTTGAAACATCCACTTTGACAGCAATCCATTAAACTGACCAGCTCCCACAGCAGAGGACATCCAGTGCATTCCTCCCACCAAAAACAATATACACAATGTACTAACAGAAATGGTGTAGAACTACACCAGAGAATCTGCATGCAAATACTGACTGAAACAGTGGTCTGTTGTCAGAGCTGCATAGTTATTACAGAGAAACAAAGGATCTAGTGTCACTAAAATAACTCCTATAAGTATGGATTTTCAACCCCATGCATGGTGACACTTATCTGATTTGGGAGGCTGCTCTCTGTGGCAACGGAGCTAGATCTAGTTCTCTGCTGTGAAGAAGTTTAATTTTGATGTTTTTGTATTTTCTAAAAACAAATTTAGATGAAATTGCTGCTAAAAGAAACTATGCAATGAGTTCTTATGCCTGCTTTCCTTTTGTCAGATTTTCAAGTCAAATGGGACGGCAGACGAAGATGATGAAGCCGATGGGAATATGACTAGAGAGCGGCCCCACGGAACGACTGTTTGTCACGATATCATACCTTCTAGATCATTATAGTAGTTGATTTTCTTTTGTTGAAACACTGCATGAAAAAGGTTCAGCTCTGTTGTCTCTATTATATTGTTCATCTGGAGGAGAGAGGGAGGGATGATGATTATTTTCTGAGTCATTTAGCATTTTACTATTTTAAACTGTACTTTCTATCATGCACGACATTTATAATAAAGGTAAGGCATGCAAAAATCAAAGATATGGCACATTCAGCTTTTAATTCAGGTCCAATCTCTTTACTTAATGACAATTATTTTACATGGTATGACAGTGGAGCCTCTGGCTTTACAAAAGGAACTAACAATGCTGCTCTTTTGCTACAGTTGTGGATTCTTCTGCCTCATTCAGTACATCTAATTTGCCAATGATTTAGACTTTGTCCAGATGCACAATACGGTGGCTTTAAGAAACTATCTCGAATCTGTAGAAAATTTTCAGGGCTAACATTTGCTTTATAAAAACTATTGTTCTTTATTTAATCATAATCTCGAGATAAGTTCATTTTCTCGTTATCTCAATGACATATATATATATATATATATATATATATATATATATATATATATGATTAGATGATGATTAGATGATTAAAGTGGGCTCACAATTAGTGGTTACTGTGTTTCTGAGGCATCCAAGTAGAAAACAGCTCTGTCCTGGGATGCCTCTTGGACCCACCAGTTCATATCTTGCAGAATGTTTGTCTCTATGTGTCTCTATGTGTTGGTTCTGTGATGAACTAGAAACAGCTCCAGCGAATAATCCCGTTATCACTTAAAAAAAAAAAAGCAAGCATGACCGCTCTCAGCTTCCGTAGCTTCCGTTGCACTTGTTATTGCTTCGTACACACTGCTGTAATGCTTTTAATGTTTTATGTAAATCACTTTAAACTGTTTTGAACATGAAATGTGCTATACAAATAAACTTGCCTTTAAGACAGATATCACATCTAAATTCCAATGAAGATTTTATACAGTTGTGTTGACAAGTAGGATAATAAATAAAATCAGCTATGTAGATCTCAGTGCTACTTTTTAAATGGTTTTGAATTGGTTTGAATTCCATGGGGCCAGTTTTGGCCCCCTATTGTTAAGCAACTACAAGCTTCCATTAGCTTAGATCAGGGAAACAAACAAAATATCTTTCCATAATTATACTGATGACACTGAGCTCTATGTTACTGTCTCACCAGGGAACTCTGGTCCCATACAAAGCTTAGATGTGTGCCTCGGTCAAAGAATTAGTTGGATGTAGCAGTATTTTTCATCTAAATAAAGATGAATCTAAAATATTGTCTTTGGAAACAAAGATGAGCACCCAAAGATTAGTCCTCATCATCAGTCATGAATATTTAAAACAACAGATTAAGCCAGAAATGTTAATGTCATTTTAGATTCTAAACTAAATTTTAACAGCCAGAATACAGCATTAACCACATTAGGCTTTGTCTACTGTAATGGAGTTTTTCCAGGTCTCTCTAAAAACTATTTAGAAAAGTGCAACTAATCCAGAATGCTGCTGCTCGTGTCAGTAAAACCAAAGACGAGTGAACGTATCACTCTGATTCTCAGATCTCTACACTGACTTTCTGTTCACCAAAGAACAGATTTTAAAAATCTGCTGTTGGTGCACAAAGAACTGAATGTTTCTGGTTCAGGATATATATCTGTCTACTGACTGCGTTTGAGCCACCAAGACTTCTAAGATCATCCGAGTTAAGTTTGCTTTCCAATCCTGAGAGTTAAATCTAAACAAGGAGAATCAGCATTTAATTTTCTTGCTCTTAATATCTGGAACAAACTATCAAAAAACCTGAAGTTTGCTCTAAGCCTTAAATCGTTCAAATCAGATCTTAAAAGTCTTATTTGCCACTGCTTTGAATTAAAATAGGGAGGTTTTATTTTTCAGTAAATTTTTTTTAATATGTACATGGACAGCGATGGTGTCGACAATGGTGTATTCTCCCTTCTCTTTCTATTATATGTGACTCACTATGTATTATCTTTATTATCTTACCTGGTTTCTTTTGGTCATGTACAGTAAATAGGGTTGTTTATGTATGCAATGTGCTATATAAATACATTTATCTTGCCCTGCCAAAGATGTAGAATCAAACACAAGGGAACTAGTGTTAAAAACCTCTGAGTGCAGAAAAGGTTTAAAGGAATTGTGACCATGATGAAATCAGCTGTTCTTGGTTCCCATGTGGTGCTTTTCCATTAACCAAAGTGATTTTAAAACTATTTAATACTTAGACATTGATGATCAATGCCATTAGCTGGATGCTATGGTCTCTGTAATGTTTCCTCTTTTGAGGAAGTTTGTGTAGACCATCAACAAAGAACAAAGTTGCTTTACCTTCATCTTCAGTGGTCTGGAAACTTTTTAAATGTGCTTCAAACCAGGCGACTGCTTCCACGTTTCTACCAGCAGTTACTTAGCGAGTAGCATGACCTGCCAGTCACTGGAGGAAAAACTTGCATACGATTTGAGCAGACTGCAGTGTGGCTGATTAAAATAACAGACAGTTCAATGTGTTGCTTGAATCTGTGACTTTTCCACTGGGATCACTGCAGAATGAAACAATCAATCCTGCTCATTTGTATAAAGTGCAACTATGTACACCACAGGGCAAAAGTTTAAGCTGATTTTGGTATTCAATTTCTTCCTCATCAAGGTGTTCTCTGATTGGTCTGGATAATCTTCAGGGACAATAGGCAGTTGTGTTATGTGTGTGTTTGCACCAAATCTGAGCTACATCTGCATGTAGCAAAACACTGCTTATGAAAACTTAAGAGTCAACCACACTGGCATAGTCCCACAAAGCCATCCTTACTCCAAGTCACCTGCTTCCAGTAAAGAATCTGAAACATAATGCAACTCAACGTCTTGTTACCAGCAGTAAATATGTTCCATTACCAAGCTGCCTTCTCAGTGGCTGCTATTTTACCCTAAGGAGAGAAATAAATAAGAGAGCTCTAGTTTTTTTTCTACCCTTTAGTGGCCTCCCCAAAAGGCCTCTTAAATTTCCATCATTCATCTTTTGGCTTTTTTTTTTTTGCCAAGCACTGCTGCTATCTACTACTAGTATACCAATAAAACGCAAATTACAGGAAGAAAAACATCCCAACATAGATTAAATTGAACAGACCTCCAGAGCCCGTAATGCTTCTGCAAAATATCAACTGCATCTGGCTAAAGAAGACAGGTTTTGTACTAATGGCTAAATGTAAATTAGCTGACTACCTGTGTGCACTGAAGTCGGGGATTTGACATTCAAAGCACTAATTGACTGCAGCTGGCGACTGACAGGATTGTTGACCAGTGCCTCAGAGAATCATTCATTTGTGCACTAATGTGCTGACATTTCAGTCTAATCAGAACACACTCTCCAATCCTTCTGTTGAAAAACAACAAAAAATCCCACTCATTTCCTCCCCGACTAATGACAGAAGGTACCGGATTACAGAGACACAAACAATAGTATTGCACAGTCATGTGCAATACTAATATATATGTGATGGTCACCTTTTAGTGACTTTACTATATCCGTAGGGTTGACTTCTTACTAGCCTGTATAGTATAGATAAGACTGTTATTTATAGCCATTATCACCCACCGTACCCTCAATCAGATAATTACAGGTGTTGCTGATAAGCCCTGGTTTTCAGTGAAATTTATCAAATACTAGACAAGGAAATGGGGCAGCTGGGGGCAATGATCAACGCTCCATTCCCAATCCCACCCCCAAATGCTTCCATGGCTCCAAACAAACCGGCCCCTTACTCGGAGTGTGTGTTCCCTCTCCTTCATGCTTGTGTGATGAAATTCCTGTGTGTGCTCATGACTTACTGATGGGTTAAGTATAGAGATATAAATAGTGTTTAAAAAAATAAATAAGAGATTCTTCTTCTTCAGATACTTTATCTGTGACCATGATCAGCTGTTTGTCTACTTTATATATCGGGTTTCACTATAATCTGTTCACAGACCAAATATTCCTTCTGCGTGACTGCTAAATGCTATAGATAACACTTTCCGCTCCAAAAACCAAATAACAGAGTGTGAGCGGACCTAATGGAGATAGTCTGAGAACTAAAGAAGCATCCTGGCAAATGACTACTTGCCTATATCCACAATTAATGTACTCTAACATAACAAGCTTTTTATGGCAGATAATGAAGATGACGGGACAAAATGTCCTCACTGCCTGTTTTCTTGTACCCATTTCCCCTGAAAATCTCCTCACACAGCTGCCTTTTTTCCCAATAAATACAGTACATCACCAATAATCCTGTCAAAAGTTGTTTCCCTGTACAGCTTTGTAGCACACATAAGGCTTCCTATAAAAAAAACCTAATAATACTGAGATACCTTTGAGTCTTCTGAAGCCACATAAGCTGTTTTTACACAAGAACTGTGGACATGTGCAACAAATCAGGTCTGGTAATACGGTCTACAGGGGATTGTACACATGCACTGGGCAATAGGTCAGAAAATGTCAGATGTTTTCTCACAACTAGAAATATGGGAGTAGTCCTGGTTGAAGCCTACAGGAAGCAGACAACTACATGTAACAGTAATGAACCTGTATTTTCACATCAATTACATTACGAAAAAAATAAAAAAATAAAAGGCAATTGTTGAACCATGGATTCAGGAAGAGCAACAGTGGACCCTTTAAACTAACAGAGTTATACTGAGGATGTAACAGGAGTTTGAGTGGAGAGTCTAAGTAATTGTGGACTCGGAAAAGGAAGAGGATGTCTGGTTTGGGAACTGCTCTATGTGCTTCTTTAAACCACTAGAGTGGTTCACAGGCAAGTACAAAGATGACAGTCAGCCCCTCCAAATCTGAGGTTGAGGTGGATCTTTGCTTCACTTTTCGTTCATGTGGGATAGCAGGAAGCGATGGACAAAAGACATCAGAAGTAATGAGGTGTTGCTCCAGTTCATTGTGGTAAAGAGGAAGCTGAGCTGGAAAACAAAACTTTCAATTAAACCTGGGCGATTAATCGATAAAATCGAATAATTAAATTTTCTGTTTCTGAAGATTTATTTTTATGAAAATCAAGATTTTTTCTTTTATATATGCACCGCAAACACTATTTACTAACAGATATACAGGGAAGCAAACTGTCACGCCCAGAATTTAGCTGTGCGTATAACTGTGACAAATGCTGGTCTCTTTCAGATGCAGAGGACAAGTTCAGCCCACAAACTCTCATTAAGAAATGACCAACATCAGGGTAATTATTTCTGCAGTTGATCCCATATGTTAAGGATCCAAATGGAAAGAGATCACAGATGTATTTGTGTTGCACATCTGTATGCAAGATATGAAGCAGTTTATACGGTGGAAAAGGTAAGGTGTTATTTACTTTCTTGCTGTTTTTAATTCATATAAATAAATAAATAAAACAAATTAATTTTAAGTTTAATATTGTTTTTAATAAGTCTAATGTGTATTAGGAAAGAAAATAAAAATCAATTAAAATCGGAAATCAGATTTGGTTTGAAAAAAATCTGATTTTATTTTTCGGCCATATTGCCCAGTCCTACTTTCAATTAACAATTCTATCTAATGTATATTCCTGCTCTCATTTGGTGGGATACGTCCCATCTAGCCTGTAAACATCTCAGCCTATTTATGCTAAATGACTCAAGAACTGCACTAAAAATCGGTGACAACAGGTCTTGTAGAAGGATGAATTCTCCCCAGAGCCTGGACCTCAACGTTACCGAAGTTCTGTGGAATTACCATGATAAAGAAGAGGGGGAAAAGGCAGCCAACATCAAAAGAAGAGCTTTCAGGTGCCCCTCAAGAAGCATGGAGAAATATTCTTGAAAACCACTTAAAGATTTCAAAGAAAACTTCCTTAGGCCTAATGTTTGCATGTTTCAATAAATTGCAGCCCCAGTTTGCTAATTTCCTACTAATATGCCAAGTAATCAAGGGTGCCTCAACGCCTTAGTGCAGTATTGATGTATTAGCAAGACCAATAATGAACTAGCTCTGTTTACTCATTGTCTCATCATTCAGACTTCCTACCAGGCAGGCAAACAAACTTCAGTCCAAATTCTCACAGGCTTTCTCTCACATGCAGCTCCTGGATAAAGACTTTTTTTTTGAGCTTCAGTGTGAAACAGCTCTGATTTCACTGACACCTGTATGCCGGTCAGCGTTTCCCTGGATGCTGAGACTATTGCTTGACTTAACGTCCAAATGAAATCAATCACAGGCCGACTTCTGTCATCCAAACCTCAGATCTTCCCTTTAGTTTAATAAAAGTTGCTGAGCGAAGTGTGAATCAATCAGAACTTAATAAAACCCTCTGAAAAGCCAAACAAATACATCAGTCATAGCTGTCTGTGCTGCTTGGCTTGACAGTTAATACCAGCTTGGTTGTAAATGTTCGAGTGTGATTTAAGGACACAGATTTCAGCGTGGCAGCTAACATTACAGAAAATAAGAAGAATGAAGCAGTTCACAGTCAGGGTTCATTAATGTAGGTTATGTCAGTATATGCCCCTTACATGACAAAACCTACCCTTCCACACACTGGAAACCTAAAACTAAGCACACCGGCAATGCAAAAACACAACTTCTACACAACGATGAGGGCTGAAGCAGAGAGAAGGATGAGTCTCCTGAGAGCTTCCTCACTTCCCTTTGTTGGCTTCTTTCATGAATACTAGATTTATTCATGGGTTGAAAACCCAGGATAATGATAGTCTCTTAAGCTTTTCCATCACTGGCTGAGCAGAGGGGTATTTTAACCTGCAGATAAATCAGTAAGGTCAGAACCTGAAATGCCTGCTGTCAAGTATATTTCTCTGGACTTTGCTAGGGTGGCAAACTTGAGGATTACCATATAATAAACCATTACCTCAAACTGATTAACTCACAACAACTTCAAGATAAACCTTTGACAACATAAGTGCCAAGATGGTCTGATGATACCGGTGAAATTATGGAAGACAACTGACCTGCAATATTTGGGATTCTTAATTATAGTGCCCAGAACAATTGCAAATCAATTTCTCTGTCTTCTGCATGATCTAGGTTCAACAGTTAGGTCAATACACCACAAAATGGTGTTTGATCTGAAATAGACATGAAAAATATCAGCATCTAGAAGGGAGGAGGTATGCAAGGAGTGGGAATCAATGTCATTTTTCCTCCTCCTCCTTCGGGTGAAGAGGATGTGAAGCCAAGCATCTGGGACAACAGCAAGGACTGTGGTGGGGCAGAGGCACGGGAAGCATTCCTCTGAAAAACAACCCATTGCTATGTGGCCTGGGACCAACTCTCCCACCCAGACGCAAAATTCCCTCTGCCGCTGCATTCATGCTGGACCTGATGCACCCACAAGCTCGGCGGAAAAAAAGACCCTCTCTGTTTCTGAGACTCAGCTGGCATTCAGGACGTTAGTCCTCCAGAGATTTCACAGAAAGAGATAAGAGCTACAGCAGAGCTGCTCCTTTCCAATCCCAAACCATGTTCATGACCTGCGACCTTCACGTTAAGCAGTTGTAAGCAATGACTGTAAATGTGGGAAAGGACGTGATTCAGGCTGTTAGCCTGTGGTGGTTAAGTTTTATCTTAACGTTGTACTATGTATGGCAAATCAAAACAAACAAATGCTCGGCTTCCTAAGCAAACAATGAGGTACTTTAACAGTTACTTTGAGCTTCGTTTGCTCTAAGTGTTGCAGGTCATACCCAGCAGTGTCAGAGCTGCTGTCTTTATTCAGGGAGCTGTGAGGCTAAATTTGTGGCCCTGCGAAACAGCTCTGGCTATTTCTTACCAGCTGTGGCTTTGATTTGTTTTCTGACAAACAGCAGCAACATTCTCTCTGCATTGTTTACATCTCTTTGTATATCAGTCTAGTTTTACTTCATAAAACATCAAAGTTTTATATTTTCAATTCAATTACAAAAAGAGAAGTACAAAGCTGACTGGTTTGTGAAAACTTCACACTCCAAAAATTTAGGCAGTATTTCAATGTACATCTGTTTTCCTTTTTTTTTTATTTATTTTTTCATTTCTGTAGTAATTCTGATTTAATATCGACTATGACTTGACTACTATATTTGTCATGATTCACAGTTTATGTTCCGTGGTTTACTTATGTTGTTTCATGTTCTGGGTTTTCCTCATGTTTTTGGTGTTTAGGGTAATGTTTACTTCTGTGTTTTTTGCTTCCTGCTGATTCACCTCACCTGTGTCTAGTTTGTCCATCAGTGTATTTAAGCCACAGGTTTTCAGTTCCTGCTTTGCCAGTCCATTGTTTGTTGCTTCTGTTTGTTACGGTTAGATGTTAGTCCATGCCATCTCAGAACTTTGCCACCATAGTGTTGTTTTTGTAGTTTTTTGTTATTAAAACCTTTCACTGCACCTGTCTACCTTCTGCCTCTTCTGCCGGCACTTGGGTCCTCACGTCCACGGCTCCCTGCCAATATTGACTTTTTGTCTTCAATAATTCTTGTCATCAGGAATATTAATTAACCTGGCTTCTTTTCTCTTTTCTTAAAAATTTTTTTTTTTGCTCTTTAATGTTTTTTTTATTTTTTTGAAATGTTTAACTAAACTAACTAATATTAACTAAAACAAAAACCGTCAATGCAACACTTGACCAAAAAGGAGCAAGAAAATCTTATATAATCTGCCCCACTCACACAAAATGAGTCACATTAAATTAACTAATAAAAGGTCTTTAAAGTAGCACTATGTAACTTTCTGACCTTAAAGACATACTACATAATTTTTGCTGATTTCTCAATCGACTGCTAATTCGGCATCCATTTATTGATACTGTGCTTTCTCTCCAGCCAGTAAAAGACAGGCTCATCTTGATTCTTGTTTTATCTCTTTCGCTCTTTTCCCTCTCCAGTAATGTCTTCTTGCATTTATTTGCTGAATTAACCACACTGCATGTTCAAAATGGCCGGTGTGTTTATATCTGTTTGCTAGCGTGTGACGGCTTCAGAAATGCACATAACAGATGTCACTGTGCCTTCAAACAAGTCCAAACGAGCAGTTTTAAGGTCAGAAAGTTATGTTGTCATGCATCTTTGATGTTTAGTTAAGGTGGTGGTCTTGTATCATTTGAAATTTGAAGTCAACCTGTACTGAAGGATATCCCCCTCCACTAATTAGGTTTCCTCTTGAATTTAATTCAGCAGCACGCTACACTAATCAAACCACTGCTTGAATTTCCCCTAACACACAATGCCTGGGACTTTCCTTAAAAGAAGTAAAAATAGTTTCTGGTACCTTAGATCTCACAAAAACACAATTATCAGCTGCACAACAATACCTGCTCATAATCTGAGTAAGATGCAAACTACCAATATTTTTTACTGAACAAATACACAGAATCCAGCTCGGTGTTAGCTGATTTTCATTATAGAAAACTTTTTTTTTCCTCTCAGAAATTTCCTCTTATAAGTGACCTCCTAACTAAAAGGAACAGGCGCGTAAGCCCCTTAACATATGTTGTCCGGTGGGAAGCCCTTTAGTCTTCATAACATTCAGTTCTCTGACCCAAATGAACCTCTTGTTCTACTATAAATCCTCAAAGGAAAAAAAGGAAGGGCTGGGGCTCACTCATAATTTTTTTTTTTGAGTCTTTAATTTGAAAACAGACCAGTTTTTTCATTGCTATAATATCTTTTGCAGAACTTTGGTAGGGAATAACGGCCAACCTAAAACCAAGATACTTTGTCGTTCTTTAAGTGAAAGACCCTGATTGAGCTACATACTGCTGGAAGATGCATGGAGAACCCGGTTTTCATCAGTTGTACTTCATTGCTGTCATGGCAGACTTGTTTGTGGAGGATGAGGTTTTCACTGGCAACAAGAATGAATGGATGTCTCTAGTATGACAGTGGGACAGCACACAAGAATAATAGAGGCAGCATGGGTTGATGCCATCGGCGTAGTGCTCAGGGACGTTTCCTCACCCAGGGAGACACAAGAGGCCAAAACACATTTATTCATACACACATTTCAACATAACAGTGGACATGACTAATGTCGCAGAGTAAAAGGCCATCTGGATGGTTGCGTCAACCTCCTTGGCTGAGACGTTACATTTTTTTTGTATTATTAACACTTACACAAGAAACCGGATATCCGGACAGCTTAAAGGCCTGACTCCGTATGAATGATCCTGCTAAAAAACAGAACCAAAACCCACCGGCTATTCAGTATAATTTTTTCACAGTGGAAGAGACAAAAAGCTTGTGCCGTGACTTACGTTAATGTAGAACTGCATAATTTGTTGCTGGATTATGGGTCGATGTCAACACTAAAAAAGTCTGTTTATGCTGCCAATGACAATGTTTCTGTCTCCTCAATCTGTACAGCCCTAAAAGCAGGTGCACCTACGAGGTAGAGTTTGCTACAACACTATTAGCATTTCTCCTTCTTCAGGTTGTTTCAGGCATACCAGGACCTTACCAAAACAATTTATGATGTTGCTTCAGTTAAATGAGGTTTTCAGGCATTTGCTCTTCATCATTTAAATATGGCTGAGGACTTGACTTTGACTGGGTCTAGTTTTATTTTTAGCCTTCTGCTGTGGATTTTATGGGATCATTGTCCTGCTGCATGATCTGTTATATGTAAACCAGTAACAAATTAGACAGATGGGTTCACATTTGAGTCTAGAAAACTTTGGAACGCAAATGAGATTTTTCTTTTTTAATGGCTGCAAGGTTCTCCTGTGGCTGCAAAGCAAACCCAAACCATCATCCTTCCACCACCATGCTTTACAGCTGGTATGAGCACTTTGCATTATGACCCAACATTAGCTCTTAGACCTCGTATATCCAAAGGAATTTGTTCTAGAAGTCTTGTGTTTGTTGTTGCTTCTTTATGATCACTGCTGATGTCTTACCTGCCTGGCATGCAATGCTGACATTTAATCTTTCTGGATCTGATTGTAGTCTCCTGGTGAACTGGTTAGTAAATTTGTGTGGGTAACATATTTAGTTGTTTTTTATAATTTCAGCAGTGTTGGGCCTGAACAAGTTCACTGAACGATCGTTCATGAAATCGTTCATATTGTGGGTGAACGTGAACTGAACGTACTGTCTTTCTGCCTGATGAACGTTATTGTGAGCGCGCTCATTCTGGCGTTTGTGAACGACGTTCTCTCACAGTTGAACTTTGTCCAAGAGAGTGCCAGATTTCCATGGAGCCTTCCAGGCAAAATGCTGGCTAAAACCCATCGTAAACAGGCCTTAATATATAGGTGAAAAACACCAAATCTGGCAACACCAGCCACCGCAGAGCCACACCGCACATGTGTCACAAATTGCGAAACATGGAGGCTAAATCCAATGAAGGCAGCAGCACCACCTCTGCTTCAACAACCACTACAGTGTCTTCGTATGATCACGTAAAATCATCTTTTGAAAAGGTCAGTGATGATCCAGGAGGGAGAAATCTTGCCTTTTCTTGTAAACTTTGCCCGCCAGGTCTCAAGAAGCAACTTCGGACATCAACAACGTCAACAGCAAACCTGAAACGGTGAAATAAATCACCCGGCTAGTCTTCCAAGGTATGTGAACTAAATATCACTAAAAACAATCGAAAGACTTGGCAAGAGCGTGCTAAAGCAGATCCTCTACCACCCAAAACTACATAACAACGTACAGTAGCAGCAGCTCCTTCGTCTTCATCTCCAGCCGCAGCTGGAAAACCTTTTGCAGCATATTGTCGGAGACCTGCAGCCTTTGAGGAAAGAGGAACCCTCAGCTTTCATAAACTTGACAAATGCAAGACATATAGTCTTGCATGTCTTTTTTTGTTTTGTACTTATTCATTTGGGCTGAACGTTGCACTTTTATGACCCAAGTTCTAGAACATTTCTTTGGACAAACAAGTCAGAAAAAAATACATTCATAAAAATTTGAAAGGTGCCTTAATGAAAAGATAAATGTTTTAATGTTTTGCACTTTGAGGCGCATCCTTTGTTTCCTACCTCAGCCTGGTTCCTACCTCAGATAGTTTAATAATTCCTCATTAAAAAAAGACCATTCAAGCAAGTTTTGACAAACGGTGACAAACGTGGACTGAACGGGTGGCAACAATAGGAAAATGCTGTATTCTGAGGGTAATAGTAATAATGTTAGTTGAACCACATCAGGTGAAGTTGGTGTTGACCACATCATGTTATTATTGTTGTGGTAAATATTGATGTTAATATATTCATGGTAAATTAAATTATTTACTGATAAAATAACATGTTTCAGAATAACATAATATTGTGATATGAATAATAACAGTGTTGTTATGACTGTTGAATTGAGTCTTTTGATGAGAGTAGGACAGAGAAATGGACTGGGCTGGTGGCTTACAGTTTGTGTTACAGTGTGTGAATGGCAGTCTATGTAGAATATCAAGTTTTCATAATTAATTAGCTTGTGTGTGTATGTGTGTGCATGCATGTGTGCACTTGCTTGTAAGCATATGTGTGCAGTATATGAATTAGGCAGCCTGGGTGAGTGTATGCCTCCCGGCCTTGTATGAACAGATAAAAGATTTGCTCTCTTTGAATAGAAATTTCTCAGTTTACAAGGCCAAGGCATCACAAAGATTCAGCCAGCGTATTTTCTATACAATCTACTGCTGCAAAAATTAATCTTCAGGACTAAAAGCTTTCTGCACTCATAAAGCCCACCAACTGTATAAGTATGCAGGCACACATGTACCGATGGATGGAGCTCATCTTCAACCAGCTTTTCAAATATCAATATATAATCAGTCTGCAAAAGAGACTGAAATCACAGCAAAAGTCAATACACCCTACCAGATGGTAAAGACAGTGTTGCCATTTAATCAGGGGTCACACTAAATTGTTCAGAATGGACAAAGTTCAAATGTAATTAATTTACAACACAGCACATGTGAAATTTTTCAGAGTTCATTCATATTCACTGAAAAATACCAGTAAAAGGAAAAGGACTGCAGTTGTCCGTCCTTTATGGCAAAACCCTGAAGTGTCATGAAATCGCCATGAAACATAACAAATTAATATTTTTGCCATCTTAACGAAGTGAGAAGTTATTTGGGAAAGAATTTACATATTTGTTTATTTATTGTCGGGCAAAGAAATGTATCACATAGTAGATTTAAGTGATCTTCCCAAATTTTGTGCAGATGGTCCTAAATTTTTTTGTGGGGTAAAACTAATTCTGGAGCCCCATCTAATCCATACTGGACATACATATAACTTGGGATGGATGTTCTTGGAGAGGCAGTGCATCTAAACACTGCCAAGGGATAATTGGTGCCTATCCACAGCTCTACTCCATTTTAAGTTGTTTTTCTCCAAGAGGAAGATTTCAGTACATCATGTCTGACATATGGGATGTTGTAGCCATGGTAGTGCACTTGTTCACCCTTCATCCCCCCATCTTGGACTCCCGTAACCGTAGACCCAGCTGCTAACACATGCACACACACACTCAGTGATTGTCCTGCCAGATGGTCGAGGCCAGATGACGTGCTCTCCTGAACTCATGGCCACACTGAGGCACACAAATGCAGTTGGAGCAAGAGGTGCAAGATGTGATAAAATACAGAGAAGTGTAACTGACACATTTCTGAGTGATTCATTCATTCATCTAAGATGAAACTGGAATTAAAAACCGATTAAACAAGAATTAAGATGAGAGAAAGCAAGAAGAGAGAGGGGACTGAGAAGGTGAATCTGAACAATGGTGTCAAACCGAAGAACACTGGTCCAGTGATGGATGCTCCTTTTAAACAATTAGAGCTTTTGAAGGGGAAGGAGGGGAGGTGCTTCGTGTTGGCAGTGCCAGGGCCCGTACCAGCTCGAGTCTGTCTCCGCCACAGAGACAAATGACTGAGCCCCTGCACTTTAAGACGTGCAGGACCAAACTCATACATATTCTCAGTACTGTGTTGTATGCACAGTCAGCAATGCTCACACAATCTACAGTACAGACACATATTGCAGAGGATTTGAACCAAAATCAGTTTGCAAATTTCAAATTAGATGATAAAGGCAATGCAACATCCAGATGCAGGCTTATTTGGCGTGTACAGATCGCTTCTGAGTGACTTACAAGCCATGAGCTCCCATAAGATTATTGTGCAAAACAATTCTACTTTGGATCAAAGAACAACAGAACTTTTATACCTGTATTTAGCTGTGCAGTTTTAAAGAAATCTAATATTTTAGGCTATTTGTCTGGGGCGGTTGGGGTATTTGCTCAAGCCAAGCCAAAAAAGAAGAAAAAAAAAACAAAAAAAAACAATGGAAATTCAGTTGCTCCAGCTTTTTTTATCCTCTGGATAAAAATCATATTTAGTATTTTCATCAAACAATGAAGCCAGCAGAGCAGGGAAGAAAGTGAAGTCATTACCGAGGAAAGCAGGGGGAGCTGTGAGGGCAAGACGAAGGGCATGTCGGTAAATAAAAACCCAGCTGTGTACATCCCACACAATGCGGCTTTAACCCCCATTACACAGAAACCAGACTAGATATCAAATATGCTAAACACTTCATGAGAGGAAATTGAATTTTTAAAGAATATGTTCTAAATCTGTTTTCATTATGGCCTGGTCTCTTTTCAGAAGCTTCTCTACAGTGTTAGTAACGAACAGGCTGGATGAGTATCAGACCTCCTCCTGCTCCCTATCGGCCAGTAAAAAGGAGCACTCTGACTAAACTCATCAGTTTCAAACCAAATCAATGCAATCTGCAGCAGCCTGTTCCTCCCTTAATATTTCAAGAGTAGCCAGTAGGTCCCAAATGCAATTAGAGGGGAAGCACACTGCGTATGAAAAAAGCGATAACTGGCTCATGCCAATATCCATTCATTACACTGATAGAAGCAAGAGTGTGTCTGGACTGAACTGAGCTGTCTATCAGGGGACTATCATGTAATGGTCATAGCTACATCAGCTGCTTGCTTTCTTTAAGCAAATGTTTTGAAATGCTGATTAAGAAAAGGATTATCTTTCTTGTTTGTGCTAACATAAGACTAAAACCTGGTGTAGAAAGACAGAATTTTTTTTTATAAAATCAGCCAAAGCCACTGGGCAGTGTAGTTGTGCATCAGATGGTCCCAGACATTTTTTAGGAACACAGATTTCCTAAGCTGCTCTGCTGTCACCCACCCACTCATGGTGCAATGCAGCCCGAGATGAACTGAATGGTAAAGATATTAATCTTACACTCTGTAAGATTTGTTGATTTTAAAAACTTATTTTTTTTATTTATTAGACGAGTTCTCACATATACCAATTCAATAATATAAATGGCTTATAATATGTGTCTGTAGAAGGAAACATACTGGAGATGTGGAAACGCTGATGCATACATTTCCTACGCTTTTTATGTTTGTTGGTTTTTAAATCAGTATTAATACAACAGAAGATTCTCAGAAAAACCACAACATGGTTCTCTATCATTAAAACATAGACCTAACAGGCATGCACAGTGAAAATAACTTCTATTATTATAACATTCAGAATATGTATCTTCATGATGGGAACAACGGTTATGTAGATTGTTGTGACATTATAATGATCTATGACAGCGGCCATGTTTACATAGACAAAAGTATTGGGATTTAAAGCCAGACTGGAATAAATTTACTTAATGTAAACATACCAATGGAAGATTCTGATCTGAACATGTTCAAGAAACCAGTTGGAGATGATTTAGACTTTGTGACATAGTGCATTATCCTGATGGACGTAGCCATCAAAGGATGGGTACACTGTGATAAAGAATGGACACAGTCAGCAGCAATACTCAGGTTAGGCTGTGGTGACCCGAGGTGCGCCAAGAAAATATCCACCATGCCACTACACCCTCACCAGCAGCCTGAACCGCTGATTCGAGGCAGGATGGATCCATGCTTTCATGTTGTTCATGCTGAATTCTGACCCTACCATCTGCATGTAGCAGATGAATTTAAAACCCATCACACCAAGAAAAGCTTTTCCATCTTCTGTTGTCCAACTTTGGTGAGCCTGTGTGAACTGTCGTGTTGGTTTCCTGCTCTTAGCTGACAGGAGTGGAATCGATGTGGTCTTCTGCTCTTGTAGCACATCTGCTTCAAGGTTGGATGTGTTGTGCGTTCAGAGACGGTGTTTTGCGTACCTTTGTAACCAGTCTGCCCATTCTCCTCTGACCTCTAACATTAAAAGGGTTCTTGGTCCAGATTGCTGCGAGCTAAAAATTTTTCCTTTTCCCGTTTAATAACATACACACACAAAAGTCGCAGACCACAGTGTATGTCATGACATTGTATTCTTTTGAAAAATGGCTTTCATAACTGAGCTCTTTTCAAGCTATAACAAAGATTATTGAGTTTTATGAATCTGGTAAGAGAACTAAGTCAAATGGATCAAATCTGTAATGATTTCTGAAAAAAGAGATTTGAGCAGAAAAGAAACTCTAAAGCAACCAAGACCCTTCCAGTGGGAAAACAATGTGGTATTGATTAAAATAAACACTAAACTGTTTAAACACCCAAAGTTGTCTCAAGTATCTTATAAAACAGTGCCTGATCTTTAAAAAATGTTCATGTTTATGATGACAAAGTGCCATCCACTGGCTATTTTTAGTGTTCTTCAAAATGCAAACGATTCATTCATAAAAAGCAATGTTTCAGCAAAGATGATTACAATCTTGTTTTTGCTTCATAATTACAGAGCACTGAGTTTATTTTAGGCTGCAGCAGCAAAAATGATAAAAACAAAAGTTCTGAAATCCTTGTTTTACAAGTTACTGAATCAAGATGTGTGTTTAGTTTTTCTACACACTGCTTTTGCATTTGGCCTCAGTTTTTGTTTGTCAAGTCTTGTTCGTATGTAGTTGGATTAGTTTGGTTTTAAGACCTGGTAGGAAGCAGAGGATTTTCCTTTTTTTGTATGTTAAAACCTTACAACTGAACTGAGAATAGTGCCCCCCCCCCCAGCCTTATCTCTCCGTGTGAATGAATGCACTGTCAAGTGTGGGAATTATCCATAAAAGTCAGCCTGGAGCTCGCTCACTGATCCATTGCAAAGGAGCATTTATCTACTGACAATCGCTCCTCTCTCTTTCCTGTGGTAAAGCTGCATTTGATACTGTGATGGTTTGACTTGCAAAGCCTGATAAGGACAGGTATATATTTATAGGAAAAATAAGAAACATATTTTTACTTCCCCAAGGTAGTTTTTTTCACCTTTCAAGAGGCAATCTTATGCTATTTGGACCTTCGATTGCTTTCAGTGTTACATATCTTTTTGTGCACATAATAAATCTACACCATTAGAAGCCCAAAATGCATTGCAAAGTTATGTCTCCCCTCCCTAAGAGGAGACTGTTCCTGAACTGTTCACCTTGCTTCTGGTGCAGTTTCTTCCTGGAATTGATGACATTGCTAAATGACACACATTTGCAGAATGCCTGCCTTGTATCTACCATGCTGTCCAGCACACATCCTTTATTGCCCAGTGGGTCCTGGGATAGCCTCAAACCTCTATAACTCTAAATAGGATAAAGCGTGTAAAGAAAATGGATGGATGGTGAGCATCAACCACATACTCCATCAACTTTGGCCAATCAGTTAATTAATCAGAGCAGAGGCAGAGGGAGATAGAAGCAAAACTGAATTAGATACCTTTTAATGAACACAGTATGGACTTTTTCAAACCTATACTATTTGAAGGCATGTTTTTGTCGCCATAAAAATGTGTTTTCTTTTGTTACCTTAGAACAGTGGTTCCCAAACTGGGATGCGTCCCAGAGTTGTGACGGGGCGGCCGGGGGGCAGCAAGGCTAAATAAAACATTGTTTTTGCATTGCAGGCAAAACATGGACAAATTTGTGTGGGGTTGATTTCTGTGATTGATTTTGTGCTGCCTCTCTAGGTGCTCCTCCTCCCAGTAGGTGGTGGCCGCCTCCAGCCAATCAATGTCTGGGACTGGCTTATAAAAGGACAGAATCTGCCTTTCGGCCACGTGCCATTTGCACCGTGTGTCTGTTTAACTTTAGGTTTTGGTTATGTCTGGTGATAGGAGTTATCTTTAGTTTTCCAGATTGGCCTTGTAAGGGAGGGCTGCCATTTTGTTTTCCTTGTTTTTTTTTCTTCTTCTGTTCATGTTGAAGTTACAAAGTAGGTTTGTATTATTTTGTTTCTCAGGGGAGGCAAGTTGATTTTTTTATTTTCAGGTACAGGGTGTGCAGAATTATTAGGCAAGTTGTATTTTTGAGGATTAATTTTATTATAGAACAACAACTATGTTCGCAATGAACACAAAAGACTCATAAATATCAAAGCTGAATATTTTTGGAAGTTGGAGTGGGGCTTTTTTAGTTTTAAGTATCTTAGGAGGATATCTGTGTGTGCAGGTGACTATTACTGTGCATAATTATTAGGCAACTTAACAAAAACCAAATATATACCCATTTCACTTATTTATTTTCACCAGGGAAACCAATATAACAACTCAAAATTTACAAATATACATTTCTAGCATTCAAAAACAAGACAAAAACAAATCAGTGACCAATATAACCACCTTTCTTTGCGAGGACACTCAAAAGCCTGCCATCCATAGATTCTGTCAGTGTCTTGATTTGTTCACGATCAACATTGCGTGCAGCAGCAACCACAGCCTCCCAGACACTGTTCAGAGAGGTGTACTGTTTTCTCTCCCTGTAGATCTCACATTTGATGAGGGACCACAGGTTCTGTATGGGGTTAAGATCAGGTGAACAAGGAGGCCATGTCATTATTTTTTCTTCTTTTAGACCTTTTCTGGCCAGCCACGCAGTGGAGTACTTGGATGCATGTGTTGGAGCATTGTCCTGCATGAAAATCATGTTTTTCTTGAACGATGCTGACTTCTTCCTGTACCACTGCTTGAAGGTGTCTTCCAGAAACTGGCAGGTAGGACTGGGAGTTGAGCTTGACTCCATCCTCAACACGAAAAGGTCCCACAAGCTCATCTTTGATGATACCAGCCTATACCAGTACCCCACCTCCACCTTGCTGGCGTCTGAGTCGGAGTGGAGCTCTCTGCCCTGTACTGATCCAGCCACGGGCCCATCCATCTGGCCCATCAAGACTCACTCTCATTTCATCAATCCATAAAACCTTAAAAAAATCAGTCTTATGACATTTCTTGGCCCAGTCTTGACGTTTTATCTTGTGTGTCTTGTTCGGTGGTGGTCGTTTTTCAGCCTTCCTTACCTTGGCCATGTCCCTGAGTATTGCACACCTTGTGCTTCTTGGCACTCCAGTGATGTTGCAGCTCTGAAATATGGCAAAACTGGTGGCCAATGGCATCTTGGCAGCTTTATGCTTGATTTTCCTCAGTTCATGGGCAGTTATTTTGCGCCTTGTTTTTTCAACACGCTTCTTGCGACCCTGTTGACTATTTTAAATGAAACGCTTGATTGTTCGATGATCATGCCTCAAAAGCTTGGCAATTTTAAGAGTGCTACATCCCTCTGCAAGACATCTCACTATGTTTGACTTTTCAGAGTACGTCAAATCTCTTTTCTGACCCATTTTGCCAAAGGAATGGAAGTTGCCTAATAATTATGCACACCTGGTATAGGGTGTTGATGTCATTAGACCACAGCCCTTCTCATTACAGAGATGCACATCACCTGATATGCTTAACTGGTAGTAGGCTTTCAAGCCTGTACTGGTTGGAGTAGAACAACATGCATAAAGAGGATGATGTGATCAAAATACTCATTTGCCCAATAATTCTGCACACACTGTAGAGGGGGTTTTGTTTGTTGTGTTGGTCTTGGCTCTCCCTGAAGCTACTGGGCCTTCTGTATTTTAGCTGTCACACACTTTATTAACATTAAATTGCTGACAGTCTTAAGATTGTCTCTTCATTGGCATCTTCTGGAGTTGTGTTACTCTCTTCTTCCCCTAGACCTGCCTTAGGGCTGTAACACAAACGATGATGAATCAACAACTGAGATTACCAAAAAAATCTAAGTTACTCTGTTTAAGCCAGGGGCAGGCATGTTCGGTCCTTGAGAGCCAGGTTTTTTGGTTTTTTTTTTCTTGTAACCTGACCTGTCCAGCATGGTGGCAGCAGAATGATGGCTCTTTTTGATAATCTGATTCAATACATGACCACTAAACACAGTAGGGGTAAAAACTAAATTACTATTGTGAATATAGTTGTGCCATAAAGTTTTGTATCAGTTTTGTGTGAAGAGATAATTACGGCATGTCTTCAACTAAGACCAGCAACCTTGAGCTGTCCATAAACTCAAATTTGATGCTTCTGTGTCTGTTTGCATTTATTCATGTGATGCAGCTGAAAATACAGCATTAAACTGTGAAACACTGCTGCATTCAAGAAGTGTGTGAAATGTAATAGCAGTGATCTCAACTCAACTTTATTTATAAAGCCCTTTATAACAACCACCGTTGAGACAAAGTGATGTACATAAATGGACAAAACAACACAGAAAATACAAGAATCAACAGGGAAATAAATAATAAAATATAATAAAATAATTGTTCATTGTTTTAAAAAACAGTTTAAAATCAATACACAATTTTAAAAGAATAAACAGATAAAAACAAACATCTGCCCTGACCCACCAGTTATTTCTCTATATAGTGAACACAATACAGTGAGTTAGTGACAAGCATTTCAATTCATGGCCAGGAAGTCCAAGTCAAGACCAGGAGTCTTTGTGGCTTTCCAAAAACCATTTCTGAACACTTGTTTCAGTGTAATGAGTTTTATTGTCTTACTGAAAGACAACCTGAATCTCAAAGGACTTCCATCTCAGGCACACACACAAAACTCTAATCTCTAAGTTACATGTGGTTGAAAAAAAAGTCACGAAGATGATAAAACCTCAACAGTTATCAAGTGTAAAAATAAATACTGTGATAGCAGTAATAGTGCAGTCTCAGTGGTGGCATCCAGGGAAAAAGGAAATAACACCCACTGTGAATGTTCTGTTTATAAGCAGGATTTTCAGCCTGCATATCAACCTTCCACCGACATGATTAACTTGCACATGTGAGCGTGAATCTTAAATCATAAAAAAGAGAAAAATACTTAAAAAAATGGGCTACATGTGAAGTGGCTTATCCACCCCACTTTCTGTTTGCCAGGTTCCTCTGCAACTGGTTTAAATTTTCTACACTGCACCCTGTAATGACAAAGAAACAGCGACCCAGACCGAGCTGGGATGGAAAAGGTGGACATGCAGATACGGGGGGTCTGTTTTGCTGAGCCAGGGCCTGCTGCCGGCTGGCACAAGTAATGGAGTCATAATGAGCTTTTAGGAGCCGTGCAGTTCTGAAGGTGATGTTTGCCCTTCAGTGGAAAAAAGCAGTGCAGTGCAAACAGGAAGAGCAATGTGCAGACATCCCCTGACGCTGGACACTTAAATATAATAGCAATGAGTTAGAAACTGGCAAGAAAACGGGACATAACACGCCATCAAAAGAAACACCAATTGAGCAAAGGACCAGTTAAACTTTTAAGCATCTGCACCTTAAAACTGAGATGCACAGAAGCAGAACTACTATCAGTAATTATCAGAGAAAATACATGCTATGATAGCTCTTATATATTTTCACTTATCCCTCAGTCATACCGTCATTAAGATGAACTTTTCTTAATCTATAGATTCAATCCTCATTTACAAGATAAATCAACTTAAATAAATGAATTGCTTCTCTTCATGGAGGAGATACGAATCTGATATGTTCCCTCTGTTATGTTCACTTTGAACTTGAAGAGCCTGAAGGAGCGTAGCAGGCATTGCAGTCTGGTCACGCTTATTGCCGCAACTTGCTTGACGTTTTAAAGATATAGTCACTTAAACCAGCATCCTAATTTATTAACGTTCTTATCATGAGGTGCCAGAAGCACCGCCATGGGGGGGGGGGGGGGGAGTTAGTCAAAAAAGATGGAAGGGTAAAACATTATACCATTTCACTCTTGTTTCATCACAGGAGACCTAAAAGTCAAACCAATCAATAATTTAAGCAGCAACCAAGTATGGTGACTGAGCGAGAAGCTGTCGTATCTTATATCATTTCATTCTTTCACCTGACTACTGTCTTTCCCCTACAATCTGTGTAGGTCACTGCTCTGAGTTATGGCTTGTGTCACCGTAGGACCCTCTGAGCCGGTTTCATGCTGATCAATTACAAGTGTTTAACATGGGAGGGGGGAGGGGGGGGGGCATTCATTACTGAAGCTGCTGGGGGGAGGAATGGGGTGAGTGGATAAATTAGATGAAGCCAACATACTGTACAAATTTGCTGCTAATTATCAGTGAGAAGAATCAGAGAGAAGCAAGGGACCTCAAAAAGTTCAGTCACGAATCAGA
The DNA here is from genome assembly GCF_017639745.1 of Melanotaenia boesemani. Lineage (NCBI taxonomy): Eukaryota > Metazoa > Chordata > Actinopteri > Atheriniformes > Melanotaeniidae > Melanotaenia > Melanotaenia boesemani. The sequence goes on from NC_055687.1 coordinate 29,271,951, forward strand.
TTAATTTGTTTAGCAAGATATTAAATGAATTAAAGCCAGTTAGTTAGTACCATTCACCCTGTAATTAAGTATCTTAATTTCTCTATTTGTTTGCAAAACCACTCAAAACTAAACTGAGTACGTATAAGAATTAGTGCTCCAGTATATACGATATTCTACACCACCCTGACGCCCCTTTAGCCTTCAGAACTGCCGTAATTATTCATGGCATAGATTCAACAAGATGCTGGAAACAGTCTTCAGAGATTTTGCTCCATTTTGACACGATGGCATCACACAGTCGCTGAGAATGATGAGTTGATGAGAATCTCCCGTCCCACCACATCCTAAAGATGCTCTGCTGGCCTGAGATCTGGTGACTAGGGAGGCCACTGGAGCACAGTGGACTCATTCAAGAAACCAGGAGATGATTTGAGCTTTGTGACATGGTAGCAGTAGAGGTGGGGAATAAAAGATGCAGACATGGATGATTTGGAAATGGTGTAAAAATGTTAAAATAATTGTTTTTATTTTTCTTTTACTGCTAATAATACAATGTTGAGGAAACTTGAAAACTGTGCAGCGTCCGGATAAACTGTACTATGCACATATAACAGACATGATGATTCAGCATAAAATGAGACAAGCCTCATCCAAATTAAAAGCTAGAATGTGAAATTACTTCAGCTTCTATGAAGATGAAAGAAAAAAAAAGGTCCTGAAGAAATGCGACACTATATGCAAGTTGTCAAACTAAAATATTTTGTGAACACGGCAAATATGAGAAAACAAAGTTTCCACCTAACTCAGTAAAGACCAAACAAATCATAAAATCTATTCTGTCTTTTCTTGACAAGGATTTTTGTCCATATTCAGACGTTGAGAATTAAGGGTTTTTATGCTACCTTTGGAACCGAGCTACTGCATCTCATCTTGAAGATATTTTACTGACACAGCAATCCCCGCACTTTACAATGAGACCAAAAATGAAGTCATGGAATGACAGAAGAAAGCGGGAAGAATAGCTCTAACATGTGATGCATGGACATGGAGTTGCAGTTTATAAGACACACACCTCAGTTCACTACAAGAATGCTGCCACAGGCATATTTTCCCTGATAGCTCTTTGCAAATCCCTTTTATTTGCTTTATTAATATTAGATACTGGAAGTAAATTCATTATGTGCGACAAACTTTTTTTTTTTTAAGTGAAAAGTCGTCACAAGGAAAAAGGATGCATCAAGATGCATTAATGATAGTTCTATAATTGCATTGCAGCAATCTGAATCATAATCATAACTGAATTGATTTGTGCCTTAAGATGAAAACCGGGCTCTGTTGTTACTGAGGGATCCAAAGTATGAAAAGAAAATATGCCCCAGGTCATTAGTCCACCACCACCAGCCTGACTTATTCTGGCAATTCCTGCAGGACTTGACATTGTGAGTCTGAGTAGTTTCAGTGTTTTTATGCTAGTGGCAGTGGTGAATATGTTATGAATAGTTTATCATAATCAGTCAATTAGCCAATAGACCTGAATGGTTTTGGGGGAAAATAAATTCCTGACAAATATTGTGATTTGGTTTGTGATTTAATATTTTTCGTTCCACCCTTCAGTTCAAGCAGAAATGTTTTTTATGTAAGAATAAAACGACAGAATGAAAGATCTGAACTGCTCTATATTCTAACACAAAGGCACAAAGTTGACTGCATGATGCAACATGTGGGCTGAGAACTTATTGTCCGTCCTGGAGATGCGAAGGAACAAGCACTTCATCAGGACATATCCACGACTGGACCGTTTTCTCTGTTTTTGTCACAGCCTTTTAGTCATTTATGGAAAATTAGTCCACAGTGAGGTTTGAAAATGTGACATGAATTCACAGCTGAGTGTAGCCGTCACATGATGTTTAAATTACTGTAGGACAAGAAAGACGACAGGAATTATGACGGAGTCGTGTGGATTTGTAAACCAGATTTGGATTTTGTGCCATTAACATGAAAATCAATCGCACTCCTTTGCAATTTGCTGATTACAACGTTTTAAATTGTGATTATTCCTTCGCCCTGTTAGCCAGCTAATGCTGCTGTAGCCCTTTTATGTAGAAGCTATGTGGTAAATTACCTTCTGTAGCGCTGAAGTGGCTTCATATCAAGGCATGTAGACTGATCCCATGCCTTGCATTTGACCTCATTTGGGCCCTGAAAACAATCAAAGCTGGCACAGAGAGAGGAACGCACAAAAAAACTCTTCCATTTTGGGTTTCTTGACTTTTCCTTCCATGCAGTCAAAGCCTAAAACCGTTATCCTGTTGGAGCACGGACTCCCAACCATGGTGTGATTACTGCTTTATTCAAATTCTAATTCTGAACAGGTAGCTGTCACATTGTGACTTTATAGCTAAAAGAAAAGTTATTTCCTTTGCCCTGGGTCATACGTGAATGCTGAGCCTTCACTCTTTAGCATCAAAGTTGAAAAAAGCCAGGGGGAAGAGGCACTGAGTGTGAGAGTCATTTCCACTTGGATGAAACTAATCATGCAATTCAAGATAAACTTGTCATTGAGGGTAAGTTTTCACACAGCTTTATGCATAAGCTACAGAGTAAATCCCAGCAGAGAATTCATTTAAATGGGTCTTTGATAAAAGTACTCAAAAATGGGGAGAAAAAAACCCCAAAATGAAACAAAAAGAAAGACAAATTTGCACAAGTAATTTTCATCTGGCCTCACATATAAACTCACTTCATCAGAAGTACACTTGGTGCCAACAAGTAAACATCTACAAACATGTCATCTAACTCTGCCCTCATCTGCTCGCCAGCAGCATTACAGAGGCATCTAATCCCTGTTCTCTCATGCCACACCAGTCATGTGACTATACAGCCTGAAACTTTATGGTGTTTGAAACTCAAATCATTTAAATTTTCTACCTGGCTTTTTTTTTATTCTGCTGGTATCAGCTACTTTTCATTGGTCAGTCTGTTTCCTCTGAACATACATGACAGGATTAGCAGCCTCTTGAGTCAGTGTGGGGGAAACAGAAGCTGTTATTATTACCAAAGGGAGAAAAAGCACATACTGTGTGAAGATAGCAGAGTTATGGGGAATGCTGTGCCACTGCAGATTAACTTTAGATTTAGCTGTTTTCATGGAAACGCATTTTAGTGCTGTTCACTCTGTTTTACGACTGAAGTTTCAGCAGAGAAACTCTATAAATTCTTTATATTATTAACTTTGTGTCACACTGTGCTCCAGCAAATCCCTTTTGTGGCTTGGGTAAATTCTAATTCAAGATACGTTTTGACATCTTACCAAAAACTTCATCTTGAGGTTCAGGCTCTTCTGCTGCTGCTGCTGTTTCTTTTGGATCAGGTGATGAAGCCTGGAAAATGAACACAAAAACAGATTGAAGAGGTGAGGCGCTGAGGTGCCATGGCAACAGAGCAAAGACAGAGACCCAGAAACAGAACAAGGGCGGATGGGGAGAAAGGATGAGGGGTGTATGGTTACAGACAATAATACTTTTATGGCTTTATTGGCACAGAAACATGCTGAAATGCTTTTAACATTAAGAGGAGGGATGTGTATTTTCTTAAATACATCTTGAGATGTGAAAATTTGTTCTAAATTGAGAATTCTGCCTAATATTTTCATCAGGATTTATGCTGTAAAGTAAGAGAGTTCAGCTGCACAGGCTTATAGTTCTTACTTGAATTAATTTTTGTCAAACTTTTAATGATGTACATAATGCTTTGGCTTTGTTTCGTGTGATTTGTCTCAGCATTCTGCACTGGATAAAGCAAATACAGGCTTACATCATCCACCACACTGTGGATAATTTGGATTTTAGATAGACTGCAAAACAATATCTCAACATGTAGAGACAAATGAGTCATATTTTAAGTAAATCCATATTTAATGCTGGCAGCTTAAACCCTCTGGGAGAACAAGCTACAATAAACATGACCAGAAGATGGGAAAAAGGCAAATGAAATAGTAAATTCAGGCCAGATGATAGCAGCAAGCAGTGTGACAATCCTGTACTAGATGTCAACAAGGACGTCGGATCTCCACACAAAATCTGGGATTTCATCAAAATGTTATCCAACATGATCACATCTGTGGAAAACAATAGTTCATAAAAGAAAATAAGAGTTTGTGGGTTTGATTTTTCTTCAGGTGCTGGCACAGACTCCTGCTCTCCACTCCACTGAAGGGGAAAATGGGGGTTGTGTAAGGAAAAAAAAAAAAAAAAAAAAGATGCACACACAAAACATACTTTTGTTTAACACACTTTACAGAAAACACAAAGCCCCGCCTCGTCTGCATTTTGGTTATACTCCAGTACTGATTCAACTGCAAGTTTTAACAAGCTCGTCTGAACACATATAATCACAACCAGTACGTAAACTCAGCAGTTACAGTACAATCTGCTTCTGCCTCACAGTGAGCTAAATATGCTAACAGCTAATTCTTATCGTTTTATAAATCCTCTAACAGATTCACAACTCATCACTTATAACAATGTGATTTTAAAGCCCCAGCTTCGACTTCTGAGTGGGTCTGCCAACATGGGGGATCAGCACAGGGATTCAGATTGTGGGCACACTGCTTACAGTTCACCGTGCACACAGCAATATCACACTGTGATGCAGTCTTGTTGGTTGAGGGGGAGGTGGAGTGTGATGAGCAAGCACTTAGTAACACATATCGCATAAAGGTTGACAAGCGTAATGTTTTTTGAATTTTGTTTAACTAAACTCACTTTCCTCCAACATGAAGATATTCTGATTTTCCTTTAATCATCGGATTCCAAGTCAAGGCCTTGAGGTCAGTCTAAAGCAGGGGTTTTCAAAGTCTCAGCCAGTGCAGTCTCTCTGAGATGTTTTTAGACCACATAGACTCTTAGCTAGTAAACCAATACAGCTAAACATTACCTAATTGAGTGTATAGAATACATGTGGGGTCTGTTTTAAAATGTTTTGCGACATGGAAGTCCTCCTGTAAGCCAGAGCTGTCTCTTCTGCCAAGTCACACACAAGTTAGTCTGGATAAATTGTCCTATTTTAATCTAATATTTCTTCATTTCTGTCCACTGAGCTGACTCTAAAACGACATGGAGCACCAAAACCTCTGGTCAAAAGAACCGGTCTTCAGGGTAAAAATATCCATCGAATGTGAGAACGAAGGAGGTCTACTTAAGAGCAACCTTTAGGTCTGTAGAAGATAAATTACATGCATATTTCCCCTCTGCCTACGTGGGTGAAATGAACTGGTGATTTAAACTGGTCATAGGCGTGAGTGTGAGACTGGATGGTTCTTTGTCTTGTTTATCTCTGTGTTGGCCCTGTGATGGACTGGTGACCTCTCCAGGGTGTACTCTGGCACTGCCTGATGAGCTGGGACACACTCCAGCAATCCTGTGCTACCCTGAGTTGGATAATGCAGGTTTAGAAAAAAAAGAAGAATCTTGGCATAGAGGAACAGGGTTGGATGATGAAGATACATGAGTAAGACTTGCCAGGTTTTCATTGCCATTTTTGAGTCTTTTTTTTTGTTTGTCTTGAAGAATAAAATAAAATCAAATTTATTTGTGTAGCAGATTTAACGATACACCAACATGACACTGACCAACATCTGGAAAGATGTTGGTCAGTGTCATGTTGGTGTATTGTTTTAATGTCTCAATGTATGTTTTAACATTAACAGATATCATATAACATTTTGTCCTGTGTAAACTTCCTCTTGTTTGTGTTAAGGCTGCCATGTCGACCATAAGAGATCATTTGATTTCAAGCATTTGCCTGAAAGCTTAAATAAATAAAACATAATAATAAAATAAATGCAATCTCGCAGGTATTTTCAGAGGTTAATGTAGTTACTAAAGAAGGTAAAAAAAATGACAGCTCTTCTTTAGTAAGTACTGGAAAGTCATCACTCCTTTTATTAGTTTTATTTTTTTCATTTTACTTTGCGATGACCAAATTCTCACAACCAGCTGTTATTTTTTCTCCCCCTTTTTTCTGAAGCTGGACATTCAGATATGGAAGTTCTGAAGTTGGAAAATCGACGTTCACTTTTATAACTGAATGCAACATCATACAGGAATGCATCGAGGAAAAAAGGAAGAGACAGTAACTTAGGAAAAAAATAAAAAACTGAAGTACTTTTTCGATCAGTTTGGTGTGTGCTAGTGCAACCTTGCTTTCATGTGTGTGCTAGTGTAAGTTCTCAAGCTGGATACTGTAAATAAATGACTCTCCCATAACTCAATAATATGCTGCAAGGGTTGGTGTAATTTTTTATATACTCATAATTTTATAGCAATTTTATAGCATACAGCTATATACCTTTACACACTTAACTAAATTTAGATAAGGGTCAAGATAACATGTTTTGACATCATTAACATTCATAATTACTCTTGTTCATATTGGTGTTATGTCACTTTATGTTATCCTAAAACTTTCAAGCTCATCAAAAATTTCACTTCTTGCAGCGTGACTAATACTTGCATTATGAACGTGGTGCACAGACATGCAGATAATTACTGTAAACAGCGTGATAGCATAAGAAAAGGATCTGCCTGTGGATTTTTGTTCACTGATAAAGCGTACATTATCACTGCATTCCTACAGTCTGGCACATTTGAATCTTTTCTTCATCACAAAAGCACCCAGCATTCATCCTTTGTTGGATTTTGTCCACGCACACCCACACACAAAAGTACAGCTGTCTTATCTTCCCTGGCAGCCTCACACTTTTTAAAATTAGCAATGCAAACAGCAAATCCACATTCCAAGAGCCGAACCACTGGTGATTGGGCGTTTCCTGAAATGATAACATTGGTCGATGAGGAAACTGATAGGGCTACATCTGTCCATTACCAGATAGTTGAAAAAAAAAAAAGAAATAAAACAACAAAAACAAAAAAAAACAACTAAACATTTGTAACTTGATCAAATGAAATGGTAAAAATGTCACCAGCCCAAGTCACCTAGACTTTCAGCTCAGGTATTAAATGCAGCCCTACTCATCAAAACGTGACATGACAGGAAAAAATACAACAAAAAGTAAAAAAGGGGGAAAAGAAGTAGGTGAGCAACTTTTCTAAAGTGGATCAGAGCAGCAGCTTGATACTAATTTTGCTGCCAGCGTGACTTCACACCTACTTGTCAATGGTGGCGTATTGAATATGACTCTTGGCAAGCAGTGCCCACTTACAGGTTGATGCCAGGGACAGTGAAGCATCATCTAACTGACTAGCAAGTAAAAGACATCAGGACAGGAACTAAGCTGGGATGCCACATGAGTTGTTTTTAGGCTTTCCAGAGAAGCTCTTCCTCTGCTCTATACTCACTGATTTATTTGAATGTGACGTTCTTAGAGTTATGCAGAGAATTATTACACTTATGAACATCCTTCTCCCTGAATCACTGCAACCACACTTAGTACTACTTAGCTTCCTTGATCCATCTAGACTGAGTGATGAGTTACATCCCTATGTCATAGGACAAGGAGCTTAAGATGCTGTTCCTCTAAAAGCCGCTACATGCTAGTTTAAGAAGATTGGCTGACAATTGTCCATTATTAGCTCAGTTCTGTCAGAGCCAATGAGGCTTTAGTAAGTGCTCATGCACACTAGACATTTATTAGCTGTCAGTTTTAAGATAAACTGGGATTTTAAATACTGTACACTACTAACCATACTGCTGCTGCAGTATGAACTGAGTTTTAGACCCTGTACACACAAACATGGGGATTTTGATAACTTTTATACATTTGCACCTATAGTCCACAGACTATAGATTTGATTTGATTAGACAAAGATTTGGGTACTAAAAGCAAGCATTTTGGTTCAGGATATCAAATGTTCCCATGTTAGCTCGCCTTTATCGACATAAGAACAACTGACTTAGCTGAGATAGTGCTGGTGTAGCATGTTAAGTAAACGCCCCAGATTTTAGTAAAAGTCTAATTTCCATCCATTATCTCTGGACAGTGGAAGCAGAGTTTAAAAATATAACAGAGGTGAAAATAGTATATAATAATAATAAAAAAGAAATTAACAAAGGCCTGTATAAATAGCCTATTTACACAGTGACATACCATACACACATATGCACAACTGTAATACTATAATAAACCATTATTTCTTTGGTTTTATGTGATTTTTTTTTTTTTTTTTACTTTAGTCACTTTTTCAGTTAATTTTTTCTTATTTGATTCTAACTGTATTGCTGAATTTACATAATAATGATAGACCTGACAGAGGAGACAAAAGAAGGGAGAGCATGAACAGAAGAGAAGAAGAGAGTGAAGAGTGTAAAAGGGAGACAAAGATACAGGAAAGTACAGATACAAACAGGAACTAAGGCTATGTCCACATGGCACCGAAGCTGGTTCAAGTGTGAAAATGGTGGCGAAAATTAGGAGATAGGCTTCAACATCCCCTAAAGAGTAACACCCCAAAACTAGAGCAAAACAACGCATGCGCAGATAAAGGCTCGCTGGTGTTACAGGAAGTACACACTGGAAGCAGAGAAGAGAAGATAGCTGAGGATTCACTGCAAGGCTAAATAAAAACATTTCTTTGGACTAATGAAGAAGTTGAGCTTCTCCTTCAAAAAATGCTTGACTACAAAGCATAAAAATCTTGAGGAAAGGTCGATTGGGAATCGGTGCGTGTTTGTCACATTGACATCATATCCTCCAGTTGTGCGGCTTCGCTGTTTGCACAGCACCGCAGACGGTAGAGGACTCAGACCGATCCACATTGGTACATGGCTTCAGACATGGTCGGTTTCATGGAGGCTAATCCCTGGCTTCGTGGGGATGAAAGGGTGGTTTGCTAAAATACTTTTGCGGTTTTGCTGCAATCCGGCGTCATGGGGACGGCCCCTTAGCTACATCGGACAGAAGGTGCTTTTAATATCTGCCAATTTACACCTGAATATATAAAAAACAAACAAATCTGGTTATAATAAGTTGTCAAAGGTTGGAAAGGAATTAGCTTCAAATTTTTCCCAAAGGTTAACAATTTTCATTTTGTTGGATATTTGACAGTTTTGTCTTCTCTAGAAGTCTAGTCTAGGCTACTGACCAAATGATTTTTATTTTCTGGTCACACTGTTGCCCTATTAAGAGCAAATAATGTTATTTTTCGCAATAATTACAGACATTAGTCATTTATTCTCAGCTACACTCTTAGGTCATTAACAAATGAACTAATGCTAATACAAATTTGCTAGCATAACAAGCGCATCTGGTTGCACCACGTTAAGCTGGCTTTACAGAAACATGGATACACAGAATTTAGTGTCGGATTGACAGTTGCTAGCCGTGTTCTTCACGTTAACTTTTTTTTCCCGCTACTGCTTGAACAGTCAACTAATGTGCAAATATTCAACTAGTGTAAAACCAGAGGATTACAATCAGCTACAAGAGTTAGCATGTGTTGCATCAGTTTTCATTCAGATGTTTACATAATATGCATTTTGAGCCATATTTTACCATTTTTTTTATATCTACCATCATAATTTCATACCAGCCCATGCATATTGTTCATCACTTTGACAATCACCTGTTGGGGAGTTTGGGATCATCTTGTCTCTTGTGTTTTGGATTTGTAAAGCAGCACCAGAATGATCAGATTAAAAAATGCTGTTAATGTTTATTATTAAAATTTAAATTCTTCATATAAGCATATGTTTGTCATAATGCTAGAATTTAAATTTATATACAAGTAGACTTTTTGGAAGTCTTAACACACTAATGGCATAAGCTAAAACTACAAACTGAAATAATATTGCTTGTTTTTTTTTTTTTGTTTAGCTTTTTTCTCTCCACACTCTTCTAGTCTCCATCATTTAAACATATAGACCAATACTGTCTTCTGGACTGCAACAAGGTCAAATGTCAAATGTTCCAATGCACAGGTACATCCAAGCTTGGATTTGAACATGATGTCTACGATATGTTCAAGTGCTCTTTTTATTTCCAGACACAAGCAATGTGCAGAGACACAGTAGGAGGCTTTTTGTTATTGCTGGTTCCTGACGTTGGTTTGGTGTGCAAGACAAATATCTGGCACTTGGTTATGATGGTTATATTTCTTTTACAAAGCTTTCTAAACAAAAAGGAAGTAAAAAGTGGATTAACCAGGTGAAAATTTTGTCTGCTTTTTAATTAATTTGGGTAGCAGTTGAATATTGCGTTTTGTTATGTGACAGATGCATAATAGGATTACGTCTATATCAATGTCTGACACATGCAACTCACTTTAAACAAATTACATGTAAACATTCAAAAGGAAAATAAACAATTAGCTACTTAAGCTTGAAAGATTCAAGCAGACATTGCTTAACGGTATTACATATTTACTATTGTAATGGGTTGAGTAAAAATAGAAAGATATGCACAAAGTATGCACAAAAGAATGAACACTCATTGTCCTGAAGATTCTTGAGTGTCTTGTCTCTCCCTTTAATTCTGCCTGAAATATGCTGAAGCTGATGCTTATAAGCATGCTTGCTTGTTTGATGGTTGTTTTAGACACTTGTAGACGCTGCCGCCTCAGCTCCACTCAGCCCTCTGCTCCCCATTCAATGTAAGAGTACTAGATAGGGTTCAATTTTCCTAAGCACTCAGAGAAAGGTGATGATTAATGCAGCAGTTTAAACATCTTTCACAGTTATATTGGTTTGAGATTTTCAAAAGGGTCCAAGTTCATCTTCTTGTCTGTGATTTAGCGATAGCTGTGCACTTCATTGTTTTATCTTGTCCACTCTTTAGGGATGGAGGGTAAATGAAGCATGCACAGTTATCTCAGTTTAATGATGACATAAACAGACAGTGTTTACTTTGTACTAAGGCGTTTTAGACAAACAATATTAAAAATCACTGACTTGTATAAAATTCTTTGAATACCCCGCCATATCCCTGACAGGTGTTTGATGCTGGCTAACACCATATTGCTGGTGCTGTCATGTACTTTTCCATTTAGTGTTCAGTTCATGGGAAGCATATTTGTAAGCTTTTTCAGCCGGATGTCCCACTGTCATGGCTTTGGTCTGTGCATTTTCCAGTTGACTGTAATAGCATGATGGTAACATACAACTTCACTAAAAGCACGTCTATGAATCTGTGGTGAGAGACAGCTTTTTGACAGCGTTCAGCTCACAGTATCTTTTTTTTGTTTTTCCTCTTAAGGGACTGTAAACTATGGAAGCTGAGTGTGGCCATGCTAGATGATTATTCTTTTTTTAATCGTTCTCTTGAGATAACGAGGTAATTTTCTCGTTACCTAAAGAGAACGATGACCGTATACTCGTGATAAAGAGATGATTAAGGTAGGTTCAAAAGTGGTTACTGTGTTAAACCTGATTTCATTGATTAAAATAGACCCTATGACAGCTGGGGAGGGGCTAAAGTCATGGTGTGCAATTCTGTGAATGAGCGATTGGTAAAACGTAATAGTCAGACACATTGCATTTTCAGCCTTTGTCAGACTTGACAGAAGTAAAATCTGATGTATTGATCGGTGATGGATGTTCTCGATTCGATTTTACATCACCTTGCGTGCATTGCTGGCTTGACTTACTCAGGCATCTCAGTATAGAACAGCTCTGTACTGGGATGCCCCCTGGACCCACCAGTTGAGGTCTTGGAAGAGAAGAAGATAAACTAAGCTCTTATTTATGTTGAAGGACAGTCCCCCTCCTCACCGCCACACATCCTCCTGAACACACTGACCCTCCCACAGAGCTCCTTCAGTGACAGACTGCTGCATCCAAAGCATAAAGGAGCTATTGCAGGTCCTTGATTCCTGCAGCAGTTAGACTGGAAACCAGCACTGCTCCCTGTAGACCACAAACACACTCAATAAAATCCAATATGGTTTATTAATGTACATATTTAATTTTTCTTATTTTATAAATCTTATAAACTTAAAACAAGCAGGTTTCTGGGGGAACCTGTGTGGAGTTTGTATGTTCCCCCTGTGTATGCGTGGGTTCTCTGCCAGCTTCCTCCTACAGTCCAAAGACATGCATGTTAGGCTGATTTGAGTCTCTAAATTCTCACTAGGAGGGGATGCGAGTCTGATTGAATGTTTGTCTCTCGGTTCTGTGATTGAAAAACAGCATCTTAACAGCTTCAGCCCTCGCGATCCTGCATTTAAAAAATCAGTTTGTTTTATTGAGAAAACAAGAGAAATTGTCCAGCTACCACAATAACACAGTGTAAAAGAAAAAAAAACAAAAAAACATGCGAGCATGACAACTCTCTGCTGTCGTAGTAAACTCAGATTCAACAAGTTTCATTAAACTTAGGAAACCTTCAACAAAACTGATTTAAGTATTTATCTTTAGCCGTTATCTTCTAGCAACTAGTCATGGTAGACCTATAATATGCCAGCTTTACCTGGGAGAGGTTAAACTGGAAACCTCACTCCAGTTTATTTTCTTGATATGGCTCCACACAGAACTTTGTGGTGTTTGTCATTGACTTGCTTGTTTAATACATTTGTACTTCATTAACACTAAATCTCACACTTTGCACCAGAGCCTGGTAATAGTGAAGCAGTCTTCTGCTGTCATTTCTTGGTGTTTGGCAAATGGCTTGGTAAACTGATGCCACCTTTTGGTCGTAGGAACTTATCATAGCAAGTGTTAGAACAAGACCGTCACATACTGAGTTGATAGTTATATAAACTATTCAAGCTCTTATAATTAAATGACTGTTTAAAAAAAAAAAAAAAAAAGGATCATTACTAGGGCTGTCAAAAATAATGTGTTAATTAATTTTATTAATTGCATTATAATTTTTAATGCAATTAACACATGCACGGCATGACAAGCCCCATACATCCGTCATTTCTCTGTTATGGTGGTGGGATATGGAGAAGCGCGATGGGAAAGAAGAGCTGGCTGGCTCTATGGATGAACTTGAGAACAAACACAGCAATGGAGCCCCCCATGGACGTTGCCTACGTGGATAATGGGGGTGTTTGAACACACACTCTGTATCTGATGAGATGGTTCCACACCTGCACTTTACCCACATTCTTTTTTAAACTTGCGACAGCCCAGCTGCGATTTGCACCACCATGTCTGCTGTAGTTATATCTCTGGTCGTCTCCGTTTGAGCAGCGATGGTGGTCAGTGATCAGCTGATCGGCTTTTGTTGCATTTGTTTTTTGTTCAGTTGAGAAGGAGGAAACTAGCAGTTTGCGGTTCACATGTTTACCCCAAATCGTTGTTTTTGGCAGGACCTTCTCTAACACAGTGGCTGACGAAAGGATGTAGCTGTAGAAAGGATTTATATTTCAAATATTCAGGGGCGGGTCTAGAAGAGTTCTGATGGGTGCCGGGCAGGAGCACTGACCAGGAAAAAAGTGTAAAAAAAAGTGAAGAAAAACTTGTAAAACAAACAGCCAATGATGTATTTTATCAACAGGTGTTTGCTTTGGGTGATGCTGCTGTAGGACTTTTAATGTTAAAAAGGAAAAACCTGTTTTTATCCAGGTCTTCAGTTTTATCAGAGTTTCTTCATCAATGTCGGCTGTTTGACTTCAGTCATCAGATCTGCATGTTTTATGACAGAAATTATCACCATGGAGATGCTTGGTGAGATGATGATATATAAATTCTGCATTAGGATCTAGAACATGGTAGAGATGATTTAGAACAACATATAGAAGTTAATTACGTGCTGCATTTACTGACCACTGGACATCTGATGTTTACCCAAGAGTTCAGTTAACAGTAAATATTTGTAGCATTGGTTCGTTCTGTTGATACAATACAGTAAAAATGGGCAAATTTCAGGCATATAAAAACTCGCGAATAGTGATTAATCATGATTAATTATTTTAAAGGCTGTGATTAATCTGATTAAAATGTTTATTCATTTGACAGCCCTGATCATTACCCATCCCTACTTTTTACTGCACCTTAAAAAGATCAGGCCTATTCTCACATAATTCACCAAATGCCAAGGAGACAGTCAAATAAATCTAACTGCCCTTTGTACATTGGATTAACAAGTTAAAGAATCTCATAACTTCAAATTTAATGACTGAAACTGCAAGTTGAGAGAGTGAAGCAACAAATTTTCATCAAAGCAAAATAAAAGTATTTCAGTGATCAGCAAAATAACAGGTTTGATTTCTGCATATCGCATTGATACTGTGTGTAAATCTGAAGCTGTGGGGTGGGAGGACTGGCTGTAATTCTGATGTTACTGTCTCTCTCACAGAGGAACAGCAGACACAGGAACAGGCCTGTTAAGCTGGTCACAATACATAAGAGTGCTGCTGGTACAGCTCACGGTTTCTGTGGGCTGGTGGTCTGCTAAATGAGCCTCAAGCTCCCTCATCTGGAGACTTGAGTCTTGAATTCAGTCGTTTCAGTAATAAAAATGCATGACAATCAGGCACAAAGCAGCTTATGAAAGGCAAGCTGATAAGGTAATATATAACTGCACTGATTCAATGAAAGATAATTAATAATTTGGAGCTCCAGCACCACCCAAAGTATAACACACAGTGTCATAAAGTAGCAGCAGTAGTCAGACATGTGAAGTGTGAGTACCTGCTCATTGGTTGCTGTAAATGTGTAATTCTGTGCAGCACTGATAGACAATACATGACTAGGTTATGAAAGGATGTACAGAGACTTGCCACATCCTGATGTTCAAGGATGATGTTTGAAATAAGTTAAAAATAATTTCCTCTTACTGCAGCTGTGCACAGTGCAATCACACATGCATGGGAATAAATGTAATGCAATGTAAATAACAGTAACTAACATCAGTAGACTAAACGGTCTACATTTTTCTAAATGCATGTCTAGGCTTTAAGTGCACTGATGAACAAATCTGACATCTAAGCAAATAACTGCCCTCATGATTGTTATCCATTAAGATTTCTTCAAAACCTTAAATGAGCACTAACAAAGACACCTTTGATCAAAGCATGTTTTCATGCATCTCTGGTAAATATTGTAGGCTAAAGCCGCCATGGTTTTCCAAAGGCATCAGGTTAAAAGTTAACAGGTTCCTTTGATATTTCACAGTTTCACAGTTTCAAAGAATGAAAGGGACAGTTTCGGCAGTTTGCATGCTAAGTCTTAGAAGCAACTCCCTTCGGGATATAAGACAGTATGTAATTCTTCATTTTATTCAAATTTTAGCTTCATTTTTAGCTTTCAAGTCATCATTCAATCCTAAAAGTCCTCTTTTTTTTTTTAGATTTGGTCTTTTTATGCAAATTGGTCTCTATTCATAGATTTTTGATGATGTTGAGGTCAGGGAGATATGTAGACTTCCACCTTCAAGTGGAGCTTTTTTTTTGTTTAAGTTATCGCCCTCAGACCCCAAAAAACATTTGTCATCAAGCCACTATTGAAGAACAACTTAAGGCCCTTTCCCACTATTACCCACTTAGCCCTACCTTAATTCAGTCGACACCACAACATCCCAGTTTCTATTGTTCCCATTACAATAGAGGACAATTGAGGTCACACTCAGTGTGGGTGGGGTTGTCTTAGCGAGGCAGCTAGTAAGTCAACATTGGTATGTTGACTTACTTAATCAGTACTCAGGTTCAAACGGCTAAGTTCAAAACTAACAACCAAGCCAGAAATCTGGGAGTAGTCGTGGACTCAGACCTGAATTTCAGCAGTTATATTAAGACAGTTGTGAAGTCAGCATATTATCGCTTAAA
Organism: Melanotaenia boesemani; assembly: GCF_017639745.1. NCBI lineage: Eukaryota > Metazoa > Chordata > Actinopteri > Atheriniformes > Melanotaeniidae > Melanotaenia > Melanotaenia boesemani. The sequence continues at coordinate 29,287,658 of NC_055687.1, forward strand.
AAACATAGAGGACTGAAGGACTGATGACTCAGCAGAATTTAGAAAAACTTTATCTTTAGTAGACTGGACTTAACACTGTCCTCACGTCTCTCTAAAAAGTCTATCAGACAGCTGCAGCTAGTCCAGAACGCTGCTGCTCGAGTCCACACTAAGACCAGGAAAGTAGCTCAAATAACTCCAGTCCTCAGATCTTTACACTGGCTTCCTGGCTGTCAAAGAATTGGCTTCATATCCTGCTGTTAGTTTACAAAGCACTGAATGGTTTAGGACCAAAATACATTCAGGATCTTCTGGTTCGTTATAAACCAACCAGAACCCCCAGGTCATCAGGGTCAGGTCTACTTTCTGTTCCCAGAGTCAGAACTAAACACGGAGAAGCAGCGTTCAGCTTTTATGCTCCTCACATGTGGAACAAACTCCCAGAAAACTGCAGGTCTGCTGAAACTCTCAGCAGCTTTAAATCAGGGTTGTTTATCAAAACAACTATTAATTCCTCACACTGGAACTTAAATTTTTTTAATTTTATCTAATTTATTTTAGCTTTTACTGTTTGTATTTAATTTCTTTTATGTATTTTTGAAGTTTGTTTTATCGTTCTTTTAATGCTCCGCTGTAATGCTTTAAATGTTTTAGGTAAAACACTAGTACTGGATGAACACTTAATTATGATTGGCTGCAGGGTCCTTGACTAAGGAGTTCTGGTGAAAATGACTGTTTTCATTGGACTAATAACTAGTCACCTGGTACCTGCAATCTAATTAACATTAGAAATAACTAGAAAACATTTTGAATATCCCACTGCAAACTCCATTACCTTATATTGTGACCACCACAGGATGACACCTGTAATGCTGCAGGAAATCTTTCTCTGAAGTTGGTTTTCACTTTAAAGATCATCTCCCAGCTGGTGTGCAATCATGCAACTGATTGCAGCATTAACTCAAACAACAGTTGTCCCACCCCATCCTTAATAGCTGAGATGTTCTTGTCATGAATTTCTGCACCCTTATAGTAAAAAGTTACTCTCTTTTTCTACGTTGTCTACAACATGGAGAAGACGTGTTAAAAAGACAGACTGATTTAAAAGAAAGGAAAAAAAAGTTATTAAAAGTCAATGTTAAGGTGCAACAAAGGAGGTGTTGGTACAGTTCACCTTTCTGAAATGATGAGGGAACGGGAAAAGAAGCACATCTGTTAACAGCATCTAAACACAACTTGCCTTACTCTGTCACGCTTTGTTCCTGCTAAGCTGTCTCTATGACAACTGGCTGCTTTGCAAAACCTTTATATTGACAACTAAATCAATCCAAAATGAAGGGAAAACAGATCATGAAGACAGAGACGTGTACAACATGACAGGAAAATATAAAATTAAATAAATAAATAGAAAAAAAAAAGCTGAGATGAAATGCTGCTTTAGTGCTATATGCTGGCCAAACAGTTTCCTCACCAGCCCCACACTTGACAAATTTATCCACTTCTCGTCTCTCTAGAGTGTGTTTGGCAGGCAAAGGAAACAAACCATCTGTGAGCTGAACCATCAGCCACCCTGCTGGTTTAAGCTCCCCTCTACCTACATGATCAGTGCACCAGCCGGCAGTGAGCCAAAAGCTGGACCACAGAAGTAGCCCACAGGTTTATGCTGCTGCTCACGACCTCAAGAGCAGATACTGAAGAGAGCTTTCATCCTTAGTACCTATTTTTTCTTTCTTTTTGTTCCTCCTTGCTCACAGTCTGGGGTTGGATCCACTCACAACTAGCTCGCAACCTCTTCAAATATGATTGGAGCCTCAGCCATAATGCCTCAAACTCATTACACCCACAGTAATTTTAAAAAAGTGGTGACAAAAAGAACTCAAACAAGGCTGGGGTTAATTATGTGATGTCATTAAATTACATTACTGCTCCAGTTCAGGCCTGATCCTCCTCCATAGTTGGCTAACAGGGGCCGGGTCTGACCTGAAATTAGTGCACTTAGACAGCTGAGACATTAAGAAAATGTGTATTTGTTCTGTCTAATTGTGACACTATCAGTGCCAGACATTTTCTCTCAAGAGCTAACCTTTTCCAATTAAAAAAAGCCTATTTTGAGTTTCCTGACAACTTTTCTACTTATAAAAGATAAAGAGGAAAATTGCCCTTAATTTCCCTCAAGAGCATTGAGTATCTTTAATATCTGATCATAGTTCAGACTTTTGCATGACTGATTGTTTTTGTGTTTACACTGAGAATTCATTAATTTATTCTAATGCTTAAAATGTGATAAATGCTTCTGTTCTAGCTGTTCTTTCCATTTATAACAGCAGCAAACATAATCCATCAGCATCTATTCTGTCTCTGTTTCTAACTTCAAGCCAGTTTATTGCTTTAAACTCCACTTCAGATGGACGGACTTCCAGGAAGATTAATGAGTTATCAAAATTGTGCCCTACTGATCCCGGGGCCAAAGCTTTGGTTGATGAGATGTGTACCAGGAGAAGGTTTATTGTCTGCTCTTCAACATCTATTTACTCTGCCCAGTTCAAAAGGGTTCTTCCATGAAATATTGCTGCAGCAAGGCTCATGATTTCAAGGATTTGTTTTAATCGAGGCAACAAAAATAACCTTTGGAGAGCTATCGAGCTCAAGCTATTTTTATGGCTTCCTGTTTCAATTAAAAATAAGACGCAGACTGCTGTAACTGACTAATGCTTTGTGTCAAATATTATCCTTATCTCAGCAATTCAGTCAAAGCAACAGTGCCTGAAAAAGCCAACTATCAAGAGTGAAAATATGCTGAGTTTTCTCTGACATGGACATTAAATAAAAACAACAGTGTAGAAACATTGTTGTAAAAACTTAAAACAACTCACAATTAAATATCTGGATTCTGGTAAATATCTGTTCTGTTGTGGAGAAATTGTGGTTCAAACTTTGCGTCAGTACATTACGGTTTGCAGGCATTTAATACTGTACAATAACCCCAGCTCAGTTTAATGAAAAACACCTGAATTTTTAGATTTTAGACTTTCAAAGCAATCATTCAAAACACCTTTGTACTTTTCTCCTTACAGGAATGTATCTCTAAAACTAAAATAGATTGTCATGACCCACATTTCAGCCATCCCATGTCTGTGTTAAATGTGTTCTATAATCAGCCTTATTCAGCTCACCTGGACTCTTCCTAAGTCTTTCCCTCTCTCACCTGTGTGCAGCACTTCTTTTTCTCTCTGCTAGATTATTGATAACCTTAGACAGTAGATGTCCAGCATTCTTTCCATGTGCTTGTTTGTTTCTAAGTTACCGACCATGACAAGTTCACATCCCTGCACCATACTCACCTTGCCCTGCTCATGACAGACCTCTTCTGCCTTCTGGGTATCTGGACATCGACCAATGCTCTTGACCACAGATTCTCACCTAATCCAAAGTATCATGAAATCTGTTTTTTTAAAGATTTGCCTCTTTATAAATGTTTCTGGATGTTGAACTGGTGCTTTAACTGTTTTTTCTTCTTCAGTTTACATCTACATCTCCTTCCCTTGTGATCAGGCTGCCATCCCAGAGTCCTCTGCCAACCTTCAAACTCAACCTTCTGTTCACTAAATCCATTCCTTTAAATGTTTACTCCCGTGTTATGACTGAATTTCCAGGTCCTCAGTGTTCCCTGTTACAGAGACTGTTGCAATAACTTGTACAGTGTAAAGAATTATATTTAGTTTTGTACATTTAGAAATGTCTGAGATCAGTTTTGTGTTTTTATTTAGTAAAATGTGACTGAAATGATTTCCGATTTGTGTATTTGTGGCATAATTTCGAGACTTAAGGGGTAGTGCACCCCAAAAATGTGTTTTGAGCTGTAAACAACACAGAATTAATCAATTGTCAAGAAAATGTAAAAAAAAACTTGTTAGACCCTCACCTAGCAGGCATAGAAAACCACACCCACTAACGCATATGAAGGGATGTGAACTTATATGGTGTAGATTTGCTAGTTTCAGACTTCTATTCTTTCACACTCTTCGCTCAACCCCCCCACACACACCCACACACACACACACCCAGACCTTGCAGTTTCAGGCATTTTTCAAATTCGGCAGTGGGTGGAGTTACACAAAAAGTAAGAGGTGTAGTTACACCTTAAGCTATGATTGCTCACTGACTTTCATGATCTTTTTGTTTAAGCTGTACAGATATTAGAAATATGAAGTACTTCAGGATACTCCATGAAATGACACCACTATGCACAAAAATGACAGTTTAGGCACATGCAGACCATTTTATTGCAGTTTTTAAAGGGTTAATTTATCAAATGTTTTTAATTGGCATTGAAACTTAACTCCTTTGGAAACAGTAAGAGTGTACTTAGTTTGTCCACACAGCTTTGTAATTTTTGCCCTATCTGTTAAAAATACTGACAAATGTAGTCATTCATATATAATATAAGACTGCTTGTGGCAGTGTGATTAACAGATTTGTGACCTGAGTACTGGAGCGTTGTAACTAAGAACGCATACTGTAAGTGGCTCAAAAAGCAACATAACACTCATTCTGTGTGAGGCATTGTAGAAAAACACCACCTCATAAAACACTGAGTATTAAGTTTGTACCATGTTAACCAAGATTTTTTTTTTTTTTTAAATGGGATTCCTGACACACACGACTGACGAAAAGCTAAATAACAGTAATAAATCAGCGGCATGAAGGAAAGTGACAGCATGACTGCTATGTGGTCCAAAGTCCTACTGATAAAAGCCAGCACTGAGAACGCTAAGGGTTAAAGAAGAAAATAAAAAAAACCTCCTCACATGTATCATTCACAGATCCCAAGGACCTGACAATACAACATTTTATTATTACTGCTCCCCTGACACCAAACAAGACATTAAAAAGGACTCTTACCTTGCTGTATGTGGGTGACTCCTTTTTTCCTAGATGCTGTCCCATGCTGCTGACAGAGACTGTAAGAAACAGAGAGGGGAGAACTGTAAACAGCATAACATGTGGAGATTAAACCCACCTCCTTATCAGAGGAGCTGAACAAACTGCTGAACATAACGGACAATTCTTCACACCCTCTACACAACGCAGAGAGGAAACAACAGTGTTCAGAAAGAGGCTTCTGCAAGTACGATTATTAATAATTGATCAGTATTTTTATTTTAATTGACACTATTGGCTCACTGAATCGATGGATATATGCAGATGTTACAACCTTAATAACACACATGATTATATTGATTTAAACATCAATCCAAACAAACTAACCTTTTTTTTTAAGAAAAGTGCTAAATATTTATTCACATTTTGATGCACTGAAACTTTGGCTTGTGCACACAAACTTAATGTGGATCCATTTCACTTTTCTCCATTCATTAGCGTATTTTGTAATGTATTGCTCTGTGGCATTGACCACGGCTGCGGCACACAGCCTGCAGTCAATTAGCAGCCACCTCATTCGAATCATCTTCGATTCCGGTTCATTTCTCAACCGACTGATCATTTTGCTGTGAGGCGCCACACATTAGTCACATCCTAATCATAATGTCCTGCTTTGCCATCTGACTAAAGGCGGTCTGGTCATGTAGTAAATTCAAAAAAGTATCTTTGCCCTTTAAAATGTGGCTTAGTTTCCAGCTCTGACTAAGATGCATGATGATAGTCGAGTCAATCATGAAGCACTAAAAGGTGAGATGGTGCTGGTGTTTTCTTGTCACTGTGACTGCTAAACTAAACTCTCCTAAAGGGAAAGAAGAGTAGACAAGATCCAGATTTCTGCTTCTAGAGGGAGCATGAAATGTCTTAAGTTCAAAGCACACAGCATGAAACCAACTGCGAATTACTGGACTCATATGAATGCAAGAAATGAAAGACTCAAGCTAAAGTAATAAATACATGCAGACAGTTGCTTGTGTTCAAAGTTGGAAGCAAGAAAAGGCTTATAACAAAAAAGAAGCTGAAGGGGTGAATGCTACATCAACCTAAATCACAGCCTGCACCCACCATTTCTGGGAATATAAATTTTTTTTCCACTCAAGGACCAGACGCCTTTACTTTCAAATAATCACAGCATGTTTTTTGGCTTTCAGCATAGTTCAGAAGACAACACAAAAGGCTTTCATCATGTCTGAGAGACTGTTCCTGTTCTTATGCCTTTCTTCATTTCACTCGTGGTAGGATATGCTGACAAAAATCTTAAAGCTGCAACATTTTATGCAGCAGAAATGTTTAATATTGTGGTTTTGATGGTCTATTGAAAGTACAGACTGATGATGGAACAGGCTTCTGACATTTTGACTGGAAACAGACAATGAGGCAAAAAAAAAAAAAGAAAGAAAAATAAACATGAATGTCAAAGATGCTGACAAGCAGTTAATTCAAGAATATAATTCTGAACAAATCATAAATATGTTTTACATCCACACACATCACAGCTTGTCTTCCTAATGCAGTGAGGCTAATTAAACATGAGGCATCAACGAAAATCCACTGAGAGAAGTCATTACACCCACTGATCACACACAGCAGTGGTGTTTTTCACCAGCTGGACCAGGCTCTCAGGGTGAACAGGTACGATTAAAATGCAATCAGCTTACATAGATTGAGATTTTAAATAACAGCTGTAAACCTAAAGTTAAACAATCCTGCACTGTAAGTACAACAATTTGAGACAACTACTAAAAGAAAGACTCTGGAACTGAAAACACGAATATTCCTTCTGAAAATCACTCAAATGATGAACTGTGACTTCAAAAGCTGTAAATTAGATTTTTTTTTTTAAATTTATTTTCACTGATATATTTATATGTTCTTTTATTTGTGAACATGCTTTAAACACCTTTCATCGCCACCTAAAGCAGTGATGGTGGACATTAATCATTAGTTTCATAGTTAAAAACAGCAACATTGACTCTCATTTGCAGTTTATTGTAGGGCTGCAACTAATGACTATTCTGATAGTCAATTAGTCATCGACTATTAAAACGACTAGTTGATCAATCGGATTATGTATCTCATAATTATTAAATGGATCTTATTTCACTTTCAGCTTTGAAATCTTGCATGAGGTTGTTATGCAAGTCCAACGTTCCTCCTCTTTAAATGTTTGAGCATTGCAGACGCACTTCTGTGGTACACAAGGTCTGCTTTACAAATCTCACGTGTATTTTATTTATTTTATAAGTTTAACGTGAAGTTATCCCAGATTTTCTATGTCCTCTGCCATCGTTTTATTCCCCGGTCGGTCGCCATATTTTTCCCCCTTGTTGACTTTATTGCGCAAGTGCAACTCTCAGCAGAGATAGGAAAAGAAGATGATGTCTCACTCTGTAGTTTTTTTTGTTTTTTTTTTTGCTTTTTTTTTTGCCGACAATAGATGATGGGTAAATTCGTTGTTGACTTTTTACAATGTTGACTGATCGTTGCAGCCCTAGTTTAAAACCCTTATCACACTGACTGGTCAAGGTAGGACTGATGCATCTCTGTCACTTATGCACAAGCAGGATCCAAATTCATGCATCACTTATTCGCCTCTAGAAATTTATGCTAAGTGTTAGCAAGCTACAAAATGGACATCATCAGTAGGGATCAGTGTAGCATCAACAGCTGTGAAAAAGGCGAAAAATTTCAAAGACAGGACATGGCATGCTTGAATTAGGGGCCTTATATACCATCTATGTGATCTCAACATGAACCAAATGCTAACCTCCTTTATTGCCACTATATTTAGTGTTTCATTTAACACATTTTTGGTCAATTACCTTAGAGGAATAACTCAAGCGTCAATTAGTTTTTTAGTTTTTCTATAAAGGAGTCCTGAGTGATTACCTACAGCAGTTTGAGAACCAATGTTCCCTGAGAAGCCAGCTAAAACTTGCCATCTAAATTAACTCAAATCTCAAAAACTTCACTGTAGCTTACCATGATATATTGCTTTTATATCAGCTGTTATACAAACAGATCCATGATCCCATACGGTGTTGCAACCTGAACTGTGCTGCCACAAACTGTGGACAACACAACCCTAAAGATCATGGAGGAATTCAAACCCCTCCACCATCTTAAGACAGCTGGAGATTCACAGAGGGGACCAACAATTTGGGGCATCATCAGCACTAGTGCCTGCTGCTCTGGTCCATTGTGGGGAAGAGAGAGCTGAGCTGAAGACCAAAGCTCTCGATTTACTAATCTATCATCTTTCCAGCCCTCACCTGTAATCATGACATCTGGGTAGTGGCCAAAAGGATGGGATCACAGATAAAGTGGCTGAAATGAGCTTCCTTCGACAGGTGGCCAGGCTCAGTCTGAGGGCGGGTGAGGCGCTAATACATTTGAAGGGAGCTTGGAGTAGAGCCACTGCTTTTCCATATTGAATTTCTACAGCTGTTGTGCTCATCTTCATTCTTCTTCTGCATTTTTTTCCACCCTTCCTGATCCTCTTCTTCTTCTCTGGTTTGTTTCTTTTGCTGGTCACGTGTCAGCTATTCTGCTCAGCACTGCCCCCACGATTTCCGGTGGCATTGCTCTATCTTCTGCATCAAGCGACGAATAGCTAAGTCCCTGAAAACGGACCGAATTACGCACCTAACCAACGCAGAAGACGGACATAACTGTCCGTCCGTCTGCATACCCGTCTTCTACGTCAAGCTGAAATGGCCGTTAAGACTTCTCCCTAAACATCACAACAGAGATCAGACAAACAAGCTGCAGGTTCAGTCAATAAAAAAAAAATAAAAAAATCTTGTAGTTTGTGACCTCCTGCCACAGATGTAGTATGAACCCAGCAGAACTTCAGAACTCACCATAGGAGGAATACATCGTTTAAACAACGATGACACTGGATGACACTGTGCTGTGTGAACTTTAGGTAGGTAGGTAGACAGTCGCAGCACTGCACTGCGACAGAAAGATCTTTCTCCCTCGTTGCAGACACACATTTCTCTGCTCCCCGTTCTCTGTTTAGTCAGCATTTTATGATTCTATCTGTTAAAGTTCGGATCAACACTGAAACTGATATGTATGTTATTAATGTATTTAGATTCTATATCTACGTCTGTAATGCATACTATTGTTGATCCCCTGAGAGACAGATGAGGCTTAAACAAGGTGAAAAAAAATGTAAAAACATGATGGGGCAAAAGAATCAGTCAGAATCTGTGTTTATATTAATTTCTGCTATTAGAACAAATAAACATAGGACATGCTGCCCGTCTCCTGAAAGGCCGGTCAGTGAGGTAAACAACATGACAGCTAGAGTAACGTTGTAGTTGTCTCCGAGACAAATGAGCAGATGTACCCATAAATCTGAAGTCCGCACATCTGCAGTGGTGCTCACATGGAGGCTGCAAGAGCATAAAAAGAAAGACTCTCTGTTTCTTTTAACTCTAAGTATTAATCAAAGCAACTTGTGCATTAATCAAAGTAATTATCACTTCTACCCCTCCTCACTACCGTTGCTTGTCATTTATATATACTGTTATGTGCTGCCTTTAGTTATCTGGTCCACAATGCATCAACAAGCATGCTGACAGAGGCTCTATCTTAAACACAGACTTTGTTCACTTGAACTCAGTTTCTAAATCTCTGAGATCTGACGATAAACCTCTAATGGTTGACTAACGATTACATATCAAAGTAAAACATGGCAGAGCCTTTGCAGACAATGTTTGATGTGCTGCCTTTGTTTTCAAAGCTCTGCTGATCTGTTCTTTTTTTTTTTAACTAGCCTTTGTAGCTCACAAGTCTTTTAAAAGTATTTTATTCTTAATAATTCTGTATCTGTCAGTGTTGTTATCATTTATATCTGGGATGTCTGACTTAAACTTTTAAAATGTACAGCAATTAGTTGATTATTTGATGACTTTTTTTATGATAAATGGATTTAAGATTTCCCATCAAACAGACTATGTGGATTTAGGGCTATTGATTGAGCCCTGTAGTAAAAATTTACTAGAGATGGGTCAAAAGTAGAGCTTAATTTCAAAATCGGGATTAATGAAGTAAAAATTATTATTATTACTTCACACACATGCTACATAGAATATTTCGTGCTTGATACACACACTAGATCAACAAAAGACCACAAACAGGAGAAATGCTTGTTGGGTCACACTGATCAAGCAACTCAATTTAGCAGCTTTCACACTTTTCATAACCATTAAAACAGTTTTTTTTCCCTTCTCACTTACCAGCACTTACTGTAGAATGTTTATAAAAAACCTAATTACTCTGTCTGGAAGACCATCCCTCTCAGTTTCTCTTGAGGCTGTACTGATGCCTTACTATAATGATCATAATTTGGCTGTGCTCCAGACTTAGCAGCAGCTAATTTGACCAAGTAAATGTTTTAGCTGACTACTTGACCTCAGTCTGGTTGATGAGACATCAGAATGAGCAAGAAGCAGCACATCAGCTAATGAAGAAGTGAATATGAGCAGGAGAAAGGGAAATTAAGGTGTTCTGTCATACATGTAATGACAATGTAGCACTCGTGTTTTTGCACTGTCACCGATTATATTTGTACTGCGATGAGATTACTTTCACACTATCTCTTTATCCATGTGTATGAATAATGCTCTGCAGAAGGTCGTGTCGCGTGCAGATTGCTTATTGTCTTCTGTTGGTTTGCAACAGGGGATACACAAGAAGATTTTCTAAAAAAAAAAAATGGTTTTCTAAATATTTTTTTTCAAAATAATTTTCCTTTTGTTGGTATTAAATAATTGCAAGCAGCTCACTTCGATTCAATCTGTTTCGCCTCCTTATTAAAAAGAAATGTCAGTTTTAAGCTACAGTTTCTCTCTCTAAAGGCCGTCATGATACACAGTGGAAACATCAAAGAGGAGTGGGGGTTCTGGCCAACAGGCCCATTTACAAGCCTTGTAAATCGGGGATGCGCCTTCTTTGCGGATCAGTATGATTTGTGAGAGCCAAAGCTAACTGGGAATCAAAGTAAATTACCTCTGATACACCTCTGAGGAAGCATGGGAAGTAGTATAGGCGGAACAAGACCCCCTTAATGTGTGTTTTCATGCAACAAGCCAGCATAGCTGCGTGAATGAACGACTATCACGCTAGTTTCATGTGGTCATTATGTGTAATGCCTTGTACTATTTACAGCTAACTGGGGAGATATAAGAAGCACACACCACATGCCAACACCACAGAGTAAAAATCAAGTCTTCTCTGATTCCACAGCGATATAATGATTTGTAAAAGGACATTGGCTTAGGATGTTGTAGGCTTGTTTGTTTCACATGTGAATGGGCAAATGCAGCCTAGAGGGGGGCTTATTGTTGCAGCTAGGTGGCAAAACTGATGTAAGAAAGGGGCTAGCATTTAACTAAATTATGAACAGCTTCTTGAACAGTCTGGGCTTTTATTTTATCATGCTCGCTCTCATGTTTGTTATAGGTTTAGCCAAGCTTTCATGTTGGATCAGACTTAGGGCCTGTTTATACTCAGTTTATGTACATAAATAGGTGTTTTAAATGTCAAATCACACTGCTCACATACTCCCATGTGTGCTTTACGTTAGCATGGTTGTTAAGATAATGCATCCACTAGAGAGCAGTGCAGAGTTCAGCATTTACTTCCAAGTTCCGATGTCAGATTAAATAGCAATACAGCAAACATGGTGACAGTGGAGGACATCAGGATAATGCACATTTTGAGAAAGAGATAAAAAAAAAGGCAGCGTAGTGGACAACAGTGGTTAGTGTAGCCATTAAATACACTGCGTCTTCTTCTTATGTGCAACATTGCCTACCAGATATCCAGAGGTACGGCTCTGTTTGGCTACGCATCCACAAGCTCTCTGAAAACAGACTGAAAAACACACAAAACAAAAAGAGAGAACAGACAGAAGCATCCGTCCTTTTGCTTATTTAACGCTGATTGTAAATGAGCCCTTTATTAGGGGTTGAGTTTCTGTTATTTTTACATTGCATGGAAGCACTTTGCTCCAGAAATAAACCGCCAACTTTCAGCTTTTATTAAAGCTACACACAACTGAAATTTCTTGGGACTTCTTAAATTTACTGTCTGAGTTTAGGCTCTAAAACCAAAATAATGAGTAAAAGATAAAACAGCGTGGGGAACATCAAACTTTGATAAGAATTCCTTGTTATTTAATCACTGGAAACAATCCCCCTTTTATCAAACTACAACACTTTATGTTCAGGCAGAACCGAAAGTTTTAATTAGTTTAGGTTTTAATAAGCTTGTTCTTGTTTAACATCCATTCACAGGTTGTCAAACAGAACTGCTTGAAATATGTGTGGAAAAGATGAAACGAAATAATGAAGAACAGGCTTCAGTTTGTATGGAGGATGCATTTAATAATGCACCTAAAATGTGGCCATAAAATACAGCTGGCTTTGGTTTTAAAGCCAACGACTTGAAGGAAATCAGATGGTATAAATTAAACACATTATTTGCAAACGGCTTAAAACTAGTTCTGCAGCAAAAAATTTTTATATAAAAATGCAACAAACACTTTTATGTGAAAAATCTAAATGAATGGAATCACAAATGTTTATGGAAGAAAATGATTGCATAAATGGCCACGAAGTAGAAACAACAAGGAGCTGAAACTCCCAGCTGATTTAACACAAAGACACATTCGTTCTGCCAGTTTCTGTGTACCCAGTTGAGCCTTAAACCATTTGCTGAGGACTGCGATGCTCTGCTGGATGTGGCAAGACATCCCTTGGACTCTGTGGCTACATGTGAGTCCTTCCGGCATGTTTCCCTCTGAGATGTTACACAATCAAGCCTGCGATCCTGCAAGGACTTGCAAGAAATGATGGTTGCATAATGGCATGTGAGAGAGGGGCAGGCAGAGAGCAGGGAGGTGGGGTGTAATACAACACTACACTTATAACCTCGCTGCACTGCTTTTGGACTAAAACATCACCAACAATAGTTTGTGTTGTGTTTTGTCAGACATACCCCTGTAATTTAAAAAAAAGTTAACAGTGATGCAAGGAAAAGTCGGTTTCAATCAACCCTTTCTGGTGTAAGCCTTGTAAGTTTCTGTTAACCACCAGTGGTGCCAAGGAAACATCTTGAAACATTTCTGTTTGTGGAGTTAATAAATCATGATGATATGAGTTCTTATTATAGAGTAGCTACATATACAGGACAGCACCTGGAAGAATCCATTACCTCCCAAAGCAGACACTGTGGTACATAGAAGCAATTATATCTCTCTGAGCTGTCCATTAGCCGAGGCTATTTCAAATAATCATCCTCATAAGCCAATGATGTTTTCTCATGGTTCTGATGCAGGAAACGAATCAAAAAGGGCCTGCATGTTAATATAAAAGAAAAAAAAAAACAGCTACCATGTCTTCTGTTCACAGCTCATGCTAAATTACTCCAATTTGATTTGTTTCCTTGAATATTACAATTATGGGTTGTCACATCTGAATGACAGATGCTCAGAGACAGCCTGTCATGTCAAAGTTGATGTCTATTGCTTTCACATTTTGGAGAAAATGATGTGTGTTGGTGGAATCGTAGCCAGACCAACAGTAGTACAGATGGAAGAACTGGAATGACAATCTTTTCTGGGCCACCAGTTGCAAAACTGGTTCAGGTATCATCTTGTTTATTGGGAAGAAGACAATCTTCCCCTTTCTGAAAGCAATAAGTGTTGTAAAGATTTCCATCTCACTAACTGCAGGCCTGTAAAGATGAAGAGAATATTACCTCATTGCAACATAAATCTCAGGATATGATGAAGGTTTTATAACACTGGAAAAATAATGGAATGAATTGCCCAAGTATGGAAAGAATAATATTCAGAAAAACAAGGATTTATCAACCTGCCTTCGATTTGTTTGCACAACAGCCTTTTTTTTGTACCACTAAAGATGGTTCTGTCTGACACTTCCTCAAATACTGAGGCATTTTATCGTAATAAAAAATATGGCTGTGAGGAGTCAAATAAACAATGTGTTGCAATAAGCTTCCCTTTTTCTGTACAGCATATCAGTGAATCACCATGTTCTTGTCTAATTTTCCTAAAAGACACAAAAATAATCCTTTTGGAATACTTCAGTTCTTTTTTTTTTTGTTTATTTTTGAGAGAGAATAGGTGAAGATGTTAAAAACTTTGAGGTCAGCTCTCCATCAATGCAGAGATTATTAATGTGCCGGGAAACAGTCAAAGTGCTTCCATCAGCTTAGATAACATACAGGTTTACTGTTAATAAATCCACACATACATCTGGGTATTGTGCTGAATGAGTTTATAACGGCCTTTTATTTCAGGTGTCTGAACATCCGCTGGGAGTGATCATAACTACTGAGGGCTGTAGAGAAAAAAACATTTCAAATTTGTGTTTGATAAACGTGCTCATGTTCTCATCAGTCATGCTTATGGTATGAGATCTGTGCACACACATATCTGTAACACAATGTGTGTGTGTGCGCAGTTGTGTATGTCCACCTATCACTCTGCAGTGTTTCAACATCACCGTACAGAATTAGCTGAGCATGACTGGAGCCTCGGCTGAGGTGTGTTTCTCCGTTTTTGAAGATGTATCACGTCTCCTATGAAAGGCTTTTCCAGTTTTAACAAGTCTGTTCATAAAGCAGGTGTCACTGACTCATGATCAGTCTGTTGGTCATTCAGTCTGTTTATTTACCTGTGTCACCAAAACTGTTTTAAGGTTACATCCAAATGAATTCATTTGTATGAGTTTAGATTTTTTTTTAAAGTAGATTTTGCTGTAAAAGCCATATCATGTCCAGTAGCTTAATCCATCATTGTTGCAGTTATTAGCTGTGTCCCAATTCAGGGTCTACACACTTCGAAGTGTGCAGACTACGTAGGCTACGGAGTGTCAACAGGATCCAGAAAGAAAGCTTTGCTTTATGTCAAGACCCAATCCTGTTGTTTTCCTTTAAATATTTACTGACATTCAAAACTTGAACACTGACTCATATTAAAAAAAAAAACAACAAAAATAAAAAAAAGTAAACACTGCAGTCGAGCTGGTTGCTGGGAATTTCCTGCAATTAACACCACAATGTTACAGATGTTGTGATCAATCACACAATAAACCAAAATCTCTTTGAAGATCTAAAAAGTTCCCAGTTTTTATTCCTTTAAAACAGTTTCAATGCTTTACAGCTGACTTCTCAACCACAGGGTGGCTCCAACTAGGCCTTTCACAACTATTACATGATTATGGAACTATAATTACTTAAGATGATTGTGATCATTTTCCATTATCATCATTCCCGTCGTCATTCACCTGGAAGAAACTAACCTCCTGCAACCTTCTCCACTTGGCAGTTTTTAAATGCCTTCATCTTGTGGCAAACAGAATTATTTTTATTTAGGTTTAACCATTTATTTCAAATACTTTTATTCTTTAAGTGAATGTATATTATTCAATTACACTATAATTGCAGCATAAAATGAGCAGCATAAAATGAAGAGAGTAAATTAAATTATTACTTGATTTTAGGACAATTGTATATCAGGTATCATTTTAAAATCATGATGCATCAAAGTGTGAATGACATGCAGAAAAGTCCTGATGTCTCTCCTGGTTTAAATGTTAAATTGAGGATAAGGCAAAGGAAAAACCATCCACCACAGCATTTAATCAAATTATACAGACATTACTGCCATGCAAAGGGATTAAAGGATTATTTCCTTGTGATTATCAATTTACTCTCCTTGTTTTATTGATAAACAGAGTAAGAATCAGAGCTACACCACAATTTATTTTTTCCATTATTGTCACACATGGTGTCAAGTTTCCAAGCGAAAAGATAAACATGTCTATAATTTTCAAAGGGGAAATTGTCCAAACTACTTTACATCTAGACTATAATGAAGTTTTTCTTTAGATACCACATATCAAACCTTCTTCCTAGAACCAACTTCATAAAAACTGCCATCCTGAATCTAAGATAAAACATGTTTAACCAGAAGCTAGGACATAGCATTTACAACGGTTATAAATTTTGCAGGTTACCCTCCTTCTTCTGATGACAGGGAACAGACACATCTTTGCACAAGAGAAAAAGCAAACAATGCACTGGTCTGCAGTTTCATGGTGTGTCACATGTTCTATTTCTTGACAAACAGCTATGCAGCAGCTTTCCTGGTTTTCTGAGTGTGACGGCCAGCTTGTCACTGAGAAACTCTTCAACACACTAACCCTGCTGCCTTCACATTCCTGCAAACCATAATATCATCATTCATTTCAGAAATACCACTGAGTGTAAAGACCAGTGTTTCCTTCCAATTTTAATGCTAAGCTAATCAACCACTTCATCAACATGGTACGATTTATGGGATCCACAGTAAGGAAGCTGTCACAGTTCCCTCTGTGCCCCAGCTATTTTCTTCCTCAAAGTATCACATTCGCTCTGCCTCTCTGGCATATCTCACATATTATCTCGTCTGTGGTGCAGAAATAACACAAACCTACAACTTAGAATCACAAAAGACCTGCAGAAGCCATGTACATATCTTGCATCTATGATCGCAGCATGCATTTCGATTTGACAAAGAGCCTTCGTGGCACAACATGCTGACAAACCCATTTTTCTGTCTGGAACACGTGTGCCTTTCTGCCATTGCTTGGTTTCTTTGTTTCACTTGAGATTTGCTATTGAACACAAGACACAACAGCTTCTTTTAACCCTCCAGCTGCCCGCAGCGACAGCACCGTGTTACTGTGAGAGGTGGTTACGTAATGAGTACGAAGCATGTTTGTATGTGTCTGAGAAGGGAGGGAAGAGGAGGGAGTGAGGATTGTGGTGAGAACTAACAGTACATTTACACTTCGCCTATCTGCCAGTGAAAGTACGCTATTCTTGATTTGAGGTTAAAGGTTAACATCTGTTAAAGCAGGAGGGAAGAGTGAACAGCCTGACATCTTGCTTGACTTCAGTCTCCTTAGTACCTTCATTCTTTCCTTTGCTTTTGGCCATAATTTAACCCTGACAGGACCACCTCTTACTCTCACTTAAAGGTGCCTTTTTTGGATTTCATTCACAAAATGGTGCACATGCAGAACCATGCTCACTTGCAAAAGAGGTTGCAAATCTTCCAGAATATTTACTGACATGTTTGTACGCTGTCTAACTCACTTAAGATCCAAAGATTTTACTGAGTAGAAACAACTGCCCAATAAATAATAATAAAAAAAAAAACACAATCATGGGAGACATTTAGGTTTTCCATTGCAAACGAAACATCTCCATAACATGTCAGGACTCTGGTGCATGTGTAAGAGCAGTGATAGTTTAATGTACAGGTTAGTTCAAGTTTGGATTTCTCCTCGTAACCAAGCAGGAGAAGGAAAGTTAGAATTTAAATCATGTGACGAGAAGTGTTTTTTACTCCTTGACTCTTTTTTTGAAAGCCAAGTACTCAAAAATTGTAGATTTTGAAAGATACGGTATTTATCTGCTCCCAGCATTCCTTCTAAAAGGGCACATTGTAATTCACTGAATTTAACCACTAAAATAAACCACCGTTTCTTTTCCCCACATAAACCCGACAGCCTGAACCCCATCTATCTAAGTTTAGCGTAACATCAGCAGCTGTGTGTTCATTATGGAATTTAGCCAAATCAACACTTTCTGAAACATTATTTGGACTGGTGTTCACCTGCAGATAACTTCTCGCCCTGAGAGATTTAAAACTTGTTTTTAATACTTCGTTTTATTTTTAAAAAATACAATCACGTCAGCTTTGCTAAATCTGCTTGTGAATATATCTTTTAAGTGCAGTCACTGATTCAAATGCTGTTAAGAATTTCAAGTTTAATCTGCAACTTTTATAACTTTGCCTCATTAAAAGGGCTTTATAAGAAGTTGGTTACTTTAGCTGTGTCTGTATTTTTTAATGGAAGGTGTTTCATTCCATAGGTTTGTGAATGAATTCCACAGATTTTTGCAATATATATTTTTTTAAATAACTGATTCCTAAGTATTCTTAACTAATTGTCAGGCTGGTGCATCTGTAGGCAGTGGAGTGTTGTTGCTGTGGAAACAGTAAAAGAAGTGTGGAGCACATCAGAGCACTTCGTGTGTCAATCAAATTACTATGCTGCTGTTACAGATGACGACCTTCAGCTGAAAGTCTAGGTGGCTGTGGGAGAACAAGAGGAGACGATCGTGTTTGTTTCAATAAACTGTTAAGATATACATGTTTATGGGGTCTTGACAGAGTAAAGTGTCACATGCAAAAAATATTGTCCCATTTGTGTCGTTGCAGGTCAACAGGAGCTGCTTAGAGCAAGATGTGAGAGTCCTTCTTGCTGGAATCTAACCTGTCACCTTTCAACAATTAGTTCCCTTAGCTTTGCTTGTTAAATGTAGCTAAGGATAACAGGTCCAAACCAAAGGAATAGCATCTATGATGCTCTTTAGTCATTACCACAGAAGAATTTAGCAAAATATTATGTAATATGAGTAAAAAAAATAAATCATATATTCTGATTACTTAGAACAGAAATCTTTGCTGTATTTTCTTTTAATACAAGAACCAAACTGGTGAGATTATAAC
The DNA here is from genome assembly GCF_017639745.1 of Melanotaenia boesemani. NCBI lineage: Eukaryota > Metazoa > Chordata > Actinopteri > Atheriniformes > Melanotaeniidae > Melanotaenia > Melanotaenia boesemani. The sequence goes on from NC_055687.1 coordinate 29,306,181, forward strand.
ATTATGAGAGCGACTTTCACCACAAAACACAAAAAGCAGCTCAAACTATTAATCATATTTTTATACTCGAGCAAACACACAAGCATTTCCATAAATTCTTTATGCTCTCTCCATCTGGTTTTCTCTTTTATTGAAATATAAACTTATTCATTTTTACAGTTCGTGCACATCATGTTGAAACAGCCAATGAGCACCAAAAAAACTATATAACTGGTTAATTAATTAGCCAATTAACTATAATTATTCATTTTGAAGTAATTTTGAAGCAACAATGCCAAAAATCAAAGTCCAGCCTCTAAAATTTGTTTTCCACTGACTTTCAGACATATCAGTTCATCTGGAAAACAATCTGTGGATTAATCATTTTTGAAAATCATTGCTGCAAATGAACCAGCGGGACCTGAAGAAAAAAACTCATCAATAAACAGTCATTTTAGCACGGCTCTTTCTACAGTCGTATCTGCAGATTCTGACAGATTAATCAGCCAGATAAAAGAAACAGGCTGCCGTGTTCGTGTGATAAAAAGCTGTTTAATCAAAAAGTGCCCTGCATCTACGTTTGTCATGCCAGCATCACTTCATCGTCATGGACGTCACCACTTCTAGAGAACAATGGCAATCTGGTTGAAGTACATCACGATGATTAAGTGAAGATAGCTGCTCATGGAACCAAACTGGAGGAGTAGTTTCAGTGTAGTCAGGCTAGTGAGCAGTCAGCCGTGACTATCTGGCTGAACTTACAGCAGCTCCACCAAAGACAGCAGCAATGTTTGCCTTTAGGCTCCAGCTGCCTGACTGGAACATCAAAGTCACTGCTAGCTTCTTCCTCTGTAACCATGAATGGTTTCACAGTTGGGTGATTCATCCAAATAAGTGGTTCTAACTTTGAATGAAATGTCAGACTATGACAGTTTCATTCTTATTCTTGCATACGGTCTGATGATTGCATGTGTATGACTATATACTGTAGAATACTTAAGAAGAATACAGTGAAGAAACCTTGAGAAAGAACATAACGCTGCTTTTTAATTGAACATTTGAGGAAAACATTCATCTCATAAGTTCCAATGCTGTATATAGATATTGTTGGATTATTTCAAGCAGATGTTTGTTCTCGGGTTCTTCTAATAAAACCAGGAACTTTTCGCAAAAGCTATTTTTTAAGAGAAAAGCTACACCTGCTACATTATGATAAGTGGACAGTAATCAGGTAATATTTGTTCATAGTGCCTCTACCAGTCACTGATACACACATAGCATCAATTTCTGAGATTGTGCACAACTAATGCTCCACAGGATAAGCCATCATAAATCTACCAAGTCGTAATTAAAAGCTAGTGCATTTCTAGCCAAATAATTCAAGCCACAAACTCTGAATTTAAATATGGAGGCAAAATAAGAAGGTTATATCATGCTTTTGGCGTTTTTCTTCAGTTTGCATTAAATTAAGAGTTGCTCTGCTCCTGAACAGCCAGCATATCCCTAAATTTTAGTCTCAGCTTTTCTTCCCTTAACATTTTCAACATCAGGCACATCTTTGTAATAAATGCCTAGTTTGCCAGCCTGTTTGAACATAATTATTCGTACCAATCAGTTGACCAGTCAGAGTAGAGAGGACTTTTTGATTGGGGAAGGGGGAACAAAAATGTCTGATTTCAGACAGATCTGGGTGGGAGGTGATGCATTAATGTAGAGAATGAGAAAAATAATGTGCAGTTTAGACATTAAATTACATCAATCTGCTTTATTAGTTATCAAAAGTATTCTTGTTAGAGCATATTATAGGCCATTTAAATCTATAACATGCAGTAGTCTCTAATAAAAAAAAGAAAGAAAGAAACAGCTGTCTGCGCCGCCACCGTGAATGACAAGCTATGATGCCAGATCAACACCCTGAGCCGACTGCCTGCACCACACCTTAGGTGAGACTCACAGAGCTATTGCATTTGCGCTCAGGAGGTGTTCATATGGCAGGTAATGCGACTCAACCTGTCTGCCAAGAACAGGCATAGACAGGAGGGGAAGTGAAACATGAGAGGAAGTTTGTGAGTCTGCAAGCACGGAAGTTGACTAACCTCAGTGTGTCACCTGTAAAACACAGATGTGGCATGTGGATTTAGTGCATTTAGCAAGAAGGATGGAAAATGTCATGTAGTGCAAAAGATTCTGACAGCAGATGAAAATTACACTCAAAAAATTGTCTCCTTAAGTGCAGTGGGTTCAAGACAAAGGAATGTGAGCAATCCCCTTGGCATTTTCCCTTGACTGAGGCAAATCTTATGAAATTCAATAGAATGCACTCCTGTGGCTTTCCCAGTTCAGGTAGTCGCAGGGGAAAATACTCCTCACACTATGTGAAGGTTAGCATGAATATTCAGACACCCTGCTATTTCAAGACTTTGTATACTTTATAGACTCAGTCATTCCTGTTATTCCTCAAAATCCATCAGTGATTTTTATCTCTGTCAAAGCTGAGACAGCTGTACAGCCATACACATGCTGTGACCATGTGGATGTAGAGGATGATCCCAAAGCGTTTCATCTTCTGAAGGATCTAAAGAGGTAAGGATTAAACATACGTGTAATTGGTATCAATCAAGGACAGACGTTATCTTGCTCAGTATTCCCTGGCTAGAGGACATTCAGGGCGGCAGGCTTTAATAAATCTGTGCAGTTCAGACAAAAGCGCCCACTCATGTGTGAGTGCTTTATTTAAAGCCTGTGCATGGCAGCGACACTAAGCAAGCAAGTAATCGCAGCTTTGAGCCTCTATCTCGCCTTTCACATCGAACAGACAATGTGTGATTAAAATAAGTACAGCCAAAGGCGTATTGCGGGATCTTTAGGTGCTGTAAACAGTGTTGTTCTTTTCCTTGACAGTGCAGCGGTGAAACAGTTTTATTTCATTTAAGCTAACAGTTTCTGTTAAAGGCCTTCAGTGTTAAAGTTGGGGAGCAAGTGGAGTTTGCTGCAGACAAACCTGCTTAGAAGGCAGAGTGATGTAATACTACATTTCCCTTGGGCTTTACAGTGAGTGGTTCAGTGTCCTGACAGCCAGCAGGCCAGTTTGTCGACTGGTCGAAACAAAATGGCAACTTATTCAAACCCTAAGCCATGGGAAACAATGATCTTTAGGAAAGTATTTCTAACAAAAGTTCAGACACTGAATACCCTCTAGCTTTAAAAGTTAGCTGTACATGAGAGGGATTTCACATGGACCATTAGTATCTGTGTATTAATGTGGCCAGAGTATTGTATTTTAAACAAAGAACATTATACCCATATATTCAGAATGGTTGGGCAGGATCAAACGCTGGCAAGTCCCGTTCTCAGATTGCCCTGAAATTCATGTGCAAAACTCCGTTAAAAATCTTCTCTTTTAAGGTGGCAAACCTTAAAGCATGACTTTTTGACTCGAGAAGCACGATTTATTTTTCGCACAAATTTCAGATTAATACAATGATTACATCGGCTTGCATTCACCCCACCTTATAATTTGAATATCAGCAATACAGTTTAATCTAAATAGCTACTTTCCATGACCCCTCGGTGTTCCCCTCTTCGTAATACCCACTATTTCCGGGAGTTATGTAGTGTAACTGGCTAACAAAACCTAAGATAAACAGAATTTGAACCTTGCTTCGAGTGTTTCAATAATGCCGAATTTAAGGAAACATTCTAATTATTATGAATGTTGGCCAACTCCAACTCAAAGCAGTTAGCTGTGTTGTCAGAGCGGAAATATGTGTTATATTGCAATATTTGTTAACGGTGATCGGAGCGGAAGAGATGGTGGAGAGTGTGGTGGTGGTGGGGGCTACGCTGTTAAAGCACATGACAAACACTGTGACACACTTTGATGCGGGTGATGCTTAAACACATTTACATCAACGTGCTTTGTTTCAAAGAGTTAAAAAGACTTAGATGAGCACAAAAAAGCTAATTTCCTGGCAGGATTTTTAAACGTCTGATGTCGCAGTGTAAACAAGTCGACGTGGATCATAATGTGTTTACTATCGTTACAACACGTCACCTGAAGGCTTATGAAAAAAAGAAAAAACACAACAAAGTGCCTGAAACGTATCCACCGCGCGTGTCTATGTTTTATTTATTTATTTTTATATTAATTTACCACACATGTGTATTTGTAGAGTTTGACAGTGAACGTACCCTTCTCCGTTTAGTCTGTGTCAAATGCATCCACAGTTCAGCCGTGCACTGGATGTAACCAACTGTCAGTCTTCTTTCAGCGGTGGTCGACGGTGGGCCGTCAGCACCAACGACATAAACGCCTTTTCTTCCCTTTATGGTTCGCTGTTGCTGTAATCATCAAAGTGTCTCCGTTAGAAGAAAAGAAAACGCAAAACAACGTATCCTATGCGTGCTTCCTGATTTAGGTACAGTGGTGATGATGCTGTTTGCGAGGGGTGGGGCGGAATGCAGCTTTTAGTCCGCCAAGAAATGTTCAGAAGCACGTTGGTGCACGTCTGTGCATGATTATAGACTTGTGCTTACTTACAGTGAGGGTTAAATGGACGGCTCTTTTTCACACGATCTCAATCATACATGCTTAGATTAACAATCAGCTGCAGACTTAGTTCAGCCAGAGACTGACAGCAGTAAATCAGCAGGGTTAGAAAGTGCATGACACAAGCTGCCAGCAGGTGTGTGTGTGTAGCCCATGGGAACCAGCAAGTCTTTAAAAAGTCAATTCTCACGCACTTAAGCGATTTAACTTCACGTAATAGTATGCTGGTATAGTTGTTTCCATTCCTACGCATCAAGCTTCCTTTATAATTAGTAAAAAATAGGCTCATTTAATTTTACAAAGGCTTCTTGCAAAGTTATTTTTACAGTATATGTTTGAGTTGGTAGCAGTTTTCCAGTTAATTTGCATCCTTTTCTATCCTATGTAAGGCCTGAGCAGTTGATTTCAACTTCATCTGTTCTTATATCGTCACTTTATTTTATTTTACTTTATATCACTATATTCTCACGTTGCAGTTTTATGTTTTTACTGTTTTATTGTTGGGCAGCAGCAGCCTATTTAGCAAAGAGTCTTATTTTAAGCAGGCTGTTTTAAAATGAGCTTAATTAACCATTTATTTTGTGAGAAATATGTCCCGAACCTAATAATGGATGTATAGTGGAAAGTTCCAGACTGAAGTTTACATGTACTCATTGTTGATTTATGTAAACTGTCCATTTTTATGGGTTGGAATGATTACGCAATATACTGTACATGTTTGATAGGAAAATACTGCTGAGGAAATACAGTCTAAAATGTAAATACAGCTCAGATACTATTTGATTGAATGTCTGTAGAGATTTGCAGAACTGGTTGGGTAGTTGTGGAGTCCCCCAGGGGTCAGTCCTTGGACCTCTTCTGTTCAACTTGTATATGCTCCCTTTGGGTCAAATATTACAGAACTATAGCATTAGTTATCAAAGTTATGCAGATGATACACAACTTTATGTGTCTCTGTCACCAGATGACTGCAGTCCAATAGACTTATTGTGTCAGTGTCTGGAGCAAATAAACACCTGGATGAGGGAGAATTTTCTACAATTAAATGAAGACAAAACTGAGATTATTCTGTTTGGTAGCAAAGAGAAGAGGGTCAGCATTGGCAAACACCTGGAGACTCGGGCTTTTAAAATCACCAACCAAGTTCGTAACCTGGGAGTGTTGATAGACTCAGATCTGACTTTCAGCTGCCACATCAAAGCTGTCACTAAGACAGCTTTTTACCAGCTCAGAAACATCAACAGAATTAAAAATTTAGTTTCCCAGAAAGACCAAGAGAAACTCATCCATGCATTCATCTCCAGTAGACTGGATTACTGTAATGGTCTTTTAACAGGACTTCCTAAAAAGAGCATTAAACATCTGCAGCTCATCCAGAACGCTGCTGCTAGAGTTTTAACCAGGACTAAGAGATCTGAACACATCACACCAGTTTTAAAATCTTTACACTGGCTTCCAGTCAGTCACAGAATAGATTTTAAAACCCTTCTGCTTGTTTACAAATCCCAGAATGGTTTAGGCCCAGAATACATCTGTGATATGTTCAGAGAATATAAACCTAGCAGAGCTCTTAGATCCAAAGACTCTGGTCAACTAGTCCAGACCAGAGTCCAGACTAAACATGGAGAAGCAGCATTTAGCTGTTATGCCTCAAACAAATGGAACAAACTGCCAGTGGAGATTAAACTTTCCCCAAATGTAGACATTTTTAAATCCAGGTTAAAAACATTTCTTTTCTCATGTGCCTATGCATGAAATCTGCACGGTAACTTTTTTTTTTTTTTTTTTTTTATCTTGCTTTTAATCATTTTAATGTAATTTATTATTTTATTGTGATTATGTGTTGATTATGTGTTGATGCCTTTTACTATTCTAAATATCTGTAATATCTTTGTTTTATGTAAAGCACTTTGAATTGTCCTGTACATGAAATGTGCTATACAAATAAACTGCCTTGCCTTGCCTTGCCTAGTTGACCACCTCTTGTCAGAACTGGCAGGTTTTTCCTGCTACTGACTTTCAGGCATATTATTAATTATGTTAAAACAGGACTTTGGAAAGTTAATTACGTTATGCTGAAGAATTCTGAGGTAGTTCTTTTCCGCATTATTACATTAGTTTGTGCAGGCTGGCAGCAAAACATTTCCAGCATGATAGTAACACCACAATGTTTAACAGTTTAGATAGTGTTTTATTAGTCCTATGTCATTGTGACAAGGAATTTTATGTATTTATTTATTTAATTAATTAATGCACTCTGACCGTAACGTCCTTGTTCAGAGAGCTTTTTATTTTCCATCATGTAAACTCCAAAGTTATGATTTTGGAGCAAAGGATTCTCCTATTTTGAACAGCAGCAACTTACTTCACAGCAACGTGACAGACGACAGTCAGCTGTCGGAGGTGTGAGGAGCATATGCCAACATGTGAACGTCTGTCTTTTTGTTACGTAACACAAGACTGCAGCTTAGCTGTTAATGTTGTTTTTCAGCCAGTTTAGCATGGTCAGTGGGTTTCAGGTCTGCCAATGGGAGAAATCCCTCTGATTGGTTCAGTGTACTAAATGATTTCTATTTATTAATGTGAGCATAATTTATTTTTTAATGCATCCAGATAAAACAACTGATATGATGAGTTAGTTTAATCAGAAAAACACAACTTTATATGTAATCTTTACAGTGCTGGGTTTAAAAAATAGATTTATCAATATGAATCTATTCAAACTGAATTATTCCAATATCACTTCGAATGTTGCGTAATTTACCAACGCTCGACAAGATTTTAGCATATAGAGTTATGGAAAATGACGTCACACCAAAAAGCATTGTGGGACTTGTGGACACGCCAGTAAAATCACAGCTAACAGGTCTATAGTCACAACTGGTTTGTAGGGGACTTTTTTCTGATATACACTGCTCAAAAAAAAAAAAAAAAAAAAAAAAGGGAACACTAAAATAACATCTTAGATCTGAATGAATGAAATATTCTTATTAAACACTTTGTTCTATACATAGTTGAATGTGCTGACAACAAAAATCACACAAAAATTATCAATGGAAATCATATTTATTAACCCATGGAGGCCTGGATTTGGAGTCACACTCAAAATTAAAGTGGAAAAACACACTACAGGCTGATCCAACTTTGATGTAATGTCCTTAAAACAAGTCAAAATGAGGCTCAGTAGTGTGTGTGGCCTCCACATGCCTGTATGACCTCCCTACAACGCCTGGGCATGCTCCTGATGAGGTGGCGGATGGGCTCCTGAGGGATCTCCTCCCAGGCCTGGACTAACTCCTGCCAACTCCTGGACAGTCTGTGGTGCACCGTGGCATTGCATTGTCTTGCATTAGGAGGCACCCAGGGCCAACCGCACCAGCATATGGTCTCACAGGGGGTCTGAGGATCTCATCTCTTTACCTAATGGCAGTCAGGCTACCTGTGGCAAGCACATGGAGGGCTGTGTGGCCCCCCCAAAGAAATGCCACCCCACATCTTTACTGACCCACTGCCAAACTGGTCATGCTGGAGGATGCTGCAGGCAGCTGAACGTTCTCCGCGGCGTCTCCAGACTCTGTCACGTCTGTCACATGTGCTCAGTGTGAACCTGCTTTCATCTGTGAGAAGCACAGGGCGCCAGTGGTGAAGTTGCCAATCTTGCTGTTTCTGGCAAATGTCAAACGTCCTGCACGGTGTTGGGCTGTAAGCACAACCCCAACCTGTGGACGTCGGGCCCTCATACCACCCTCATGGAGTCTGTTTCTGACCGTTTGAGCAGACACATGCACATTTGTGGCCTGCTGGAGGTCATGTTGTAGGGCTCTGGCAGTGCTCCTCCTGTTCCTCCTTGCACAAAGGCGGAGGTAGCGGTCCTGCTGCTGGGTTGTTGCCCTCCTACGGCCTCCTCCATGTCTCCTGGTAGCGCCTCCATGCTCTGGACACTACGCTGACAGACACAGCAAACCTTCTTGCCACAGCTCGCATTGATCTGCCATCCTGGATGAGCTGCACTACCTGAGCCACTTGTGTAACCCACAAGTAGACTGAAAGCACCACCAGCATTCAAAAGTGACCAAAACAGCAGCCAGAAAGCAGGAACTGAGAAGTGGTCTGTGCTCACCACCTGCAGAACCACTCCTTTATTGGGGTGTCTTGCTAATTGCCTATAAATATAAATATTTAAACATTTACATAATACATGTAAAATATGTTATTAAAAAAGAAAATGCCAAAAAAAAGAAGAAGCTCCATACCGTTTCTACGCGTTACTAACAACTGCATGAAAAAACTAATTTAACAAGCTTGTTTCCAGGCAAACCAGCATGAGATGTTTGACTATAACCCAGAGTGGGCCTCATCACTTCACCCTGGGTATCAGGAGTCACTGTTAGTCCACTGCTAGTTACCAGACCGCGGGTTTGACATTAGAGACAGTGCTGGACTGGTGTGTGTTGAAGTCAACACTCCTGATACACTGGAGGATGCTGCCAACTCGATGTCATGCATGTGGAGGAGACCAGGCAGCTGGCACACCCCAGATTGAAAGGATGATTAGAGTTGTATGCACCAAAATACACAATAACACAGTACCACTAATCATGGTCGCTCCTTGTGAAGGAGAGAAAACTGTGTTACTTAATAAACTTCATTTATATTGAAACTAATTTACTTTGATGTGATGCTTTGAAATTCTATATATCAATATTTTGTGCAACTAAAATTAGATTGTAAGACAAATGTAAATGTCAGTTATTAAAGTATTTATGGAAATGCATTATTTATTTTTTAACAAAAACAAGCAATATTAAAATTAGTACTATAATATTAAGGCAATCAAATCACTATCGACAGACACCTGTCAGCCACTGCTGTCCAATATCAAGTGCAGTTGCCAGATTTTCTGAAGGAAACAAGAAAAAAAGTCACAGTTGAAAAATATTATACATTACTTTGTTTATTGAACAAATACAGAAATTATTTCCTTAAAATATCAGAATTACAGTTCATTCAGACTGATTGACAGGAACAATATAAGCCTTTTAAAGAGGGCCGGTATTTCAGGAACATACCAAAGCTGCAAATGTGACTAGAGGCGTTTACAGATATGCCTGCTTACATGTAGTACTGTACGCATCCTAGATTTTTGGGACCATTCCCCATGCTCATATGGGCCGATCCTGTCTAATCGTTTTATTTGGTCTAGATAACGTTGCCATGTCTGATTGTTCAGTTTTTCTCTGTATGGAACAGCAGTGCTACGTTTTTTTCTCCATTTATTTATTTAATCATTGTGGTCGCTTTTATCATCCCTGGTTCTTGATCTTGGTTTGGTTTTTTAATGAACTTAAGATGGTTGCACTGATATTCTAGCAGCTTCTGTTCACAGCATGATTATAATGAGCTCCTCAGTATGCCGCTGCTAACATGTTCTTCCTTTCTGATATCTAACAGCGATGGCAAAATACAGTAATAAAGTACTGCAGGAATGAGAGGGTCTGCAGCTCAGTGGATACTTTCCATACTTGGAGTACATTTAGCTGACATCATGACTGTACTGCTACTCAGTATGTTGAACTTGTGAATATGTTATTATTTTTACACATTCGTGCAGGCCTTTTTCACAGCAGAGATTTTGTAATGTCACAGTGAGAAAAGGACTGGTGTAAATAATGACAGCTGATTACCAGCTAGCTGCTTCCATTTCTAGCCCTGGTGTTGTTCATTAGCTCTGTGAACCATTATTAGTGTCATCATTTACACCTATCCCTTTCCCTCCTATCATACTATGTTCAAATGCTGGTATAAAAAATAGGCTCGTCTTTATTTAGCTAAATGGTGTTTTTCTACTTTTATAATTTCTGTTGCTAATAAGCAAATCATGTGGAAATGAAAATGTCTTTAATGGTTGTCATGGGATTTTTAATCCAATATAATTATTTTATAATCCCAAACTGAAATTCACAATCTAGTTACAGTGAAAAAGTAAGTAAAGTGAAGATGGTATACAGAAAAGTAATTTGGAAACATGATGGGTATGGTGTGTTTGTCTTATGAGTTGATTGAGATATCTGAGGTATTCCTCCTTTAAACACTGCAGATGGCTCAGCCTAACATGAGAGCTGTCAGACTATCATGTATGCAGTGAGGCATGTTTTTTATCAGAGGGGAGAACTTGGCCATTATTCTCCTTTCACACACCTCCACTGGGTCAGAAGGGCATCCCAAAGCAGAAACTACCTTCCGAAACATTTGTTGACTTCTTCATTTCTGGAATCTCCGCAATGATAAGGCAAAGCTGGCCTCCATTTATTTGTGATTATTCTGATCATTCAGAAATCTCCTAAGAGTAAGATGAGTAAAAAAAGAAAGAATTCACCCTAATCAAAGCTGTAAATCAAGCAGTAAATCATAACCTCATGATAATGGCTCACTGATAATCTAACAAATCTACCAGGCTGGATAGAACAGGCACAAATTACAACAACATCATTAAGCCAAAACTCAGAAGTAGGAAAAACATTTTAGGCCACTTCCTATTTGAAGTCCATCATTTGCAAACATATTGCCGTTAAAGGTGGTTTTAAGCTCTTTAACTCATAGTCCAAGTGAAGAGGTGGAGAATTGGACCCAAATGCAGAAAAGCGACAGATGGAAAGAAGCCAAGCACTGAAATCTGTTAATAATAATAATAATAATAATAACAATAATAATAATAATAATAATAATAATAATAATAATAATAATAATAATAACAATTATAATAATAATAACAATAATAATTGTAGTAATAATAACAGTAATAATAATAATAATAATAATAATAAAATAAATAAATTTATATATATATATAGCGTCTTTAATGATAAAAGTCAAGTATGAAATAACTGATTAAGTATATTAAAATATAAATTTATTCTGTCATATAATCATGTCATATAAAAATATATTTGTTTCATAAGTTTATTTTTTTAAATAATTCTGTTGAAGCATGATTGAAAAGCAATGTCTGACTTTCATTGGTTAAATTTTATAGAATTTTTATTTATTATTAATTTTGTCAGATTCAAGTTATTTCTGTGACCATTGTGAGTTTTTCTTTCATTAACCGAAGGGTATCAACAATTTTGTCCACATCTGTACCTTACAAAGACAAAAACTGGGAAAATAAATTGGAAACAAGGCTGTAACATGACAATGAACTGGCCAAGTGAAAAGGAAACCAAGGGGTCCCACTAAGTCGCTGCTGGTTGTTAATTTGTTTGGCGTTGTTCTTACATGAACTCAGTTGGGCTAATGATCACTCTTCCTCTGGTGTATAAAATCAGATCAACATTTATTTCCACAATAGTTAATTTCCTTTAGTTTCCATTAAGCCACATGCTTCATAAACACACTATAAAACCCTTTAACTGAGCACAGTAGAAAAACCGTTTTGCTTCTTTTAATTAACAACAACTGAGTCACAGGATGACTGACCATAAATAACCCCAGGCTACTATACCACAGGTACAACACAAAAACTAAACACCACCCCCTAGAGGTTGGGGGGAAACTTAAATGAAAACATGGCTCCTACAGGTATATATATGCATACATACATATATACACACACATATATGGACTTATAAGGAACAGGAGAACAAAGTCAAGCCAGGTGAACTAACGACACAAGCAGAAAGAAAACAGAACACACAAGGGAAAATCTACAAAATAAGACAGTGAAAACAAAATTAAACATGACAAGACTACAAAAACCTGAACCAAAACCCGGAGACCATGACACTGTGACTGTTTCCCTGCACATTAATAAGCTTTGCATTGATGGAGGCACTGACCTCAAACGTTTTAAATCCTTCATGCTCTCTTTTTTAAAAAAAAAAAAAAAAAAAAAAAAAAAACTGAAGTATTACCAAAGATGATTTTTTTTCCATACTGCATGTCTTTTAGGGAAAATTGGACAAGAACATTGTGATTCATTGTATTTGTACAAACAAAACAAAGCTTATTGCAACACATTGTTTTTTTGACTTCTCACAGTCATGTTTTTACAATAAAGTCACTCATTTTTGAGGAAGTCTCAGACAGAACCATCTTAGAGGTAAAAAACAACAAAAAAGCTTTTTTACACCGTTATTGCTTTTCACAAAACTGCTGTGCAAACATACTGATGGCAGGCTGATTTATCCTTGTTTTTCTGAATATTATTCTTTCCATACTTGGGCATTTCATTCCATTATTTTTCCAGTGTTATAAAAACTTCAAACTTCATCATATCCTGAGATTTGTTGCAATGAGGTAATATTCCCTTAATTTTTACTCTATCTATCTATCTATCTATCTATCTATCTATCTATCTATCTATCTATCTATCTATCTATCTATCTATCTATCTATCTATCTATCTATCTATCTATCTATCCATCCATCCATCCATCCATCCATCCATCCATCCATCCATCCATCCATCCATCCAATATCATTTATTAATGGGAAATTAGGTGCTGTATTTCACATATCTGTAGATATACTAGAGAGCAGTGGGCTGCCATGTTTTGGCTCCTGGGGGAGCAGTTGGGGGAGTTGTGGGTGTTACTCAGGGGCCCTGAGTGATTAATCTTTGTTAAAAGCCCTCTGTCTCTTCTAAAAGTTTGGTTAAATTTTAAGTAATTGGTTCTGAGCACTAATTTTAAATGAATATGACAAAGGTTAGAAAACTAATATTGTGATAAATGTTAGTTTTCTAAACATTTCCAAAGCACTTGAAATGGTCATCAAAATGACATCCACTCAATCAAAACTGTCAGATTATCTGATGATATATTGTGGAGACAGCTAATTATATAATGGAAATACAAATTAGAAAATGTATTAATCTAACTGAATAGTTTTGTATTTTTTCTTTTATATTTTTTTTATATTTTTCTGTTTTGCCTTGGATAAAAAAAGCAATCTAGTGTAAAGTCCACACCTTCCAAAGCTCTATAGAATCCTTATTTCACGGAATCGGCCTTGTGTTGTTTACTGAAAAATAAGTTTTTTTTAAAAAACTTTTTTTCTCTGCTAAATCCCCCCTGGCTTTAAAAACTGAAATATAGCTAAGAGCAGACCTCAGGGATGTAACTTTAGGAGACCTCAGTTCCCCCCAAAATAGATTTATTCTGACTTGATGGAGACTCGTACCTGAACAAAATCACACTCTGCTGTCCAAGAATCTGCCATTATGGTAACGTCTGTCTGCTTCTATTTTCTAAACTTAGACAAAACTATGCCAAACACTCCTGCATACACTGCAAACCTGAGCAAAGATATTGGTGTGAGATGAGTGTATAGAAAACAATCTGTGATGCATTCATCTGGTAATGATGATTATGAAGTTTTGGGGGAAGATGTAGCGCTTAACACTTTTTCTGTTGTAACAGTTTAGTATTTTTTGATTTTAAACTTTACTTAGTGATTACTTAACACTTGTTTTTTTACTGTCCTTGCTGACTGATATTTATTTTGTGAGATCAGATCACATCAGGGGCACTTTCATATTGATTTTCTTCTTTTTCATCAAATGTGTTCATTGATTTTTTTTTTTATTATTATTTTTTTTTACTTTATTGGTGTTTGTGTTATTCGAGAATCTCAAGCTTAGATATAATTGAAGCTTTAGTACTTAATACCCGAGTTGGCTATGTGCACATCAGGTAGAGATAGTGTGCTACACTCAGCTGTATCTATCACCTTATAAAGAAGGAAGGTCACCTGGTTTTCTTCTGAGACAACTACGCAGAACTTTAGGGGCCTTATAAACTGAGTCAGAAAACAATTTATTGGGCTTGTCTGAGGCATCAGTGATGGTCTGCCTCATTTCTATTTAGGGTGAGTGCACCCACACATTCTGTGGGCGTCTTATTTTAACTGATTCAACTTGTCAAAAAATGTTCATACTGTCTTCTTGTTCAATTATGATACAAAACTTATTTTCAGTAAGACAGTTCAGAGAATGAGGCGGATGTTTACTTCAACATGTCCTCCTCAGAGGACTCGCATGATGTTGTGCAGTGTATTATAGCCTGTACTTTCTCAGGTTTGCAGACAGCAGAGGATGAAGCCATCTGACATCCTGTGGAGGATGGCATCCCTGTGTGACAAGGTGTATGATCCCTCATCCCTGTTGATGATCCTTGAAGCTCACTTCCATATCTCCATGGCCTCCTTGAACCAAAAATGGTATTTATTGCTTTCTAAGTGAAATCTACTATGTGGTTCTCTCTTTTACTGTGGTTGGATATGGCTGAAGGAGCCTGTTGACATGTACACTAAAAAATCTGATTTTTATTCTGGAGTTATCAGATTATTCAAGTGATCATGTAAATAGCTTCACCAGATAACAGCAGTTATCTGATTATGAAAAATCAGATTAATACACCTAGACTCCTCCCCATCACTTTAACATCTTCATGCATCTATACCCATAAATCTGATGTATTCCGTTCTTTTACATTTCTGCGTGTGTTTAAAAAAGAAAGATAAAATATTGGAAGAAAGGAAAAATGGCAGAAACCTTTTGTGCTAGGACCAAGGGCAGATGCTTGCCTTAGAAGAGCCAACCGCCCATTTCTCCTCATATGGTATAAAGAGAGGATAGCAGCGTGTAGCCTATTAGCTTGCACATTAGGACAGCTAACGCTGAGACCCTAGGTGTCGTCATGTTTAACAAAGCAAGACTGGATGCTTTGAAAATAGTTTTAATCAAATGTCACTATGTATGTACATATTATGAAGGAAATCCAACAACAGACTTAAAATTTCTGCGGTGCATGCAAATGTGTCAGGTTAGATTATTAAAATAATCTGATTACTCACAAATATTGCATTTATATGACCATATAAACATGCTGAGTGAGACAGTGTGCTCTGATTGGCTGGTCAGTGTGGTGCATGAGTGCACCAGAATGGAGGTGGTAGCTATATTATGAAGGCTAACAGCTAAGTTACCCCGTCACAATCCCATCTCATTTCACATATTCTCCTTTTCTACAAGCAACTTTCACAACATACAGAAAAAAAGCATAGATAAAATGTTTTTATCCATCCTGTATTCCACTTTCCCCTAATGTATAACGTACACACCGCTGGCTGCTGCACAAGTGAGCTAATGTCTGTCTTCTAACACAGGCGGAGATTCTGCGTTCAGGCCTGCAGCTGGAAGTTGTCTTATCGGTGATCCATGGGTAATGAGGTTGGATCCAAATGCTGGGTTATGAAGAAGGAGGCCGGTGTGAGAATTTAACTGAGATATTATTTCTGTAAAGATAAATAGAAAGCACTTCCGAGGCAGGTGACTCCAAAAAACTTGTAACAAAAGACCCAAAAAACTCAGGCAATCGTACATAATGAATGGACTGACTGAAATATCTGTCACATGTTGCAATGAACAAAGGAAACAAAGCAGATTAAACATTTAGTGAGCTAATGACTAGGCAGAGCAGGAACAGAAACCAGGCATAAGAAGGAAATTAACTGAATTAACAATAGAAGAGGTTTCACAAAATCAAACAAGCAACAATATGAAACACAGAATATAAAAACAATGTAGACCACTGAAGCCAAAACTGAGGCTAAATATAATTTTGTTTAATTTAATTTGGTTTAAACACTGGCAACACAAAGATAACCACAAGGAGCTTCACACAGTGCTTCCTCTCTTTATAAGTGTGGTTTATGAAATCTTTAAGGGCATTTACAAACAGATTTGTATGCAGTATGGAAGAACTTCCTATTCACATTCAGACTCTGTAAAGGTAAGAAATGCACTTTAACAGTAATAGATGAACATGTTGTAAATTAAGCTCTGTTTCCACGACAATGTTTCCATCAAAAAAAAGTTTTTAAAACAAATACAAAAAAAGGATTCACACGACATCAGAATAAAAACTATGTCCGTGCGGTGTGCACAGCATCCGCATAAGTACGCAAAACATAACAGAACGGAAGCATTATGCGTCAACCGCTAGTTATCTGGCACATGTAACCTATGCGTCTTCACTTCAAATCCAGTTTACACTAACATGACTCGCCATTCATTGTGAGAAAAGTTCACCCTGGAGGCTATTGTCAAATCTTTGCGGTTTTATCCACACAAAACTCTGTTACCGTGTAAACAAGAGGGAGTGACACGGTCGGAGACCGTAGTACCAGGAACCGGACCCAAATGCAGTAACACTCGGAGAGATGAGGTAAGATGCAAACAATATTTATTACAGTGATTGTGAGTGGCAAGGTCCAGGTCCGGTGGGTCTTTCTGTGAAGAGACTGAGGATTAGTGTGGGTCTGACAAAGAGCCTGATGATATCTGTTGTGGCTGCGGCTTACTGAATTCCAGAGAAAGGCTAGAGCTGGAGGGGGTAACCGGGAGGTGGTGAGAGTGTTCGGTTGCAGGCAGGGCGAGCAGGCAGGCAGTCGGCTTGGCAAGCAGTTGGTTAATATCCTGGGTGCTGTGGTTATCCAGGGGATCGAGATCTAGAGCTGAGGAATACAGATATTAAAGAGAGTCTTCACTGAGAACAAGACACAAGACTTGGGAAATGGCCTGGTTACCACGCAGTAAAGTGTGACAATCTGGCGAAGACTGGAGCTCCTGCTTGCCCCTAAATAGCAGGGAGTAGAGTTAGATAATGAGCCTGCTGATGTGAGACAGGTGGCAGCAATTGTGGCTCCAGACTCCGCCCTCAGTCCCCATGGTAACCTGCTCACCCTGACCTGCAAACTCAGACACACACCAAAACATGACAGTACCCCCCCCTCAAGGGACGCCCCCAGGCGGCCCAACAGCCGCCCGCCGCCGGGAACGGTGGAAAGCAGACACCATGGCAGGATCCAGGATGAAACGCCGGGGAATCCAAGACCGCTCCTCCGGACCGTAACCGACCCAATCCACCAGATACTGAAACCCACGGCCGCGGCGGCGAACATCCAGGATGCGACGGACCGTAAAGGCCGGAGCGCCACCAACGACCCGGGCGGGTGGAGGGGGCCCGGCCGGAGGGCACAAAGGACTGGTCAAGACAGGCTTGATCTGGGACACATGAAAGGTGGGATGAACCCTGAGCGAGGAAGGAAGACGGAGTCGAACGGCGGAAGACCCCACCAAGGAGACGACCTCGTAGGGACCAATGAAGCGAGGAGCCAGCTTAGGAGGCATATTCCGCAGAGGGATATCCTTGGCGGATAGCCACACCTTCTGGCCAGGTGAGTATGTGGGGGCAGGACGGCGGCGACGATCAGCCTGGCGTTTGTTGCGCTCAGCAGTGCGCAGCAGGACCGCTCTCGTCCGGGTCCACACCCGCTGCACCCGTTGCAGGTGATGCTGCACAGATGGGACGTCCAGTTCCCGCTCCTCCGTGGGGAACAACGGGGGCTGGTAACCCAGAGAGGCCTCAAACGGGGAACAACCAGTAGCAGAAGAGGACAGGGAATTGTGGGCATACTCGATCCAGCTTATGTAGCGGCTCCAGGAGGCGGGATTATCGGACTCAACACAGCGCAAGGCAGCCTCAAGCTCCTGATTCAGCCGTTCCGTCTGGCCGTTGGACTGGGGATGGTGACCGGAGCTCAGCGAGACCTTAGCCCCCAGGGCAGAGCAAAACGTCTTCCACACTCTGGAGACGAACTGAGGGCCCCTGTCTGAGACGATGTCCGTGGGGATACCGTGGAGGCGAAAAACGTGGTCCACCAGTAGATCCGCTGTCTCCGTGGAAGTGGGCAACTTGGCAAGAGGGATGAAATGTGCGGCTTTAGAAAAGCGATCTATAACCGTGAGAATGGTGGTTTTACCTTGTGAAGAAGGCAAGCCGGTGACGAAGTCCAGAGAGATATGCGACCAAGGCCGGCCTGGGACCTCCAACGGTTGTAGCAAGCCTGACGGGGGTTGATTGGAGGTCTTGTTCCGGGCGCAGACTGCGCAGGCCGAGACGTATTCCTTGGCGTCCGCCTGCAGTGATGACCAACAGAAACGCCTCCTGAGTAACCTGATGGTACGGTGGATCCCGGGATGGCAAGTGAACTTGGCAGAATGAATCCAGTGCAGAACTGCGGAACGAGCCGGTGTCGGCACGTACTGGCGGTTGGGAGGGCCGTGCCCAGGGTCCGGGTCCGCAAGCAGCCCCTGGCGAATCTCATCCTCCACTTGCCATGAAACCCCACCAACAACCACCGATGGAGGAAGGATGCGCACCGGCTCCGTGGTCTCCTTATCTGTGGCATAGATCCTGGACAGAGCATCGGGTTTGGTGTTCTGGGACCCTGGGCGGTAAGAAATAGAAAAGTTGAATCGGTTAAAGAACAGTGACCAGCGGGCTTGACGGGCGTTCAATCTCTTAGCGTTCTGTAGATATGCTAAATTTCGGTGGTCCGTCCATACCAGGAAAGGATGTTTTGCCCCCTCAAGCCAGTGCCGCCATTCCTCCAGGGCTAGCTTAACCGCTAACAGCTCTCTATTGCCCACGTCGTAGTTCTGTTCAGAGTTGGTTAAACGTCTGGAGAAAAAGGCGCAGGGGTGCAACTTGTCCCCCTTACCTGATCGCTGGGACAACACCGCTCCCACCCCAGAATCGGAGGCGTCCACTTCTAGGACAAACTGTCGTTCAGGATCCGGCTGTACCAGGATTGGAGCGGTGATGAAGCGTTCCTTTAGGTTGCCGAAGGCCTGTTCAGCCTTCGGGGTCCAGATGAATGGACTCTTCACTGATGTTAACCCGGTGAGTGGAGCTGCAACCATGCTGTAATTTCTAATGAACCGTCGATAAAAATTAGCAAACCCAAGAAAACGTTGCAGTTCTTTCCTGTTGGTGGGTGTGGGCCACTCGGCGACAGCCTTGACTTTCGTCGGGTCCGTCTTCACCTGCCCGCCCTGGAAGATGTAACCCAAGAAGGAGATTGATGAGACGTGGAAGTCACATTTTTCAGCTTTGACATACAGACGATTCTCCAGCAGTCGCTGCAAGACCAGGCGCACATGTAGTTGGTGTTCTGTTAGAGTTCGGGAGAAAATGAGAATGTCATCGAGATATACAAAAACAAAATGATGCAGAAGGTCACGTAAGACGTCGTTTATCAAGGCTTGGAAAACGGCAGGAGCGTTTGTGAGTCCAAAGGGCATGACCCGGTATTCAAAATGCCCGAGGGGAGTGTTGAAGGCAGTTTTCCACTCGTCGCCCTCTTTTATCCGGACCAAGTGGTAAGCGTTGCGCAGATCCAGTTTGGTGAAGATTCTGGCTCCCTGAATGGGTTCAAAAGCAGATGAGATCAATGGTAAAGGATATTTGTTCTTTATGGTGATATGGTTTAACCCCTGGTAATCTATGCAGGGCCGCAAGGTCTTATCTTTCTTTTGTACAAAGAAAAATCCCGCACCGAGGGGAGAAGAGGAGTGTCTGATGAGGCCTGCCTCTAGTGATTCGTGGATGTAGTTTTCCAGTACCTCACGCTCGGGTTTGGATACGTTATACAGTTTACTACCGGGGAGAGTCGCTCCCGAGACAAGGTCTATGGCACAGTCATAGGGCCGGTGTGGTGGTAGGGATTTAGCTCTGTCTTTACTGAAAACCTCGCCCAGATCGTGGTAGACTGCTGGAACGGATGATAAATCCACCGGACTCTCGGGCGGATGACCTGGTGAATTAGTGGGTGGACGTGCTGATCTAAGGCAGTTGGACAGACAGAAAAGACTCCAGCTCTCTATGCGGTTTTGACTCCAATTTATGTGAGGATTGTGCAAGGCTAACCAGGGGTAACCTAAGATGAGAGGGACATTAGCCACGGGGAACAGGAGGAAATTTACAGTCTCCCTGTGGTTACCAGAAACCAGGAGAGAAAGTGGACCAGTAGAATGAGTAATGGTGGTGAGAAGCCTACCATCCAAAGCCGTAACCGAGATAGGTGTTGTCAGCGCAACGGGGGAGAGGCCGAGTCTTTGAGCCGTTCCTGGATCCATTAAATTCTGTTCCGCTCCTGAGTCAACTAGAGCCTGTAGCTGATGGTCTGCTCCCGCTATCGTGAGTGTGACGGCAAAAATGCAACGTGGAGGATGTGGCTGTTGAATGAATGAATGAATGAATGAAATGAATGAATGAATGAATGAATGAAAAATACTTTATTAATCCCAAAGGGAAATTCAATATTGTAGTAGTAGTAGTAATTTTTTTTTTTTTTTTTTTTTTTTTTTTTTAGTAAAACAATCACATTAATTAATTAAGGGCTTTGTTCTTCAGCCTGATAGCTGCTGGAAGGAAGGATCTTCTGTATCTCTCTGTCTTGCATCGGACTTGAACAAGCCTCCCACTGAACACACTCTGTTGTTTCGTCACGGCGTTGTGTAGAGGGTGTGAAGGATCTTCCATTATCTTCGTCAGCTTGTACAGAATTCTTTTTTTGATGATCAACTCCAGCGGCTCCAGAGTTACTCCAAGCACAGAACCGGCTTTCTTGATCAGTTTGTTAATTCTTTTCAAGTCTCTGGTTCTGATGCCGCTGCCCCAGCAGATTGCTGCAAAGCTGATTGCACTTTCAACAACAGACCTGTAGAACATTTGCAACATTTTGGTGCAGACGTTAAAAGATCTCAGCTTCCTTAAGAAGTAGAGTCTGCTCTGACCTTTCTTGTAAATGTACTCAGTGTTGCTTTTCCACTCAAGTCTGTTGTCCAGCTGAACTCCAAGGTACTTGTATTCCTCCACCACCTCCACCTCCTCTCCCATGATGGAAACACTTCTATGTGTGTTCTTGTTCCTCCTGAAGTCAACAATCATCTCATTTGTTTTCTTGGTATTCAAGATGAGATGATTGTCACCGCACCATTTCACAAACTGACCGACCAGTTCTCTGTACTCTGCTTCTTGTCCATCACTGATACACCCAACAACTGCTGAGTCATCAGAGTATTTCTGCAGATGACAGAACTCAGAGTTGTACTGGAAGTCTGAGGTGTACAGCGTGAATAGAAATGGTGAAAGTACAGTCCCTTGTGGTGTTCCAGTGCAGCTGACCACCATCTCAGACACACAACCTTTCAGTCTCACAAACTGTGGTCTGTTTGTGAGGTAGTCGTAAATCCAGGTGGTTGTGGAGGGATCCACCTGGAATTTCTGCAGCTTCTCACACAGCAGAGCAGGCTGAATCGTATTAAAAGCACTTGAGAAATCAAAGAACATGACCCTCAAAGTGCTGCCTGACTGGTCCAGATGAGAGTGGGCTCTCTGAAGCAGGTATATGATTGCATCTTCAACCCCAAGCCCATTACGGTATGCAAACTGTAATGGGTCCTGAAAGGTGTTCACCTGCTTGCTGAGGTGAGCCAGTAAGAGTCTCTCCAGGACTTTCATGACGTGAGATGTCAGGGCGACTGGTCTGTAGTCTTTTGGTTCAGCTGGTTGTGGTTTTTTAGGCACTGGAACAAGGCAGGATGTTTTCCACAGCACCGGGATTCTTTTCTGGCTCAGGCTGGTGTTGAACAGGTGCTGGAGAATCGGACATAGCTGTTTTGAGCAGGTCTTGAGAACTCTGGGACTGACACCATCTGGACCTGCAGCCTTGTTCTGGTTCAGTTTCACCAGTTGTTGCATGACTTGGTTACAGGAGACAGACAGAGTGGAGGTGGAGGCAGAGGAGGTTTCAGGAAGTCCTGATGTGGAGGGAGATGAGGTTGTGTCCAGGTCCTTGACTGAGCTGCAGGGTGACAGAGTGGAGGTGTGACAGGAAAGCTGTGGGCTCATGGAGGGTGTGTGGCTAGTTGGGGTTGAAGCAGGAGGTGAGCTAAACCTATTGAAGAACATGTTCAGTTCATTCGCTCTGTCCAGACCTCCATCAGTCTGATCCTCCTTTATCCCGAAGCCAGTGATCTTCTTCATTCCTGACCACACATCCCTCACATTGTTTTTCTGAAGCTTACTTTCCAACTTCTTCCTGTAGTCCTCCTTGCACTTCTTCATTTGTGTTTTAAGTTGTTTTTGTGTGGACTTCAATAACTCCCTGTCTCCATCCCTAAAAGCTTTCTTTTTGATGTTCAGCAGCTTTTTCAGGTCACTGGTGATCCAGGGTTTGTTATTGGGGAAGCACCTCACTGTTCTTGTTGGAATGGTGCTGTCCACACAGAAGTTAATATAATCTGTCACACACTCAGTCAAGGCATTGATGTCATCTCCATGAGGTTCACATAGGACGTTCCAGTCTGTAGCCTCGAAGCATCCTCTCAGAGCATCTTCAGCTTCATTAGACCAGGTTCTTATAGCCTTTCTAATGACTGGTTGTTGCTGAACGATGGGCTTGTAGGAGGAGGAGAGAAGAACTAGGTTATGGTCTGATCTTCCTAAAGGTGGCAGGGCAAAGGAGCTGTATGCATTTTTAATATTTGCATAAAATAAGTCCAACGTTTTGTTTTCTCTGGTGGAGCAGCTGACAAACTGTTGGAAAGTTGGTAGAGTTGCAGAGAGGGAGATGTTGTTAAAATCTCCAGAGATCGCCACAAATGCGTTTGGATGTTGTGTTTGAAGCCTGGCCACTACAGAGTTAATGACATCACAGGCTGCGTCTGGAGCGGTACCAGGTAATATATATACCGCTACCAGAATAACGCATGTGAACTCTCTGGGTAAATAATACGGGCGGAGACTCACAGCTAGCAGTTCAATGTCTCTATTGCAGATCTTCTCTTTAACAGTGACATGTTCAGGATGACACCAGCGCTGGTTTACCAGCACCGCAATTCCACCTCCCTTCCGCTTCCCGCTGAGTTGTTTATTGCGGTCTGCACGGACTGTCCTGAAGCCGTGTACAGACGCATTACAGTCTGGGATGTGTTCATGCAGCCATGTCTCGGTGAAGCACATAATACTGCACTCTCTGTATTCTTTAAGAGACCTGGTTAGCACCTGAAGTTCATCAATTTTGTTAACTAGCGATCTCACGTTTCCCATAACAACCGTTGGAAGAAACGGTTTGAATCGCCACCGTTTTTCTCTCTGCCTCGCTCCTGCCCTGCATCCTCTTCTCTTTCTTTTCAACTCCGTTGGGATTTGAAGTGTTGTTTCACTGATAATCTTGAGTTTGGAGAGTTTTATCAGTTGATCCCGATGGTAAACAAGTCTCGTTGCCATGGAGACTCACAATAACAAGTCTTGCAAAAAGAAAAAATATTCAGAAAAATCTCCCATATAGCACAGCCTCTGACCAGCGCGAAAAAATCTACCCGAACAGACACAGATTGACAGCTGATATCTTAAAAAAGACGGCTATATTGCAAAAAAATCATAAGAACCCCGCCCACCAGTACTCCTGCCTCTACTGGCGGGCGCTGTCTTTTGGCCGCAACCGACATCCGGTAACAACGTGCGATGAAGAACCGCAATAAAAGCACAAATGATTGCGGGCTCGGTGTTGGCGTTCTTCGGCTGTTATTCCAGCGCGTCCCAACTGCATCGGCTCTCCTCGTTCGTCTGGTACGGGCAGAGCCGGAAAAGCGCCGCTGGCAACCGGAGGCGGAGCTTCCAGCCCAGCTGCCGTCCTCCTACTGGGCTGAGAATTGCGAAAACCTCGTTCGCGACGTCTCTCGGCTAACCGGTTGTCCACTTGGATCACCATGACAACCAGGTCCTCGAACGTGGCTGCTTCCTCCCGCAGAGCAAGCTGATCCTTTAGTTGATCGCTGAGTGCATTGAGCAGAACCCCCTTCAGAACGTCCGGCGGCCAGCCAGTCTCTGCTGCCAGAACCCGGAAGTCCACCACGAAGTCCACTGCGGGTTGGCTTCCCTGTCTTAAGTTTAGCAGACGTTTGACTGCGTCTGCTCCTTTCAAGGGATGATCGAAGGTAAGGCGGAGGTCTTCTAGGAAGGAGGAAAACAGAGTCGAATCAATGGTGCGTGTTTGGAAATAGGCTAACGCCCATGCAAGCGCTTTTTCACGGAGGAGGGCGATGACGTAGGATATCCTGGCTGTATCTGAGGGAAAAGATCGGGGAGAACGAGAAATGGCTAAGGAACACTGTAGTAGAAAACCTCCACATTTGCTTACGTCCCCGGAGAACGGCTCAGGCGTGGGAAAAGCGGCGTCACGGAAGACTGGATCGGATGTAACAGGAGGTCCAGTCAGGGTGGCAGTAGGAGAAGATCCGGTGGCTGCTGGAGAAGAAGCAGATAGTAATTGGTGAATACACTGCAACTGTTCGGATACTTTGTCCAGGCGATGGCTGCATAGACCCTGTTCTCCGAGGAGGCGCAAAGCTTTTTCGTGCTCTCCCAGGAGTTTTCCTTGCCCTGCGAGGGCAGAATGAAGAGCGTCTGCTGGGTCCATGTTTTGGCCAGATTGTACTGACACGGTCGGAGACCGTAGTACCAGGAACCGGACCCAAATGCAGTAACACTCGGAGAGATGAGGTAAGATGCAAACAATATTTATTACAGTGATTGTGAGTGGCAAGGTCCAGGTCCGGTGGGTCTTTCTGTGAAGAGACTGAGGATTAGTGTGGGTCTGACAAAGAGCCTGATGATATCTGTTGTGGCTGCGGCTTACTGAATTCCAGAGAAAGGCTAGAGCTGGAGGGGGTAACCGGGAGGTGGTGAGAGTGTTCGGTTGCAGGCAGGGCGAGCAGGCAGGCAGTCGGCTTGGCAAGCAGTTGGTTAATATCCTGGGTGCTGTGGTTATCCAGGGGATCGAGATCTAGAGCTGAGGAATACAGATATTAAAGAGAGTCTTCACTGAGAACAAGACACAAGACTTGGGAAATGGCCTGGTTACCACGCAGTAAAGTGTGACAATCTGGCGAAGACTGGAGCTCCTGCTTGCCCCTAAATAGCAGGGAGTAGAGTTAGATAATGAGCCTGCTGATGTGAGACAGGTGGCAGCAATTGTGGCTCCAGACTCCGCCCTCAGTCCCCATGGTAACCTGCTCACCCTGACCTGCAAACTCAGACACACACCAAAACATGACAGGGAGGAACGCAACAAAACCTTTGCGTCTTACCTACTCAGCGTTGTGATGTGAAAAGGTCCTTAGAATACAATGAACAACATGTGGAAGCCTATATTTCCAGGATGATCCAATAATATAAAGTTGTGGAATTTCTCAGCCAGCATCAACACAACTGGGCCGAGGGATTTGACCCGTACAAGACATAAATAATAAGAGTCCAGCTCACTCTGCAAATGGAGGCAGTGTGAATCTGCCTTCTGTAACTGCCAATCGAATGCCCTGAGGTCATGCGGCTACTAGCCCATGTACCGAAATCAAAGTACATTCCAGTGAGAGCCCCCGATTCACTCCCCTGTCACCCTCAGATCAAACATCTTTAAGCCAAGCATTGTGGCCTTATGCACAATACTGACCAGCTTATTATGCACCAGATGTGCTCCTGGTTAACGGCATGTGTGAATTTTAGTCAACTGGCTATCGTCCAAGAAAATGATCCTCTGCCGATGCACTGTCTGTTCAAGTGCCAACAGGCCACACACAGCATATACAGTATACCTTCTCTTCAACAATGATTCGCTTTTTTACTGTCAGCTTGCGGTGCCCAAATACCACCTCATATGCCTCCCTGCATCTCCATTTCTGGTCAGAGAAACTGATACCACTAACCTCACATATCATAACAACCACTGGGTCCAGCATTGGAACATTCGACTTAAGAGGATCATCCATCAACATATAATTCAATATTTTAACAACCTTAATTTCCTAACTTTAAACTTTATTACCAGGGTTAAAGATAACTCTTACAACCCAAATCTCCTCAAATACACAAATACCAGTTGTATTATCTTGCAGTTGGACAAATATATGACTTTCTGAACCCCTCAAATATTCCACCTAGTTCTAGATCTCTGGGATGAGAAGGGAAAGCAGAACTTCTGTACACACACATATTCAATTTTTGTTAACCATATTGCCAGGATGCCATTAAAAATGCTTGTGACCCTCATCCAAATGCCCACTGTTATTAAGTACACCTCTCCACATGACTAAGGAAGAAAAGTGCAAAGCGCTAGTGACTCAGCTCATAAAATATTTAA
Source organism: Melanotaenia boesemani (assembly GCF_017639745.1). Lineage (NCBI taxonomy): Eukaryota > Metazoa > Chordata > Actinopteri > Atheriniformes > Melanotaeniidae > Melanotaenia > Melanotaenia boesemani. The sequence continues at coordinate 29,332,759 of NC_055687.1, forward strand.
ATGATGCCATTTCCAAAACAAACCTAGGCACGTTTGTTTGACACAAGGCCAAATTTAAATTTGAACTGTCATAATATCTTTATCAGCCCTTTGATCAACCCATGTCTAAATTGTAAGAGACTGAAATAATTAAGTACAGGAAAAGTGGCCAAGTGAAGAACAAGGAAGATGCTGGTGAAATGAAAAGTGCCATATGGCAGCAAACTGTGAACACCTTTTTCAATTAGTAAATTATCCAGTATTCTGAATACCATTATAGCTCAGCTAAGCCATGTAATTGGAGTACTGTCCTCATCCAAAATACAAACATGGGTCAGAAATGGATCTCTTAACCAAAGTATGTTCTTCTCCAGTACAGTACCATATGTGGTAACAAATCACCTCACAGCTTGTTAGTAGTGAGCTTTTTCTGGTGGATCTGCTTTGTCACAGACTGAAACAAATGATAATTTAGCTAGCAAAATAATGGTACTATGTCAGGTTGTGATCTTCTTCCCTTCTTCTATTGAACTGCTTTTTCTATTAGTATACATATATATTTATATATGTATTTTAAAATTGTGGTTTGAATTAACTAATTAGATTTTTTTCTAACTTTACCTAAAATAAAGTTTCCTTATTGTCACTGAGAATACCCCTGTATACTGCTAAACCTCCTGGTATTTGGTTTAATGGGGCTCCTTCAGGAGGAAATACTAGACCTGGCAGGATATTAACTTTGTTGCAACTATGTTTTGATACTGACAGTAAAATTCCATACCATATTATTTTATTTCTAAAGCCCTTTAAAAAACAATATAACAGCTGACCAAAGGAACAATATCTGATGAATATCAGGCATCAGGTGAACAGACAGAACACCAGGATTAGAAACTCACAGCTTCAAGATGGTGAGAGAAAAAAATTTACTTCCATCCATGCACCTTTAGTGCTTCATTATCCAGATTTCTGGCCTATAATTTCTCTAACCTTTCATTCTTAACTTGACTGTTTAGCTTCACCTCTGCACCTGCACCCTCCGCTACCAGGAGTTAAGGGGTTAACATCTCGTTTCCGGGTGTAGCGTCAGGTCTGTAAATGTAACTAGAAACATGTGTGGTATCCACAGAAAGTCCAGAATCTCAGTTACCAGCTCAGTAAAACCATTTCTGTTTAAAAAAATTAGTGGCGTTAATTAATTGTTGTGTTAACGCGTGATTAACACGTATATATATATATATATATATATATATATATATATATATATACACGTGGACAAAATTGTTGGTACTGTTGGTTGATGAAAGAAAAACTCACAATGTTCACAGAAATAACTTGAATCTGACAAAAGTAATAATAAATAAAAATTCTATGAAATTTAATTAATGAAAGTTATACATTGCTTTTCAGCCATGCTTCAGCAGAATTATTTAAAAAAATAAACTCATGAAACAGGCCTGGACAAAAATGATGGTATCCTTAACTTAATATTTTGTTGCACAACCTTTTGAGGCAATCACTGCAATCAACCAATTCCTGTAACTGTCAATGAGACTTCTGCACGTCTCAGCAGGTATTTTGGTCCACTCCTCATAAGCAAACTGCTCCAGTTGTCTCAGGTTTGAAGGGTGCCTTTTCGAGACGGCATGTTTCAGCTCCTTCCAAGGATGCTCAATAGGATTTAGGTCAGGGCTCATAGAAGGCCACTTTAGAATAGTCCAATGTTTTCCTCTCAGCCATTCTTGGGTGTTTTTAGCTGTGTTTTGGGTCATCGTCCTGTTGCAAGACCCATGACCTGTGACTAAGACCAAACCTTCTGACACTGGCCAGCATATTTCTCTCTAGAATCCCTTGATAGTCTTGAGATTTCATTGTACCTGCACAGATTTAAGACACCCTGTGCCAGATGCAGCTAATCAGCCCCAGAACATAACAGAGCCTCCTCCATGTTTTACAGTAGGGACAGTGTTCTTTTCTTCATATGCTTCATTTTTCCATCTGTAAACATAGAGCTGATGTGCCGTGGCAGAAAGTTCCATTTTTGTCTTATTTGTCCATAGGACAGTCTCCCAGAAGTTGTGTGGCTTGTCAACATGTAGTTTGGCAAATTCCAACCTGGCTTTTTTATGATTTGTTTTCAACAATGGAGTCCTCCTTGGTCGTCTCCCATGAAGTCCACTTTGACTCAACCATTGACCGATGGTACAGTCTGACACTGATGTTCCTGGAGCTCAAAGTTTTGCCTTTAATCTCTTTAGAAGTTTTTAAGGACTCTTTTGTTACCGTTCGTATTATCCGTCTCTTGGATTTGTCATCAATTTTCCCCCTGCGGCCACGTCCAGGGAGTTTGGCTACAGTCCCATGGATCTTAAACTTCTGAATAATATGTGCAACTGTAGTCACAGGACCATCAAGCTGCTTGGAGATCGTCTTATAGCCTTTACCTTTAACATGCTTGTCTATAATTTTCTTTCTAATCTCCTGAGACAACTCTTTCCTTTGCTTCCTCTGTTCCGTGTTAAGTGTGTTACACACCTTGTCACCAAACAGCAGAGTGACTACCTTTAGCCCTATATATAGGCCCACTGACTGATTACAAGATTGTAGACACCTTTGACGCTAATTAGTGGACAGACCTTGGATTAGCACGTCCCTTTGGTCACATTATTTTCAGTCTTTTCTAGGGGTACCATTATTTTTGTCCAGACCTGTTTTACGAGTTTTTTTTTAATTATGTTGAAGCATGATTGAAAAGCAATGTTCGACTTTCATTGATTAAATTTCATAGAATTTTTATTTATTATTACTTTTGTCAAATTCAAGTGATTTCTGTGAACATTGTGAGTTTTTCTTTCGTTAACCGAAGGGTACCAACAATTTTGTCCACGTGTGTATTTATACCATGGTCTGGGTGAATACTTGATTCTGACTGGCTGAAGGGTGTCAATTAAAAAGTGATAATGGTCACCTACTAAATACGTTCCGGTCAAATAGACTTATTGTCGTAAATTATTGTACTAACTAAGCGGTAGTTGGTAACCGTGGCAACAGAAACTCAGACGCCGTGCTGCAGATACGCCAGATCATGTCTGTGACGGCGCATTGCTATGAGAGCAGCTTGCAGGCTTATTGGGCTCCGTCAGTCCAGGACAGACAAAAATGTTCGTCCTGCAATGTCCCAACCAGCAGTGGTCAGGGTCCACAAACATTAAATCTCCATCCTTCAAACGCCACTATGGACATGCCATTATCTTTATGAAATGTCACGATCAACGGCAATGTTGCATTTAATTTTAAATAGTTTGTTGCCTGTCTTTCTTTCTTGATTACCTTATGTGGCAGGTAGGGCTGCAATGATTAACATGATGATTGACAAACTAGAAAAGTGTAAAAACATACTGTGCTTGGTTAAAACATTATAGTTTCATAAGAAAATATGGTTAAAAAATGGTTTGATCCCACCGGCCTTTCCCCGACTCTGGTTCTGAGCCTCTGCACGGTAGTGATGGTATACTCGATTCTGTTTACTGACTCGAGTTTGAATGGGTCACTCACCAAAGTGAATCAAGTTTTTGAGTCATTTCAGTCAGCTGCCTGGAGAGTACATTGAAATCTACATGTGCATGCAAGCTTCACCCCATTTCTGACTGATTCATACTGCTAAAACGACTGATTGAAAATATTCTATTAATATAATCTATATAATCCATTTGATGGTGGACAAAAGTGAAAGGTCAACAGATCTCCAAGGGGAACTTTTTATTATTCTTTATCTAGCTCACACATGAAATTAATATATATGAAACTGAATAAAATTGCAATGTTTAAACAGTGCAACATTAGAAAAAATAACTATGAACAACACACTTATTGCTTTGTGTTTAGATGTCTTCTCATATTGGATGTGCTTCCTCCTCAAACAGACAAAACTATCTTGCAAAACTCGTATTTTGCATGTGTTGGACCTTTTATTTCAAAATGCATCCAAATATAACGTATTCTGCAACTATCCATTTTTCCCCTTTTACTGTGGCTAAATAAATAAATACAGACAGTTGTTTTCATTTATAATAATTCTGATTTTTTTCTGTCCAAATATAGCAGAAATTTATTTTCCACCTCAATAACAATATAATAAAAGGCTGGAACTCAACAGAAACTTGCTATTGAGTTCCACCTTTTATTGCATTAATAATTGCAGCAGTAAAAAGTAACAAATCGGACACTGAAGTCATAGTTTATCTTCAAAATAAACAGTGGAGGAACTGGCTAAATATATTTTTTCTTTAGTCTGCTTATTCCTTCATATGGTGACGCTCAGGCTGTCGGAGCAGAGCAGCAGCTTCAGCTCAGTGAGGAAGCGAGTTGCTGAAGCTGAGAGTCGGTCGGGAGGGGGTGAGTCCGTACTGAGCGACTGAGTGATTAGTTCATGCCAGGGGTGGACTTGGGAAAAAAAGTGGCCCTGGAATTTAGTACCTGGCTGGCCCACTAAGAAATACATTCACATACAGTATACATGGAAGACAGAAAAATATGAATGTAAACATTATTGAAGAGATAATGACACATCATGTCACCTGAGGTGTTAGAATGAATATATATTCTCAGAAAGTGAAAACAGCAGCCGACACATTCGTCAGGTGGCCAACAATGAGCTACTTAAAGAGAACAAAGAAACAGAGCTGGAGGTTGAGGTGTAGCAGTACCAGTAGTAGTAGCAGAACTCATAGACAGTAATAGACTTATTACAACTAGACAGCAGCTACAGAAAATTGAGAAACAGCTCATATTTTTCATCTGGCGAAAAATACAACTAAACATTATCAACTTTACCATCATGCCACTGGTGCTGAGCGCTGGCTGTGCAGTATTGTCCTCCTTATTGCTATGATTATCTTCACTCTAGATAAGAGAGAAGCACCTTGTTAGTTACTATCAGTGACACATTAAAAAAGTAGAATTTAACAGCTGTACACAATTATGGTGTTAAGTATCATATACATTTTAATTTTTGTTTTGTTTATATCTTTAGATGATTTTTTCTTATATGTGTATGTATATGCCTTTACCTGGTCAGGTGTGTATAGGCTGCTCTCCTCCCCGACACTTTCCCTTTGATTGGATGGCGACTCAGCCTGGCAGGAGATATGAGTAGAGACATAGCTACAGAAATTTGTAGTTTAACAGATAAGTAAACACAGGTAAAAATGTAATGTACTATGTGAGGTTGACTCTCAAGTAAACAGTGGTGTCTAAACTAGGTTTAGAAAAAGTTAGACCTACTAATTGTTAACAAAAAGTAAATGCATTTGCATGCAATGCTAAAATTTACTTAAATGTATTGAACATTCTCCTACATCATGTTGTTTGCTCTCTGTTTCAAATAAGTATATTTATATATATTTATTTATAATTAGAATGTTTAAATTTAAGTTAAATTGAAAAATATTAAAAATTTTAAGGTATTGTGATGGCGTTGAAAAAAGTACATTTCTTTATGACACTTGGCCGCATCTGCTTGTAGTAAGTGCCTTTTTTTTTCAACTTTCGCTCTCCTCCGCCTTACACTTCTCCATTTTTGCAAAGGTGATTGATTGATAAAAATGAATAAGAGTAGGGGGCCTGTACTCCAGGCCAGGCCGTCGGCTGTGATTGGCAAAGAACCCCATGACTGAGGTGACAGAGGTCTGATAGATACCCATTTAGGCCTATGCTGACTAACCTGACACTTGAGGAACTGCTATCATTGGTTAACACAGGGGTGTCCAACTCAAATACACAGCGGGCCAAAATGAAAAAAATTCGAACAGGTTGAGGGCCGGACTGGTTCAATGTTTATTAAAAAGTCGTTTTAAATGATCTTATTGCACACATTGAACCTGGATCTAACAGAGTCTTTTAGTTGTTGCCTATAAAACAACAATAATCATTAAATAAATTTTTAAAAAGTCTGTGCAAGTCTGTTGCATTTATTTCTTATGGCTCTATATGCATTTTTCTACAAGTATATATTACAGACACAAACACACAAATATAATATATATATATATATATATATATATATATATATATATATATATATATAAACAGCTGGCAGTGCATTGTGGAACTTGTAGTATTATAGTGGTGCGTGCATTCTATCAGTGGGCCAGCTCTAATAGTGATTAAATATGATCATGCTGGTCAAAAATAATTAATTCGAATCAGTGCTGTAGCTTGTAGTCTGTTTCAGCTTTCATTTATGTTCTTTTGGTTGGATTACTGCGGTACAGGTGCTGCTTTATAGGTTTGGCATTTCCAACATCACTATCATGTGTAATGATATAAGTACGATTCAGAATGTCGTTAAACAGATTGGGATATTTAGAAATCAAAAAGACTATGTCATTTTTCTGACTTTCGGTTAAGTGTTGTAAAGTGGTCGGAAGACATTTTAACATCTCAGTATTGGATAACCGGGCAGTTAGTCTAGACTCCAACCTTGTAGACAAACCATCTGCTGTCAAATCCATATCTGAATTTACCACAATAAGAGCAACACTGCCCTGGGTAGTTGGTTTTAGAACAGAAGTAAATGCGTCAGCTACCAACGGCTTGGGATCACATGACACGTATGTCTTCAACACGTTCACATGACACACGCATCTTACACTTTCTCTCTGGGGTAGCAATGACGTAGTCGGTTTCACCTAATCGATTTTGGATCATATAAGGTTCTGAAAAAGGGGCTTCTAAAGCTGTTCCTGGTATGGGAAATAAAGCCAATACTTTATCTCCCACCTGGAAAATGCGTGAAACAGCCAATCTGCCATGACGCCTTTTCATTGAGTTCTGAGCCATCTGTAAGAATTCAGAGGCAAACGCACGGGAGCGGTGTAAACGCTCACAAAATGAGGATATGAAGTTCTACACATTTCTCTCAGGATATGAGAGATAGTAATTTTTCTTTCAGAACTTGGAGCGATCCTTTGAGTTGTGACCAAAGAAACTGCAGGACTAAATCCTAATGATTCCTGAGGAGCGTTGTGAGCTACAAATAATACGGAGGGAAGTCCTTCATCCCAGTTCTTCTCTTCACTAAAGCTATATTTCCGCAGCATTGATTTTAGTGTCTGGTGCCATCACTCTAAAGCACCCTATGCTTGATCCTGACTTGGACGGGTTGTACTGGAAACACAAATTTCCCTGAGGAATTCTAAAGGGATTAATAAAGTATTTCTGATTCTGATGCTTTTACTAGCAGTGATTCGACGCAACGGAATAGCTTCTGGATAGTTGTTGTACACATTAATGTTAGCAGGAACATGTTTCCTGACTTAGTGTGAGGTACGGGTCTGACACAATCTAGAATAAGCCAATCGAATGGTTCACTTGTAACAGGAATTGGGTGTAACAGAGAGCGAGGGATGGCTTAGGCTTAGGTTTCCCCACCATCTGGCAGGTGTGGCAACTACAGATAAATTTAATTACATCCACTTTTAAACTGGGCCAATAAAAGTGCTTCAAAAATGCTTTGATACGTTTTGGTTATGCCGAGATGACCAGACCAATCACCATCATGTGCTAAGTACAACACCTAGTGGCGAAAAGGCACTGGTTCAACTATCTGGTTTGCTACATTCCAGTCAGCATCTGGAATGACAACCGGACACCAGCGTCACATTAAAACACCATCGTGGACATAGAAACTCCTAGCCATCAAAGTTGCTTGCTTAGCACTTACCACCTCTTTAAAGCAGTCCTGTAGAGCAGGATCCTTTTCCTGCGCGGCACCAAGCATGTGAAACCGGAAGTTGAAGGTCAGAAGGGGGTCGCAGAACCTCCTGATATTTTACATCAGGGGCTCTGGTGCCCTCCTCAGGACTCTCCTGTATACCTTCACCTGAAAGTTGAGATACAAGAAAGCTGTCATTTAAATCTGTTTCTTCTGCTACAGCCTCCTTTCTTCGTGCCTGAACACAAGTTAATACACACGTTGGGGGCAACATTATTTTCATTACCACCTTTTTCCTGAGCCTCCAACTGCAATTGGGTGAGATGTATTCTCAGTTAAGCTTCTACTCAAGAGCTGTCAGAACCAGTGCCCGAGAGGATAGGATCAAAGTTAGGGAGCGTAACAGGAGTCATGGGCCTGTCCCCTCTCTCAGTGTCCTCCTCAGGTTTTTCAGAACCAGGTTGAACACAAGGCACAACTTGGCATGCCTCGCCTCCGAGGACGGACCTGCCACCACAGCTGACGCAGCGGTAGCACTCACAGCGCCAACATCAAGTTCATTCAGTACTTGCTTCTCCACCAAGCTTGCCACAATCAAAGCCTTCAGGTCCTTTTTTACCATTTGTGTCAGACATGATATGCCAAAGTGGGCCGCTATCAGGGCCAGGTCGTCTTTGCGACTTAAATCAAGCTGATCCAGAGTGGGATCCACGAGGAACCGCTCCAGATCAAATCTAGCCATTATCAACCGCCTCAATTCTCACACAATGCCACAAAAAGAAAAAAACAGGAAAAAAATGCATACACTGTCACAGGGACTACTATAACCATTCAAACTCCCGGACGAGCCCCCACATTGTTACAACCCCTTGGTGGTCTAGGGGTAAAAGGGGTCGTACCAAAATAAGATCGGAGTCAGATACTTACAATAAAACCAATTGATTTACAATAAGGTTTAAATAAAACAAAACAATCAGGGAAGCCTATAACAAATACAACAAAAGATTCAAACAGCAACCCAAAAGTATCTGTTAAAACAAATAATACAAACTCCGAACCTAAAGTAACTCATTAAACATAAAACAAAACTCAACTTACAGTGTCCTTGAAACAGGTAATGCCCACAGTGTTTTTTGTTTATTATTAATTAATAATAAACAAAACAAAACTCAGTTCATTGTCTCAACTTGAGACAATGAACTCAAACAAAGACAAAATTATAGAATCCCAATACACAAGCTGTCTTAATACAGCAATACGAAAACCCCCACAGGGTAACAAGTTTGCAAACACACACAGGTTTTTAGTCCCAAGTGGTGAGCTGTGCTGCAATCTCACACACCTGCCTCAAATGAAAGTAATCCTAGGCTGTGTCCGAATGTGTACCCTACTCCCTACACAGTGCTCTATATAGGGGTCACGCCATTTTGTCGGAGTGTCCGAATGTCCAGAGAGAAAAAAGTAGGGCACTCAAAATTACCCACAATGCATCTTGAAAAGTAGTGAGCATCGATGGTCACTAGACGGGTCAATATAGACCACAATGCATTGCGGGCAGAAGCTCAACATGGCGCAAGGAGGTGAAAAATCGAGCGCCGCGAAATTACCTAAAGCAAACAAAGAATAAAATACAACATAAGGAATAAAAATAAAAATATTTACACCCAACTTTAGATTGGATTTGGAATGACGTCTTGACCCGCGTTGTGGTTGCCATGGTGACATCTGGTAGTCACGAGGTTTGTGGCGCGGAAAAAATAGGCCGCTTCGTGTCGAATTGCCAAGAGAATGAATGCACTATGTAGTGTGCTATATAGTGCAGCCCTATGTAGTGAATGAGGGGTTAGGGTGGACATTCGGACACAGCCCTAGCCATTTAAAGTGACGGAGTCCTCCTGGTTGGCCATCCACAGAGGAAGCGGAGCAGACGGCGACCAAGCCATAACAGCATTAAACACAAACTACAACTGATCTGGTTGGGATTACAATTAGTTTTTCAAGTACTCATAAGGTGAATATCTTGTGTAAAAATTACCTGAACAAGAATGTATAGCTTGAAGGCAGAGGGTGCCATTATGGCTTAAGTATCTGGGAGGACTGTATAATATTGCAGGGAAGTAGCAATTCTGATAGATTACATAGCAAAGCTCATGTGCTTACCAATATCATATTGTCTTTTCCTCAAATGCTCAATTTAATCAGTTCAATTCCTCAGTTCAAGTAAACAAATAGCTCTTGGATTTTTGTGTTTAAACATTCACACAAATTAAAACAGAGGCTAATGTGCTTAGAACTTACTGGACAATAATCATCTAATTTACATATCACGGCTATTATAATATGCAACCAGGTACATTTCTAATGTTTTGTGTCATTTAGACCCACTTAATGAATGAAGCATCTTAGCATGGTGAAATTTACTAAATGGCATTAAATACAAACAACCGCTAGTTGGGAGTTTAATTAGCTTTTCAATTGCTCATAAAGTAAATATATATTGTGAAATTATAATCTGAATGAGAATATTCAGCTTTAAAGCAGATGATGCCACCATGGCTTAAGACATCAAACCATCCATAGTGATGTATCCTGGAGGATTGGGTCCAATCCATTCTGAATCAGATGCTGTTCGTGACTATACTGTGCAGGTTGTAGGAGCTGGGTAGTGGGAATGATAGTGGGTGGGAGATGCTGGAGGTATCAGCAATTTGTTTACCAGTGAGTTCAGCCTAAGGCATAGAAAATGATTCAACATTTTCAGTCACAGAATAATAACCCATTAACTTAGACTCTGGACTGATTTCAGCAGAGATACTGTAACTCGTTGTCATGGAAATAGCCAGGCCTCAGTCAAGGTAATGAACCTAAACAGCATGCACTGTCCATCACAGAGGGCAGATAGCAATTGTTTCTAATCTATCTGTACTGTGGAAAATGTAAACTCTTACTTGACAAAATGTATGCAGTCGTATTTCCTTTAACATAAACAAGAAATCATGTTATCCTGGACAACAAAACTAAACAATCACAGTGAGTCTGCACTCAGCAGTTGCAGATAGAAACAGATGGTGATTTAATACAAAACAAAGCTTAGAAATATCATGTTTTATGTATTGCAAGATGTTTTGCATGATTGTTTGCATAGTAACAAATCCATGTGTATTATTCACATCTGTATTTGTCTGGACAGTAATTATCTTAAGTGAGGTCCTCATGCAGGTAACAGATGCCTTTCCTCCTTACCACTTTAACATATGTACACAATTTATCTTTTTTTTTCCCTCTCTACTGGTAACTTGAAACTTCAAGTGTGCAATTTAGATGCCAGGAAAAAAAAGGATTAAATGAAAACAGCTAATATACCAACTTATAACTTATACTTATACAGAGAAATAGCTTATTTTGTGTTATACAGTGAGTTGCAATCATCTGTTAGTCGTATACAGTAATAATAAAACAACTAAGCTCAGTTAGATTTTTTCCTACAATCATTGCATTCCCTGAAAGTAAACTTCCCCTTAATATGACTTTTAAATGGATAAAAGTTGAAAATATGACCTATTTACTTATTCTTGTGTTCTATCATTTTTTAGCTGGTCTTGATTCATGAAATCCAAAGTGCTCCAATATTTCTAGTTTTAACTACTTGTGGTGTTCTGTTGATAATATTAACTAAAGGTTTAACATATAAAACCCAAGCCTTGAAAACTCTTTGTGCCTATATTCAAATTGAACGGTACAAAACATTCATAAACTCTTCAACTATTTTGTATAAAGTTTCTAAATCAGACCCACCACCTATAAAAGTGACTGTAACATAAATTATTCCTTAGTAGTTTTAGTATTTGTTCTCAGATACAAAATAACCACCTTGGTCAGGCAGGAAACGCAGACAAGACTAAATAAATTGTTTATATAAAGATATTTACATTAACTTTAAAGAAGAAAGGTCATTTCGCTGATAAAGTGACCAGGATGACTAAAACTGTTTTTAAGAAAGTGAGGTGTTTCAGCAAACAATTGTTTTACAAGCATCCACTAATCTTTATACATTTAGGTAATGAGCTTCAAGATTCCCGATGGATATTCAACATCACTGGGTTTCACATTTTTAGTTTTAATCATGTTAAAACTGGTAAAAGCAAAGATAGCATCGAACACTCACAGCAAAGCCATGACTATGACCAGACATGGAAGTAAATACAGTTCTCCCACACAAAGACACAGTGTCTGACCGATAAGGCTAAATTTATTATGGTTTTGTTATCTTGAACCTGTTTAAAATAAGAAAAGCTTGCCCTGTTCCTACAGTACCTATCTTTTTGTCACATGTTTACTCTTGTCTGAGCTCTCACAGTATACTGTACATTCTATTAGAAACTGGATTCTTGGTGGAGCTTGAGCAAGACTTTAGTCTGTAAACTGTCCTTTAGCATTCTGTTGTGCAATGCCTCAAGCTGGAGGGAACTGCAATGATTTTTGTCTGTTGGTCAGCATTGCCTGTAAACCCTGCCTTCATGCTGTCTCCCTCACCATCTTTCTTATCACTGGGCAATCTGCCAAAAGGCTGTGGTTTATCTTTATTCCATGTCAGTGCTTTTGTCCATCCTTCAGACCTTTTACATCAATTTAGCCTTATTTCACCTTTTGCTCTCTCTTCTTTTTGGTAAAAAACTGATTCCATTTTATTTCTTCCACTTACCGGAGTTCCTCTGTATCTTACTCCTGCTCTGTTGGCATGAAATTATGGTGTGATGACTAACCATCTGTTGTTCGTTAATTGTGATCAGAAGCTCTTAAGTACTTTGTATTTACTAATTTACTTCAAACTCTCATTTTCTAAAATAATAAACTTGTCATTTTTGTCATCAGTCTACTAACAAGGTGTCTAGAGTTTGGCTGTTTAGTTTTTCAGAACAGAAAATGTGTTAAACAGCATGGCGGATTCAGTTAAGGAACATTTGCATGACTGGAAAAAAAGCAACTTTTCATAGAAACAACAAAAGACTGCTTCTCTGATGTCCAGCAGGCATTGCACTGCCTGGATTTGTGTGGAATTGAGAGTTTAGGAATATTCCATATGTGACTGTTATGATTTTATAACAATTTTGAAGGGGCATGTACAATGGTATTTTGAAACTGTGGACATTAACCTGCATGACTTTCAGAAATCAAGTTGGCAAGCAGTGTTCTCATTGTTTTTTATTGAGTACTTATCAAATGCATAGACAGACCACACGGCTGTCTGCATGACTTGAATACACAAACACACTTTTAGCTGTCAACAATATATTCCCATCAGACTTTTTTTTTTTTTTCTTTTTAAGTATATGCATCTTTAAACAGCCACATCTAATGGAACATAATGATTGCATAACCTTTAAATTGTATAAAATGAAAGGACAGCATACTTCAGTTAAGGTCGCTAGTGGGTGTTAATACTGTGTGGTTGCTTTACTTGATGTTGTTGTTGAGCAGTCATCACAGAGACAAATTATTGTTGCTGTTGTTGCAATTTGTCTGGACACCTATGAAACTATGAAATGGCATCACTTTAAAGTTTCCATGAAATCAAAGTTAAGACTAATTTCTGACATCTCTATATGTTGTGTCTTTCACTAAACATCACCTACACACCAGTGCCTTGCTTAAGGGCAACAAAGAGGCTGTAGTTATTCAAAAGGGTATTTTAAGGTTTTTCCTTTTCTAGAAGAATGCAGATGAGTCATCCTGCAATGGAGGGTGTATTCTAATTTATATCCACTTAAATGCTTTCTTGAATTGAAATTGATCTGATGCAGGAAGGTGGGCGGTACCAGCTCAGGCTGAAGGAGCTGACTGAGCAAAGCTGATTAGCCCTCTTTGTGTTATGATGTGTGGGGAAAAGGACCCAAATACAAGAGTCTTCTGTATGAGGGCTAACCTCGCACTAACCTTGCCAACAGGACTTCTTTCATGTTTCCACATAAATGTAAAGTTATCTCTAAAGATAGAGAAGCATCATAATACTTTATGTTGTAACCAGCCACCACCAACAACAACAAAAGAAAAACTAAGGCCAATGCCACAAGTTTCCAACCAGATCTTCAAGTTGGTGGGACAGTTTTGTAAACAAGGGGGTTGTCACTGAATAATGGCGAGAGGGCTTTTGTTCATTCAGAACATTTCACTAAGCTGCTTTACAAAAAGCTTCATGCAACCCGTGTTTGTGCATTTTAGTGTGGACAGATGTTTGTCCACACTGTGTGTAAATCAAGGATCCCCAATCCTGATTCAGACTCAGACTTGTGCAGGCTGATGTCAAGCTCTGCACAAGTCTGCCAGTTACCCATTGATTTGAGTCAGATGTGTTGCAGCAGGGAAACTTCTAAAACCTGCAGAACCCCAGCCCTCGAGGATACCTGGTGTGATGTGGGAGTAGTTTTTTGTTTTTTCTGGGGTAAAAAGGAGGGAAAAATCTTGCTTTTAGAGTACCCATGTTATGCGAACATAACCTCACTCATTATGCAGTACATACTACAGCTATGCTTTTTTTATTTGTCAAACTCTTGTCTTTCATCATCATGTGGCCTTTGATGCTTGGATTTTAAATATTTTCCTGGAAAAATGACTTTTGTGTGCTTTTAAGCTTTATTAAAAGATTAAATACATGCATGGGTTCTCTCCAGGTATTTTGCGTTGACCTTGTGATGGATTGGAGACCTGTCCAGGGTGTACCCTGCCTACGGCATGCTAGGTATGGTTGTGGTTTCTTTATCTGAAAATGCTAAACATTTTTTATTGGCATTGTTTCTCTCCATGTATAGTTGCAAACAATTGCTTAACTTTGTCTTTGCATGCAACACCATTTGCATATGAGTGAAATAATGTGACATTTATGACAAGAATCATCATGAAGACATTGCTTTGCAATTACAAGTTGTCAAAAACTGCAAGAACAAAACATTTTTGCAAGGAGCAGACAAAACAAAATGTTTTGAGCAAAAGAATAAATTTAATTACAGAAGAACAAAGTCAGAAAAGAATGAAGAAGCAAACTAAAGAAACAAGGCATTACAGTATGACATTTAAGAACCATTTTATGTGGAGAATTTAACAATTTAAAAGTAAATTGAAAAGAAAAGCTTGTAAAAAATGTTCAAAATGTGAACATCCTTTTCATTTATTAGTTTTGTATTGGTATTGTCTGACCTTTTAATTACAATTACCCTGACCATTTTAGAGATTACAAGCAATCTAATCATGTCTGAATAGATGACTGATGTGCATGTTCTCTGCATGTTGCCCCTCCAGTTGTACTGGTGCCATTTACTGTGAGGCACAGCAAGAACAGCAATGCACTTGTGGGCTTTGAAAGTTTGACAGGAGCAGAAAGCAGTGGATCATTTGATTCTGACCCTTCCGCATCTATGTCTTTCAGCTCTGCTGCGATCGCAGCCGGCGGAGCTCAATGAAGCTGTAACCATTTCACCTTCTAGCATAGATGAGACGGATGGGACACAAACCAATTTAAAGGATGTCAGTGCTGGAGCGGGGAGGCAAGTAATGGGCAGAGAAAAGAACTGTGGCATCTGGCATAGACACAATCAATGTTTGCAAGAAAACTACAAATACAATCAGAGTCTATTGATGCTGATAATGTAGAATTTGATAAACCTTGGCAACTTCTGAAATAGTTAATTACAGCTTCTACAGCTTATTTGGTAGTATGTCAGTAATCATGTGTGAGACTGAAGTTATAGCCTTTTTAACAATACATCACTATATAACCAAACAGCAAACATACTGAAGTCAGAAAATCCTTTCTGTTAAATGCAGGGAAGGTCTATTAAAGAGTGTGTGTTGGAAAAAACATTTGGTGCGCAGGTTGTATGCATCAAGAAAAAAAATAGATAATAATAATAAAAAAAAATAGAAGAGGTGAGTATGTGTTTGTTTTGTGTGTCTGTGTGCTAGGGCTTGTTCATGGATAAACATGAAACTGCTGCCCCCTTAAACGGTACCAAGCTGTGTGTGTGCCAGCTTGTGTTCAAGCTGCCCAGTGTGCGACTTTTCTGTTGTTTGCTTTCACTCTAAAGAAAAAGAAGTTCCTGACGACGCATCAGAAACCCACTAAACACTATAGATGTCTTCCTTGAAATCTAGCAAAGACCAAAGTCTGAGCTCAGACTTTAAATCTGCTGCACGAGATAAGAAATACAGCTTTGAGCCTGCAAGTGCAAGCAAACAACTGTCTTGCTAAAAATTGTGATTATATGAACAGAATCATAAAGATTGATGGCTCTGTCCTGGGCTCTGCTCTTGAGCTCTTAGATATGATTCTGCAATAAAAGAGTATTTCAGTAGTTGCTAAACATGATGGATAACACTAACAACACAGTCTCACACCTGAATGTATAAACTGACATTGGGCCATAACACAAAATGTAGCAATTTCTTTAAAAGAAAAAAAAAGTATGTTTTTGAGCAACCCAAATGTTTTATGTCGTATGTATTTATCAAAATTATAACTTCCCCCCAAGATTGGCAGCCGCAGCACTAATTTTAGATTATACTGTCACATATGTATAACATCACTTTTTGAATTTTCTTCCGGTCGTGGTTAGTTTATCAGGTATGTCAGGCCGTGACGCATCAAATGCAGCCTTATACAAAACATTTCACAGTTTTTGTGCTTTTATTGGGACTGTAGAAGAAACATACCTGTTACATATTTATTGCAACACTGGACACATCCTATCCAAGAGAGAGATTAAACAATAGTCTTCAGTCAGAGGTTTCTTCAGAACTGCTTTTACGTACTGGTACATGAGGTAATTTCAGCCTTTATATATAACCTCACACAATTATTCTATAAAGACCATTTGTTCTCCTTAAGGTCTGTTTTTATTTAAGCTACAATAACATAATTTCTATTTTCTGATTTATATAGCAGTATATTGAAAATTGTGACAAACGGTCCACACGTTGTCATGATTAGGTCTGCAGAGCAAATTATTAATAAATAATGGTAGAAAAAAGATCAAGAATACCAAAACGAAAGTGCATATATCACTTCACATGACAAACAGCTTGTGGACAGCATGTCTGGTAGCTTGGATGACCATGTTATTTACTGCGAGAGCAGTCAGTCTATTTATGGAGAAAAAAATGTTATTATGCTGTTTCTTCAAAATATCAGTGAACCGTGGCATTGTATGCTCAACGCAGCAAGCTTTCCATCACAGTGAACAATAAGTCAATAGTTCACACATGCAATTTCCATCAACAACTCCGCTTGAACTTCAGTATGACCCTTTGGGTCCGCTGGGAAATCTGCTCTGCTTGGAGGAGCGCGCCAAACTGCTATTGAATTTTGCACTGTTTTTTTCTCCCAAATCTATTAGCATTCCTTTTATTGTAAATATTTCTCATTAGCTAATTCTATAAGTTCAACTTTTGTGTTGTAGTGGAAAACTTAAAGGAGTCTCACATGTGGGAAGGAGGAAGCTATAAAACAGCCACATGTCATTTCTTTATATTTTGATTTAAAGGAGCCTAACTTTCTTTTGAATCAGAGTAGTCTTTAGCAACAGTTCTCCAAGCCATCTGATCATCATTTTCAAGTTTTCCTTTGGCCTTTGGCCAGACACATCAGCTGCTTTTTCATTCAGTTTTAGTCCACTCCTTGTTCATAGGATATTTTCATAGAAATCGCTTTTTTTAAACACTCAACACAGACACAAAACAGAAGAGAGATGTTGTGCTTCAACTTGATAATCCTAGGCGGAGTACCAAACCCATGATTTTAAAAGCTACACAAATGACAAAAATAAATAAATAAATAAATAAATAAATATATAAAAAATTAAAAATAAATAAATAGATAAATAAATAAAAGGGAAAAAAGTAGCACATCTCAATATCTAAATGAAAGAAAACAAAGGAACTTGCATTTGAGTTGTTTATTTGACTCCCACCACATGTCAGTACAAAGCTTTCATCAGAGAGTCTTCAAGTCTGACTTGGTCAATCACAGAATAAATGCAACACTTCTGGGGTCAACTTCACCTAAATAGTCATTATCCAGTCATCTTAGTCACACCAGTCATACACACGGTTCCACTTTCCTTTAAAAACGCAACACTGAAATGAACAATTTCAAGTCAAAAAAACATTTAAGGCTGAAATCCTCCTGAAGTCCATTAGCCATGATAGTGTTACATGTAAAAATGCCATACATCTCTCATTGGGACAACGTCTGATATTTCAATCTTCCTAATTTCACAAAACCTCAACGAGGGGGGTGAGTTTCCTTCAAAATAATGCTTAACAGTTATATAATTTATATTATCTGTGTGGATTGCTGTTTTATGCTCTGATATCTGTTGTTTCAGAGGTTGTTTAGTTTGTCCAACACATGCCAACCTACAGGGACATGATAACATGTATCATATGGGCAGATCTACAACTAATCAATTCTTAAACTGTGAATCGCTTCCCAGTGTGGGGTGATAAAAGATTTAGTGTTTATTGTGTCATTGCAACAAGCTGTTTCCATACCTCTGATGTTAGACATGTTTTCGATATTCTTCTTTACATCACAACAACTTTGGTTGTAAGTGTGTTTCTGAAAGAGAAGATTAATGTAAGAAGATCTTTCACAGTCTGTTCTTCTTTAAGTACATGCCAATGTCTCTTTATTACCTCTACCAAGGTGGAGGTCATGTAGTTGGTGGCGTTGGTCTGTCTGTCTGTTAGCAACATATCTCAAAAAGTTATGGGTGGATTTTGAATACATTTCTAAAAATACATACATTTTGAATATGGGGATACAAGTAATTAGATTTTGGGGGTGGTCTAGACCAACGCCTGGATCCAGGAATTTTTTAAAGGATTATTGAGTATGGCCAGATAGGGATAATTTTCCCATTTGAGCTTCTAACAAAAAAAAAAAAAAAAAAAAAAAAAAAAGAGGTTTGTGCTTTCTAATGCATTCTAGTTATTTCTTTCATTTGTGAAGTGGAATAGTTGTTTTCAGTAGCTAAACAAATGCTGTCAAAAGAAGTCCAAAACGTGGGGTGGTATCAGTGCACAGTATGTCTCTCATTGGTGGAATAACCTATTTCTTTAAACCGACAAGCCATCATAGTCTCTGAAACTCAAAGTCAACTGAATCTGAACAATTGACGTCTGAGTCTCAAAAACTGACCGAAAGGAATATTGTCCTTCAGTTAGGAGGTTAGGGTTTTTAGGTTTTAAATGCATAAAAGAACCACATAAATAAGTCTACTGCATTGAGGCTTTTTGACTTTATTAGGAACCTCTATTTTAACAAAATCCAGCAAACAATTTTTTTTCTCTAAATTGTAAAACATTTCCACTGAAATTATAATCTGTGTGTTGTTAGGGTTGTTTTGACCCATTAGTAAAAATAAGATCATAAAGCAATAATTAGAGAGCTAAAACTGAAATCATTAGTGTACTGTCATCCAACACACTGACAGCCAATCATTTGAGCTTTAGAGGGTTCTTTCTTTTTGTGTTGTGTTCCTGTATATCTGCACACACAAAAACCAAACAAAAACAATGTTCAATCTAGAACTTGCAGAGTGTATATCTTCAATCTTCAATTTACAATATGCAAAAAAGAGAAGAACAACTTTAAAGAGTCAAGTTCTGGATAATATTTTTGGTGAAAATGATGGCTTTCTGAGGAGGAAGACAATGTGGAGTATCATCCAGGAGACACATCTGATGAGGAGCTTACTATTAGTGAAGTTGCTACCTGTGAAAGAGTCTAATCCAAAGATAGTAAATCTGTAGGTCAGTAGCTCATGACGCACAAGGCAGGTCAACTGCTGCAAATGTCATCTAAATGACCCCTGGAGCAAGAGTATGCTTTATTAAGACATGTTTTGAGCTATTTATGTCAATGTTAGTAAAAAGAGGCATCCTTGCGTGTTCAAAAAACCAAAAAAACACTTTTTGCTTTTATCCTGAAGCAAATGGGTCAAAACTGACCTGTAACACCATAGATGTTATTATAGTTAATAATATAAAAAATAAAAATAAATTAAACAAATTTATATAAGAAATGTGTTGTAATACACCTCAGTTATAGTCCAGTAACACTACAACCTTTTATTTATTTATGTGATTCTCTTGAGATTCATTATATATATATATATATTTTTAATTGAAACCAAGGTGCATACTGACCAAAAAATATCCCAGAGTGTTATTACATATAACTATGACTAACGGTTCCAACAAGAATTCAGTTCAGTGTGTGAGTGTAGTGCCACTTTATGAAGGATGCAACCCTACAAATTTTCCACATCTAAAGAAACAAGTATTGTGTCCTGATTAAGAGGTTCAGGCTTTCAAGGGTCTGAGCACATCCGTTTTATAAGATCAAAGGATAAATTCCCCACAAAATCTTCCAGAAAGAAATCATGGCTAATGGATAATGGTTCTGTTACGGAGTCTCTTCCTGAGACTACTGGTCTAAGTGGTGGTTATAGGTTGTTTATGAATCTTGGGAAGACTAGATGATGGGAGTAACTGGATGCTGGTTAGTTAGGAAATATACTTCTTTCTTTGTTATCCACTTTGAATTTAAAGCAACTTCTAACAAATTGACAACCTCTGATTTAAATAGACTCCCTTGTAGTTTTTTGTATGTTGCGCTATTTAGAAGTTCTAACGTTCTCTGATGGCAATATTAAGTATTCAGGAAAACCACTACACCTCCTTTATCTGTAGGACGAATGATAATCTTGTATCTTTATCTGGGGTGTGAGGACGAATAAACGACTGAAATGTGAACACCTATATTCTCCTTAATGTGGATGTTGAGATGTGCTACTGTAATTTTGTAATAAAAAAGACACCCTATAGTCAAAAGGATGCGCTAGCATTGTGTTGACAAATTACTGACAACTTGGTGAAGAACTTGTATTAAATTGTATGTTTTCCACTTTGTTACTAGCAGCCAGTTGCAGAGATTCTTAATTTGTCACCATTTACACAATTTACAAAGATATTACAGTTTGATTATTACAAGTCTAGATGCCTAGACAGAGTCAAAATTTATGAAACCAGGGTTAATTTTCATAAAAAGGTAGGCAGTGTTTTAATAATATTAACAATAATTTAAAGGAATAATTACATTATTATTCATACAGCATGTTTGCTAAGAATCCTTCCCAGAGCCCAGACCTCAACATGACTGAAGCAAAACGGGGATCGTGTCATAATAAAAGAGAAAGCCTGGATAACGTCCACTGTGAAAGATTGAAAAAGGAAAATCTGGTTCCTTGGTAGCAAAATGAAAAGAATGCCGATGGCAGAAGACTTTTAACGGCAAGTATTTACAAACATGAAATTATTTAATATAACATTAATATTCAAATATGGCTTAAAGTTGGAACAATTAAAGTAATTAGACCACATGTGTGCTTGCTTTCCACATATAAAAGTGATTGAGGTAAATTAAACGAAACCAAAGGTATAGCTTTTCTTCAAAGTTAATCTATGACGAGAAAGGAAAAAGTGAAACTCCCCTGAAAGTGTTTTGTGTTTTTAAGTCCACATTTGGCGCTCCATTTGCGCATTAAGACATTATGAGTCTGCCTGAGTAACTGGCATTTATCTCCAGCGTCCAAATTGCACAGAAATGGATTCCGAAACATGAAAAATTATGGGGAAATGTATCCAAATGAATATATTTTCTCTCTCCCAGCATTTCTTGGGAGGTGGTATGGGCGCTGACGTGAACGGCCCAACCCAGTCTCTGCTCAATGTGAGGGAAAAAGTCCAGACACAGAGATCGAGGCTACAGACTGGATGAGCGCGCAGACGCATCAGGTGCGCACCAGGAGACAGAGATACTCCAAGATGCACATGAGCTAAAAATGACTTGTGCTGTACAGAAAATAGATATATCTGGTATATTGGCTGATTTTAACAACACATGTGATGTGTAGAACTAAAGCCAAACCAGGGGAGAGCAAAACACCACAGGAGCGCTTATGGACCATAAGTCTCCGCCGTGAAAACTCCGTGCCATAAAGAGCAGCAGTGGACCACACACCTCCTCTAGGTCAATCTGGCAAATTTCGAGTTCATCTAAAGGGGTAAGACTAAATCATGAACTTGTCAGAGACTGTGTGGCTCCTGGATGAGTCGTTGAATCTGAGCAGAGCGGAAGAAGAGGACCAGAAACTTTTATTCGGGATCGGCACGGATAATTTCATCACGCTCCTGGTTTTCGGGCTCATCTTCACGCTCGGGGTGCTGGGCAACTCTATGGTGATCACCGTGCTGGCCCGGAGCAAACCCGGGAAACCACGAAGCACCACCAACATTTTCATCCTCAACCTGAGCATAGCGGACCTCTCATACCTGCTTTTCTGCATCCCTTTCCAGTCCACCATTTACATGATGCCGACTTGGGTCCTGGGCGCATTCATTTGCAAATTTATTCACTATTTCTTTACCGTGTCAATGCTTGTGAGCATCTTCACCCTGTCTGCAATGTCCGTGGACCGGTACATCGCCATCGTGCACTCCAGAAAGTCGTCCTCTATCCGGGTGGCGAGGCACGCTCTGATCGGCGTGGTGGTGATATGGATCCTCTCTCTGGCCATGGCAGCGCCTATCATGTATTACCAGAACATTTTCCACGGAGGGGAGAATCACACTTTTTGCTGGGAAGTGTGGCCAGATCAGAACCAGAAGAAAGTCTATGTGGTGTGCACGTTTGTTTTCGGTTATGTGTTGCCCCTGTTGCTGATTTCCTTCTGTTACGCAAAGGTAAGAAAAGATGGTCACAGGGTCAGTGAAAAAGCATAAAAATGAATGATCAGATAAAGACACATATTATCTCTATTTTCTTTACAGGTGTTAAATCACTTGCACAAAAAACTAAGAAATATGTCCAAAAAGTCAGAGGCATCAAAGAAAAAGGTATGTATCAAATGGGTTGTTTGGATTAGAGGATGGTTACATCATGGCTTAAACAGCAAAGTTCTTAAGCTGTAATATAAGACAAACATTGGATCTGTTAAAGATTACATACAGACAGATGAAGCAGTTTGTCACCTGTTGAATTAATAGATTAAAATATGACTGCAAAATGGATTAAACATTATCTCACAGCATGTAAATGAAATTCAGTTAAACGTGGTCTATCTTAAAATACTCATCATGTGCTGAATTTCTCTCTCTCAAAAAAACAACAAAAAATAAATAAGTAAAAATACACAATTATCTGATCATTATAATACCAATAACGAAAATTATTACAATTACAATAAAAACATTTAATTTTAGGTTATTTTTCCATTGAATTATCCTCCTTATATTTGGATCAGTGTATTTATGGCTTGATTCAAAACAGAGGTCAGAGTGAGAATGGCCTTTTTTGGAAAAGGTAGGCTATATTTCAGGCAATCCAGCTCACATCCACTGCGAAACCAACACTGCAGATGTCTTCAATCCAGCAGTTAGCCAGAGGGAACCAGCTCTGCAGTTCCTTTGGTTTCAAGTAGTGACTATTAATTCTTTAGTGCGTTCTTTTAACTAGCACACTTGAGCTTAGTGCCCAAAAGGAATGTACAATCAGACCGCCATCTAACCCTCATTATTCTCAGAGGAGGTCATTTGCTGTAGCTTCACTAAGAGGCGGTTATCTGCCGTCGCCTGCTTGATTGCTGATCTATCTATCGTTCTGTCTGGCCATTGCTCTTCACAGTGGGTCAGTTAAACAGCAGTATCTGATAACCGTCCGGTGCTATAAAGCCAGGGGTGCAGACTCCGGGTCCGCTGTGAGAGGAAGGGTTGATGATGTAAATGTGATTTAATGTGACTTTGTAGCTCTCTACAAACATGCTTTATTGCAGCAAGCTTAAAAATAACTGTAGCGGGGGGGTGAAAAGGGAATGTCAGATATTTGCATGATTTACTGAACTTGCTGAGCAGAGTGCTGAGAGAATGCACAGGGGAGATGTTGCAAGGCTTTGTGATAAATCGTAGCCCAACAGAGCATTTAACCTGGACTTTAGTGCATATGTTTCCAGGGTGCACCGTCAAACTGTGACAAATGTTCAAAGTGGTAGTTTAAATCCACATTGTAGGGAAATCCAATCTGCTGACACATTTATATGAATACAAGTCTGGTGAAATGTGTTTTCTTGACAGTGTGTATTTTAGAGTGTGTCAGGAAAAATATTAAATGATACCTTAAGAACATTAATGACCAGAATGTCATAGTGGTCTCCTTCTGGAATGAAAGGGAAATGAAAAATGATGTACATTAGAGCGCAAACAGGTCAGTTACTGTCTTATTTTTAAAACATTGTTTGGGTGTGTACTGAATGCCATTATACAGCTAACTGTGTTGAACAAATAGCAACACTGTCGGTCATAGGATCTGTTGACACTGCTGTCAAACCTTTTGAAATATTTATTTAAAAGGTTTGAAAATGGCTGCAATGAAAGCTCCCCTGCTGCAGACGTTGGTGCCCTCCATGTTGTGGAATTAAGCTAAAGGTGCCAGCTGGTAAACACATTTCCTAGAGAAAGCAAATTGGCACAACACTTGTTCTCTGGCAAGTCCAATGATGGCTCAACTCCCTGGCTGCTTTATCCTCACTCTAACTCAGAATCTTGTCTTGCTGCTGTGTGATACTATACCTGTTTAAATCTTGCTGGATGTGTGTTGTTTGTGTATAAAAAAATGATGACAACGAGTGGCATAATATGAATAATCTGCTTTGGAGGTCAGTGCATAAGAGCAGCTTTCTTTACAAGTAAAAAGAAAAAAAAGAGAGAGAGAGAAGTGGATACTGCTCTTAAATTTACAGCTATTGTATGAAATGGCTTTTTTTGGTGTAGACTCATGTGGGGGATAAAAAGAATTGATATTTTCATCAGCTTTGAACAATCTCTGTCCACACATGGGGCAGGTGTCGTTGCCTGATGTGAGTCAGGAAAATGACACAGTGAGCTAACCTCCACCATACCCCTCACCCTTACCTTAACCAGCCTGACAGAAACACCTGGCCCTGCTCTGTATACTCTCCGTAATTACTATTTTATTTATTTATTTTCATTTTACTGTTGCTGACGTTCTCCAACATATATGGTTGAGGAGGGTGACATACATTGGGATATTTGAAAGCGACTGTTAAATCCTGCTCACTGCTCCTTGAGACGACCCTCTTTCCAACAAAGACCTAGTGGGTCATGTGTTGGTTTAAAACACTGCATGTAGTCTTGGCATTTACATGATTTCCTTCCTTCTTAAGAGGACGTCATAGATAGTTGAAGGAAACACTTTAGAAATATGCTTGTTTTGTTGTGGAAATGCACAGTGTTAGTTTCCTCCAACCACCAGTAAAGGAGGTAGTTGAGATGCCTTTATATGCCATATTAACAGGTGGACAAACAATCTATTTGGCTGTTTCTATTGAAGGACTTGTTTATACTGCCAGAAGATGGTTAGTCATGATGTCATTAAATTAGAAGAAAAAGAACTAACTACAGCGGCCTTCACTCCACAGAGGTTGTAAGAAATTGATTTGTGCAGATACATAATCATAACCCATTTACTGGGTTATCGAACGTCTGCATGAGGATGAAGCACTGCTGTTACACTGAGTAACATTGACGCTGTGCTGTATGGATTTTAAGCAAATTTGATATTTTTTTAATTAACTGACAGTACAAACAACTGACTTATGTATTTTTAATTAAAATGACAAACCCTACAGAAAAAAATGTCTTTCTGCAAAAAGACTAATGTGCCAATGCAAGGTCCCGAACCAAAAAAAATTTAGATCAAAGATGCCTTTAATGTGCAAACTACAGTACAGAGTATTAGTGGGAGCGACCATAAGTTCCACTATGAAATAGTCTGATGTTACCAGTGTTCATGCTTCTCATGAACTGAGGGGGGTCTTGCTGTTTATGGCTATTTTTCATGGTGAGGACTTGCAGATTTCCCCTCAAATGGAACAAATGCTTCAACACCACGTTTCTTCAAATTAGAATTCAATGAGGCTGATGTTCAAACATGCTTTCTGAGTGCAGGCAGACATAATGTTAGATTTTCACTGCTGGAATCTTCTGCAGACAGTACGCAATATTCCCGCTAGTAATCATGAGCACAGGAAGCATGTGATGCATCTCTAGCTTTTCTCCTTTCACCTCCACTTGCTGTTTCAGAGCAGGACTGAGGAGCATTTGTTATGCTAGAGCACAATGCATGGTGGGTGTCGCTGCGTTTTGTTCACTTCAGTATTCACAGAAAAACGAATGCATTCAGTTAACGTGTTCATGCACAACACTGGATTTTACCATATGTGCTTCTTAACATGCCAGTTTGCTTACAGTTTACTCTGCATGTAAATGCACTTTAAGGAGAAATTATGGTATTTTCAGATGTTCCTGTGTACTTAAAGAAATTATAAGTTTCAGGTCTATATTTCACTCTCGAGGCTATGGAGTAAACTGTGATGATGTGCATATTTAAGCTAATTCAGTGTCAAAGGAATTTTTCCAGGGAAATACTAACTTAAAACCTTGGACAGTCAAAGGACAGGCTAATTAGCTAACTAAAGACACAGTTCTATGTTATTATCATATGTAGCGCTACCTACCTGTAGGACCCAGCCTTTAGCATTGTAAACAATAAAGAAAAATAGATTTAACAGGTTGTAAAACAAACCAAGAAGTTTAGTTTTCTCTGTGTGCATTACGAAACTAAGATAAGGTATACATGCTGATCTAACCTGAGGAGCCCAACAGTTTTAAACTAAAACCTCCTTAACCCTAGAATGCTGTAAGGATCATATTGACACATACAGTTTCTGAGACCTTTTGCATCATTTTATGGTAAAAACGTGGCTCAAACCCTGTTCTACACAATCTGATACAATAATGCACTACAATAATCAGTTTTTCTGGATGGAGCCTCGTCATGGACCATTTTTCTGTTTTTATCTGAAGTTTTTAGTTGGATTAAGATCCGGCCTGCTGGCCATGCCATTAAATTCATGTCTTTTCCTGAGAAAGCATTTGGATGCTCTGTGACAAAATGTGTTATGATCTTTAGCAATGACCTCAGCATCACCAGCTCCTTGAAATTCTGGACACTTTTCTCATTCCATCACAGGAAACTTGTACCCAAGTGGTGACTGTCGTATCTCCTGGTCTTTTACCTGACGTGCAGCATGTTTATCATCAGGCAGTCATTTGTACAAAACAAAAGCCTCCTTGCTGATTGTTGGTTAATTATGAATAAAATATCCCTGGCTGCTTGTCTCAAAGTCACTCTAACATTGTTATTTTATACTGAGGCGTTAGTGATGTTTTATGTTTGGCTTTTCTTGATCTAAATCTCATTTCCGTCAACTATTTTCTCACAGATCAGTTGCAAAGATTAACTCCTGCGTCTGCTTTTGCCTGTTTTTGTTTGAACATTTTATAATTTCAAGACATAATGCTTTGAGTTTTCTGTCCTGGTGCTTTTATATTTTCCTTGGTCAACTTGAATGTTTCCCTTTTACAATTTTTTCCTTTCATTTATACTTGCTCCATGTTTTAGAAATAGCTGATTGGGAACATCACACTCCAAGCTGAATTACCTACCTTGAAGGAGTTTTATTATTCTTTCCATTGTTTCCATTGATAGCTGTCCCGTTGGAGCCATGATTCCAGCAGAAAAGCCAGGTGCCAGAGTATTAAAGTCTGCAAGCACTCTCCATTAACTGGAGACACATTTCTGAATTTTCACTGATTAACTGACTCATTTGCATATTTAGACTTCTTGTGCGTGTAATTGCAAAAGAATAGCAAATTACAAGGTAATTCCATAATTATTTTCATCAGACTGAAAGGTTCTTTAATTTTTTCCCACTACTTGATATGAAGAAAAGAAAAAAAAAAGAAATAAATTTTAATTATTTTATTTTTAGGTATGTGTTACGAAGACAGAACGCCCAGCTCTTAAATACAACAGCTTTGTGTCACATATGTATTTTATTTACTTACTTTTTTCACAGAAAGAAACAAATGAACCATTCTCCAAGTGTTTTGACTCCATAATTTTTTCCAGTAGATTTACATAGTTTAAGCCTATACTGGGCTATTGCCATGGAAACTCTGATTGCACTGTGTTCTTATCCTTTAAATTTGAGGTTGGTGTTATGTTTTGTGTAGATCGGCTGTTTGTTAAAAGCATTAGTAGATATGCCACATCAGAAAACGCTTCTGTCTGTGAAAGATGGTAATCAGATGAGACAAATAAATTTTTTGTGGTGAGTCACACTGTGTCCTTGGTGGCAAGTGAGGGGAATTTGTTCCAGTAAGTAAATATTTGTATTTGACAAGTGTCTGCATGGTTCACTTCCAGACCTTTGGCATGTAATGTCAATGCACCTGGAAATAACAAGGTTACTCTCACTGCTGCTGTCAAATACAAACATCTTATCACCTTTAGAGACCCAGGAAATCACACAGCCTTTCAGCTTCACAGACACTAATACAAGCTAAATTTAACAATTTGCTGTAGATCATTAATTTGTCTTTTCACAGGTACAAAGTTGTGAACTAAACAACCAAGAAGCAAATACTAAAGTTTCAGATGTAACAGTCTGAAAATGTTGTAGATATTACAGCTTCTATATAATGTTTTTGCTAGAACAAGATCTTCTGTTCATTTTATTTGGCAAATATGTTTAACTGGATTGTCACAGTTGAACCAGAGGTCATAAAAAGCCAATAATCAGCAGTCAGTCTGAGCCACTCAGGCTACCAGATGGAGAACACAGATGGTTATGGATCATTATGAAAATGAATATTTGGCCACTTCGTCTTTAAATGTTCTAACAGCCTCTGCAAACCAAAACAAGGAAAGCTAATGCTTCGGCGGCGAAACTTAATCACACTGCAAAGCGGAGTGTTATTTTTCCGCAGATGAACTAAGTGACACCAAACATAATGCAGTCATTTCTCTGTGGCTTGTACACATACTCAGCAATGTTGACTGAGTTGTGAGATCTAAATTGTGTATGTAGATGAGTAGCAATGCTTCAAGTAACAAATTTCTTTTTTTCTTTCTTTTCCAGATGTTGTTTTTCCAGATCTGTTGCATAAACAAGCAAACAGACATTTTTCATTCTTAACCTGAACATCAGAACAAAAGCTTTTACCCAAATCTGGCCCAACATTTTCTGAATTAACCAAACTGTTTCGGCTTAATGAACTCTAACAGCACAGCAGTTGAAACTACAGAAAAACTCTGCACTTATATATGAAATGTAAAGCTGGTTCTGAGTGTGAATATCCAGAAAAAATATGAACAAATGTGCAAATGATATTTACAAGTTATAGTCCATGATTTATTTATAGTTATAATTAATCATATGTTGCTTATACTTATTTCTTTATAATACATGTGAAATTTCCCTGTATGGTTACAACTGTGGTTAAATTATTGCACTTCTGCACTAACACACCAAAACGTGATGAATCATCCAATCAAAGACGAGCATTAATCCGTCCATTTTCTCTACCTGTTTTCTCTAAATTAGGGTCCGGGAGGGGTTGTCTCAGCTGCTATCAGGCGTGAGGCAGTGTATACCCCATGTCACAGAGCCCAGCTGAAGGAACTAGGACTGTATTTAAATGCTTGTGGACTCCTCTACATCTATCTTTATGTAGTTTGGAATTATTCGGTTTAAAAGTCGTATCTTAATGCAGTTTAAATTTAAAACCCTGTCTATCTTTCACGCTGTGTACCTGGCTTATACCACTACACTTACAGCCTGTGGAGCATCTGCCATCTTTCCTCTTTCCCATAATGGTGTGAACCTTGTCTGTCCTTGCATCTGATTTGCCATATATGAGGCAAATCAGAGACCACAAGAAATAAAGCCCTGCCTCCGCCTGCATGTGCAGTGGTGGAAAAAAGTTTTTGGACACCCCATTCATATGTGAAATATTGCATTAAGAATCACTCTTATGTCTTCAAGTGCTGTCACAGCTAAAATTTTAAGAAATACCCCCAAAACCCATTAAAACTTAACCTTTTTAATTAAAAAATATTTCATGATAATATTAGTGATTGTGTAAAATTTTAAGTGTCTGAAAACGTTTTTTTTCAACCCCTGTATTCCCAGCAGCAGCTGGAGATTCAGCTCTCCTTGACAGGAGCTGAGTCAGCTCTTTTTGTTCTCTTCAAAGAATCGCCTCATAGAGCTGGCTTGTTCGTGAATGACTCGTCAGTAACAAATGAGGAAAGGTTGTGGTAATTATTAGCAAAGAGAAATTAAGTTAGCAGGAAATAAACTGAACTGAGTACACAAAATGAAACTGGAAGTTAGACTAACTAAAATATGAATTTAAAACCAGAACAAGAAATCTTAAAACATAAGAACATGAGGAAATAACAGAACTAGAAACAAGAACTAAACTAAAGATAGAACCAAAAGCCACAGATCATGACTTGCAGCCACTCGTCTTCACACTCGCTCCTGGAGTTATTGTAGAATCCCCAAAGACTGGCAGGAAGGACAGAATCCATTTCCACTGATGATTCAAAGTCATAGAAATATTGTGAGGTGTGAAGCTCCATCTTTTTTATTCATCAGCACATTCATCATCTTCTGCCATGGAGGTAGACGCTACAATTCAGCCTGAAACCGCAGGTGCCAACATAAAAAAACAAACAAATACACAAAACCAAACAGAAAACATGACTTCCTGTTGCGCCGTACACCTCAATACACCTAAACACATCATTTAATTACTTTAAATGAACTGTAGAAAGATCTGTATTAGCTTAAATTTAGATTCCTTTTTGGGTTATACTATGGAATGTGTGATGATGCATTCTCACTCTTAACCATTAATGATCCCAAAAGCACATTTTATGTGTACATTTGTGTAGTCTCACTTATTGAAGGGAAGTTGGATATTAGAGCCAGGTTTTAGAGGCCACTCAAAAAGTGTCAAAACCCGCATTTGCATGAGTTTAATACAAACGCTGCAATTAATAAACTGAATTTTTATACATGAATGAATAAAATCCACATGTGGATCACATGTACTCTACATGTGAAGCAGATGTGCTTCACGTGTGGTTTTGGGATATTTTCATGGAAAACATATGTGAAACTCCTATAAATTCCCATGTGATCTCACATGAAACCCACACCAGTACCTGTGTAAAACATAGAGGATTATCTCTGAAGTCCATGTAAGACACTAGCAAAACTCCATAATCCTGCAGCTTATCTGATGGAAAACCTATTTAACTTAACTCCCCTGCTGTGCATATTATATCTTGTGCACTGTAATGTATGAATACACCTTTTAAATAAAGCTGCAAAAGCCCTGGAATAACTTCAGATCGTTCCTGAAACTATCAACTTCATATCCAACATAATGCTGTAGTTCTGCTGAGAGAAAATTCGTGCAAACATCTGTATTAGACATCTCACTTCACCAAAATGCTATCTAGAGAACTTAAAAATAAAGAAACATTACCAACTATCAGCACTGATCCAGTTAAATAATGCACATTCAGTAATGAAACATTAACATGCGAACGGATGACTTCCACCTCAGGGTTGGCCTTGCTGCCAGTGCAAGTAGCTGCTAGATAATCATTGTGAAGTGTTCTGTACTTCTGTATTTTATTAACTTGCTTCATGTTGTTAGCTTTAAGGAAACAGTAATGGCTGGTGTATTAAATGAAATTCTCACTAACAAGCTACATGCATCCTGCAGGCCTTTGTCTAGTAACTGATCCTAAAACCGCTGCCTTTCTACACAGTAAATGTCCATCTCTTGTTTCATCTTATGATCAATTTCTAGAAACTAAAAACCTATTAAATATTTCTGAGTATGGGCATTTTTGAAAATGATGGCGAAAATGTTCATCAAAGTTAAATAAGTTCTCAGATTAAATACTAATCTACAGCACTTGTGTCTTCATTATGGAGTTAAGTGCCACTTTCAACATGATTAACCACCATCTTTCACATAGTTATGTGTAGAAACAAGCTTTTCTTTCTGGTACAGCTCTAAACTGGCTTAAATCTCATGTCAGAAACAGGAACAGGTCTCTGAAACGGCATTCATTGTGTGTTAAGAACTTTGCTGATCTCATTCTGCACTCTGCCACTGCAATCTGCTGAACATGGAAGTCATGCAGCCTTTTCACAAATCAATGTTGACAAACATTTTTCCCCTTCGGTGTTCTTGTTTGAGGTAGAAACAAAACGTTTACCAGCTGTTTCTTTTCACAAATATTTTCAGGCTACTTTGCCCTCACACTGATTGGTGGAGTGGCTGGCATTAACGTGAGTAGTATGCATCTATAAGGCTACCAGGGCTACTCAGTTTGGTCCTTCGAGGACCTTCAGGTTTTCAATGTATCCCTGCTCCAACACACCTGACTCAAATTAATGAGTCATTGTGCAGAATTTCATCAGCTGTTGGATCTATTTATTTAGAGTCACATGTGTTGGAGCAGGGAAACATTGAAAACCTGCAGGACTGTGGCCCTGATCTGTACCCTCCAAACCATATTCATGCTTCAAGCTCAAATTTTTTGCTCTGCTTTTGTTTCTGTTTGACACGACTACGTTTGCACACTGTAAAACCGGCCAGTCAGCAGCATTTAGATCTGCACCATGCTGCAGTCAGGGTTGAAACTGAAATGACAGGTCATGTGACTCCTGCCTACTTAACCTTCACTTGCTTCCTGTTTCTGTAAGAAGTGAATTTCAAGTTCTTTGAGGCAGTCATCATGATTTAAAGAGTATTATTATTATTTATTTAAATTACAGAGCTTAGATTTTTATCATTTCCAAAGTGGAAATATCATTGTCCCAAAATTGTGGAACCCTCAGCCTCATACTTGCTGAGTCACTAGACAGTTTACCCCCATCCGTGTCATGATTTTTTTTTCCAGTATTTAGCTTGTTTTAGTGAAAGTTGCTGTAATGTCATCATTGCCTTCTGCCCTCAACACATTATTTCTAACTTTCTTTGGCCAAAACTATATGAAAACAGCATTTTATTCCTAATCAGTTTTCAGGCTTTACAAGTTTGTTTTCTGCGATGCAAACTAATTAGTTCTGGATTAAATCCTCTCCATACCTAGAGTTAAAATGCAAAGAAGGGGATGGGGAGACCAGGCAGCATGTAATTAGTTTTTTTCTTTTCATGATTACACCTTCCAGCTTTAGCCTTTGGCTTTACTGATAGTCTCGCCAGAGCTAATGACGTCCACCACTTCCCTCCTAGATACTGTACTAACTTGTGTGTGTGTTTTTAATGAGGATACAGTATTTAAAGTGGAAGTGTATGATTATATTATACTTTTCTTTTTAACCATAGGACCATATTGCCAGTCACTTTATGCTGTGTGTAATTGAACTACATTGAATTAAACTAGTAAATCATGCTTATCATAGGTTTTCAAGCTTAAATCAAAATAAATTCCAAGCACTTCAGAACAAGAAACCTGCTGTTAATCTTTGTAAGCAAATGCAGGAAACTAGGTAGAAGCAGTTCTTTTCCATTTTACATTATCACTGGTAAATGTACGGTATGCGTAGAGCTCCTAGTCTTTATTAATAACAAGCTTTGACAGACATATAGACCCAGTCTGATTGGTCTAAATTATATAGACTTAAACAGATCTCTCTATAATTTTCCTCTGCGCCTACAAATGTTTTATTATGTATGTACTGTGCACATGAATAAATCTTCACAAGCCCCGTGTTGCAGGTGATTTCTTTAAGAGGATCATTTAAAATTTTAGAGGATTGCATCTAGATCTAATGATATAGTTTTGAAGTGGATGTCATTATTTATGTGCCGCTGGTCAGTTTAATATAATATACTTGAGGTTTTATGAGGCTGGCATGCAAATGGGCCTACTGTGTTGAATTGTAAGTCATCAACTTGATAGTGAATCTATATGACAAAGTATGCAGTGAAACTTGTTAAAAAACCATTAGGAAGCCTGTGTCTTCTCAGCTCTCATCCTTTAGCTCAGTACTTTTTTATTCCATAGCTCTGGTATAACCTTATTACAAACCTCATTTCCAGCCTCAGATGGTGGAAGTTAATAGTGCCAAAGCTGTGAAAAACATGATGTATTAGCTTGGTGCCATGAAGCAGGGGTCTTTAGCCATTAGCTGGTGACTTATAGAGCAGGCAGTAGTCATCTTTAGAGGTGGCAGACCAAACCAGAGAAGAGAATAAATACAGGGCTTACAGTCCTCCCCTTCATTTATTAGTGCAGCTGTAGGGACAATAAGGATGACTGATTCTATGCATATTATAATAACAATAATAAAAATGATTTAAAGATAAATAATTTAATGCACAGTGGCTTATGTGTTACATTCAGGTTAGTTCAGTGGGTGGGGGCGGGTCATCACCACTACCACATGCACCCCAACACTTAGAATAAATCGTATGAAGAAATGCACCATGAAATAGTATTGTTTGGCAGAGAAATATTTTTAGTTTATTGGCTGCTAGCTGAGTTAAAGCCACATCAGTGGCCAAGGGAAGAATTCATTCCTCTGCTTTAGTGTGAAACTTTTAGATGGAGAAACTCTGTAAACTACAGGTGAGCTTAGCATGCGACAAGACGAATGCTGCTTTAATAAAACAGTTTAGCTATTTACAACAGGTGAGTAGTTTATTTCAGAAGTAATCATCTTTTCTTTGTGTTCAGGATGAGACGTCCCCATGTCCCTTGTCTGGTTTCATACTGTCAGATGCCAGTATTTGTAGACATACTGATTGTATTGTATTGTACTGGTAAAGCCCAGGGCACGTTATGTCATGTCATATTTTCTGTTTTTTATTCTTTGTTTATTTTTTATTGTTGAAATGTCTTTTGTTTATTCGTCATTGTTTTTCCACTGATACTTGCACAAATATGTCCATATTTTGCTAGCAATGCAAAAACTGTTTTATTTAGCCTACACTGGATCCCCCTACCATAAGGCTAGGCCCCCCTAGGGGGCAGGCTCCCCAGTTTGGGAACTACTCAGTTAGTTCACTGTTCCATAAGAGTTTATGTGTATTTCCCCCCCCACCCCCCCCCCCCCACCCCCAAAAAAAAACTGCAACATAAAGCTGGAAAGGTTAGTGGTAAAATGAAATGGATGCAGGAACATGTTGCAGATAGTTAGATAACTATCAGCAAAAGCACTAAATCACACAGTTCAGTTATAAGCATATATTAAGTGCTTCTATTCACATTCATACATATTTATACCCCAAGGAAATGTGGGGTTCAGTATCTTGTCCAAAGACTCTGGCAAATAGTCCAGGGCAACCAGGAACTGTTTCACTGATCCAGAGTCTCTCAGAAGTTAAAGTTGTCAGATATCAACACTTAGTGGAGGTATTTTAGAAGGACGCGTCTCAATATAAGATTGTGAAGATTGAATTTTCTGTCATGTACATACAGTACATTTTTTTAAACTCCTGGACACTGCATCCTCTAAACTACAGAAGAGAGGAAGCATTCAGCTTACCAAGCCTCAGTTCAAATGTCTGCATCTATGTTCGCACGGAACTGACACATCTGGAAATGCACCATTTAAGTCTCTACAGTTTTAGAGCATCATATTCTCCCATTCCGACAATGAACCATGCAGGGAATGAATGTATAGTTCAGAAAGACATGAAATGTATAGGGCTTTTATTACAACAGCATGGCATCACAGCAGAAGATGCCAGATTTCACAAAAACATTTAAAATGCTAAATTTTTTTAAGAAGACCCTGGACCTCAGGGGAGCTAGATGTCTGTATCAGAGCAGAAAGGGACAACATTCTTCTCCCAAAAGTCCAGCTGCTGGTCTCTTCAGTTCCCAGATGTTTATGGACTGTTGTTAAAACAAGAGTGGAGGCTACACAGTGGTAAACGAACATGTTGCTCCCATCGGATTAAAAATTAACTAACATTTTTCATTAAACAGTTTAAAGTTTAACTTCTGACATCTTATGTATTTTCTTTAGTACATTTTAAATAAAATATTAGTTTATGAAATTTGTAAATCATTGCATTTTGTTTTAACTTCCCCAAAGAATATTAACAAAGTTATTAAAATAATCTTTCAATGCCTCATTAATAAATAAGACTAAGTACAACATAAAAACACTGTTATTGACTAAATCTCTCCCCTTTTCTGTTTTTCTCTCCTACGGCCTTCAGACTGCTCAGACAGTGCTGGTGGTGGTGGTTGTGTTCTGTCTGTCTTGGCTCCCTCACCATGTTGTTCATCTCTGGGTGGAATTCGGGACCTTTCCGCTGAACCAAGCCTCCTTCGTCTTACGGGTGGCTGCTCACTGCTTGGCGTACAGCAACTCATCTGTGAATCCGGTCATCTATGCCTTCCTGTCAGAGAACTTCAGGAAAGCTTACAAGCAGGTGTTTAAATGCCAGATTGGTTCCTCTGACTACCCACTCAATGACATCAAGGAGATCCGCAGCAAAGTGGACACGCCACCCTCGACTAACTGCACCAATGTTTGACTGGCAACATGAAAATTAGTCATGCCAGCTGTGGGACAAAAACTCACTATGAGTCATGGTGAACGAGTCATCAGACACAAGTGGGTGTGTATTTTTCATGCAGGTAAGTATGGTTGAATGTATTACTCCTCATAATCATTGGTCACTGTTACTGGACTGGAGGAGATCCAGCCACAATGACTGTAGGACATGAGTTCACTTATTTAAGAAGAAGCCTGGTAAAACTCAGGAAACTCAGGAAAACGGACCCCCATCTGCAGTACAACAGATATTTACATATCACATTGTGTCATTTTTTAGGAGAATGGCTTTAAAATGATGGAAGTCACTGACTTTATTAGTAAAAGTATTAATCTCATTAGTAGAAATCTAAAACCACTGTAAAATTCTTGTATATCTAAGGAACAACTGTAAGATTTTGTGAAATTGTTTTTTTTTTTTTTGGGGGGGGGGGGGGGGATGGGGGGGGTGTCTTAAGTAGTACCATTTCAAATTTACTCAACTGTTCATCCCAGTATGTTTCTTTGGATGGCTTATGGTTCTGCTGGGAGTTGGACTTCATGCTACCTGTTACAGCAGAAGAAACTGCTCCAGGAAGATGTGTTAGCTTAGCTAGCTTGACTCAGAAACTTAAGGCTTTTAGCTGCTTTGAAAATGAAGAAATATGGCTACTGGTAACTCTGAAATTGTTCTCAATTCATCTATCACAAAATGGACATTGTTATGACTAGTTTACATCATGTAGATCAAATTTAGCTTGCCGTATTTATCCATTTCAGAGATGGAGGGTGTGTGACTGCTACAGCTGGATACACTGATAGACTATAGCATCTGTAAGCCTGTTTTCCATTGATTCACAAAGTTGTCTAATTCTTGACAAGGCCTTGAATTTAGGGTAAATTCACATCTTTTTTCATAAGGCGAAATATGAATAACCCCCTAAACTGCCAAATTTTCCTATATTTTCTTTTTCAGTGCATTCAACTGCTATCACGAATTGATTCCATGGAAACCGCTAACTCTTGTTTCTACGAGGGTTGGCTGTGACAAAGCTGCCTGAACTGATTGTGGGCTTTATAGATAATTCTTGTGATTCCACTTGGCTTGCTAGTAAAAGCAGCTATCTGTTCTCCCCCACAATAAATATGCACGTTGGTGAACTTTGACAAAAGCTATAAAACTGATTGTAGCTGTGGTCTTAACTTTTGTGAGATGCAACAATACAGGATAAAATGTCAGTATGACACAGCCTTTCTATGAGACAACACATCAACAACCATGCAGCCCCAGCATGGCTGGAAACTCTCTCCCCTGTCCATGTCGTGATGCCATTTCATATAAAGGGGCAGCCAAGTCTCACCAGAAAATGCAAAATATAAATTTTTGTCTGTTTAAAAAAAAAGACGTTTTTAGAATGCAAAGTTTTTTTGTTGTCATGTGACTGTTGAGTGACAGGTAGCAACATGTCACGTGACATGAGCTGCGACAATGAATTATCCACACAGGATTGTGGTGGGGCTGAAACCTAAAGAGACAGGGAACAAACTGGATAGGACACCAGTCCATCGCAGAGAGGCAAACAACCACTTCTCACTCCTAGGTGAGAATTTAGACACATCAATTAATCTAACATACACCTTCTTGGACTGTGGAAGGAAGTCAAATTACCCAGAGAGAACCTATGGAGGCACACAGAAAGGCCCTAGCCAAGGTTCCAGGAACCTTTGTGCTCTGGGTCTGAGGTATTAGTACTAACCACTACAACACCATGCAGTCCCAACATCACAACCTAACCATGTAATTTGATTCTAACTTCAACTAAGTTTAAAGCAGGTTGGAGTTAAGCAAAAATAGTAAGTAATGGCAGAAGAAGAAAAGCAAACAGACTGAGAAAAAGCTTGTGACAAATGGGACTCAAACCGGGAATCTCATGCATGAAGGCTGGGGGCTTTAAATACCTTCTTTCACCTGATTCTAAAACATATTTGTTGTCCTAGTTAAGACTACAACTACTGACACCATCATGTTGCAAACATAATAATATGGATGTGCCACAGTAAAATTCGTTCATCTAAGTCATCACAGAACTTTTTCCTTTCCACCACCCCATGAAGCACGTTGATCTGTGGCCCATAGGGTCTTCTTTTAACAGACACCTGGATCAACCAATCAGATATTTTAAACCACTTTTGGCTCTGAACTGAGGAGAGAAAATGAAGAGGATGTGCAGGGAAGAAAAACACGCTGCCAAATGTACAAAGATGATTGACATTTTTGCCACAGCAGAACCTTCATCACCTGCTGTGGATGATGATGATGATGATGATGATGATTGCAGAAGCTGCACTGCTTTCACATCACAGAGGTTTCTGTTATGGGTAAAGAGACCAGTTAAACTCAGTTACTCTGAGCCATGTAAGCTAGTTAGCGGTGAACATGTTAGCTGCTTACAAAGTTATAATGCGGTGATGATAACACGTCAATAGAAAAGCTGTTTTATTGCCACATCAGTTTGTTTCATAACATTTATTAAATTAGTTGATGACGTCACAGTTTTTAGCTGGAGAACAGCTGGTTAACTGGTTAAGTAAACTAGTGGTTTTGTTCACTGGTTAAAACAGTGTATCTTAAATTTAGTTCTTTTATGTCTTTCTGGGCTAAATCATCTTATTAAAAGGGAAAACATTTTTTATCCATCATTCATCAACATTAACAGTGACTCAGCAGATTTCTGATTTTCTTTATCAGCCTGTTTTTGGTTGTGGGCTGATAGTCGCATACTTTTACGTAGATGAAAATGCTTTAGAAGCTGCTTCTGTGTTGGTGTTTATAGACAACAAATAAGATTTTCTTTTTTGCATACAGCTGTTCGTTCCTTTATGAAATATAGAATAGAATAGAATAGAATAGAAATACTTTATTAATCCCTTTGGAGAGTCCTCAGGGAAATTTGGGTACCAGCAGCAACACCAACAGTAAAGCAGGACAAGCACAATATATATATATATATATATATATATATATATATAAATATCCAGTAAGTCTTGATATGACTGCAACAATATGTTAAAAAGAAGCCTCCATTCAATCATATATTAAACCTGGTAGAGATAACATCTCCAGAGGAGATGGCTACACTTTGTCCACAAACAGTTTTCATCTGATCCATCATTTCTCATATTTTTTGTATTTTATTTCTCCCTCAAACACAAAGTAGGATGAATGCTGCTGTAACATTCATCAATGCACTGGAGTATAGATTCTTAATTTTAAGAAAAAAAATACATTTTTTAGAAGTATTTAACATGTCCACTTTCACTGATTCTTGCTAACTAACTGCATGACTATAGTGGTTTTATAAGTTGGACAGTGGGCCGGTCTAGGCCAAAATGCCAAGGCAATTTTTTTGTCCCAGTCTGCCCCTGGCTGCATACAGTACATTTCTGTGGACCAATGTAGATTTTATCATTTATCATGAGATCACTGAAAGACAATACCCCGTCCCTGCGTTAATCACCCTTCCTGAAGCACTCCCCTCTCTCCTCATTCTTCCAGCTTATCTGAACAAAACATCACTCCATTACAACACAGACCAAACAGGTAGTAAAGGCCCAGCACAATTATTTTAGAAGGCTTTATAGATGGTTTTCCTTAAAATGTCACCTCTGAGGTTTGTTCACAACTAATGGACTGAAAACAGGGCTTGTTATAGTTTGGCAGAGCCAAGTTCTGAAGATGAAGATGAAAAGGCGGCTCTCTGTGCCAACCAGCAGATGGACGGTAATTGTTCAGCATTTAGAGGCGATCACAGCTTTTTCCTTACAGCAGAATATCATAGATGTAGACCAGTAGAAGGGTGAAGTGGGATAGCAGAAGTACATACGGATGCAGATTCTATGCTGCGCCCGCTTAATGTCTCAAAATGCAAAGATTGTTTGTCATAAGACATCTTTCATATTTAAAATAAACACTTAAATCATATCTTGTAGCTCAAGCAGATTAATTCTACTCATCTAAGGGTTCTTTGCATGCAGGGTATAAACAGACCAGCTACTAAACTGGTAAATTGAACCATTTGTTGTTAAGAAAACTGTCGCCTGCTTTCTCTGCGTATTTGCTGACAGATTTTTTGATCATCGAGGTGAGTTAATCACTTCTGTCTTGTTTAGATGTAATTCTTGTAAAATATGGCAGGTTGATAGCACGCTTGATGTGAACATTTTTACCTGTTGATCCCAGAGAAATGAATATTACCACCAAGCTGCTGATATTATCAAATGAGGAGATTAGAAACACAACCAGCTTGTGTGTTTATTAAAGGTCAACATCAGCTGCAGCTTTACTCCACTGGAAAGGAAAACACAAATGGGCAATGTTTAGAGGAGTGAAAGGAGTGGCAAAGAGTGGCATCTTTGTAGAGCAGAAAGGACGCGGGACATGATGCAGGTATGCTACTGAAACGGCAGCTTTCTCATATCAAAGATAGTGGACAAGGCTGCTGACATATCACCTGATACTAGATCAATAAAAATGTAGAAATCAGTGTTGGGACAATCAGAAAATGGATAGAAATCAGTAAATGGCATTAACGTGCCAATTTGCTTTCCAGGAAAATTCCCTGTTTTGTTGACACGCCGGCATTTTCACAATATTTAGATTATCTGCATTGGGGAGCTTGCTGGGGTAAAGTCCACAGTATTTCCTATTTTGTTATTTAGATCATTAAAAGTTTCATCCACAGTGCCTGAAGAAATTGTGTAGAAAATTTAAAGCCTTCAGTTCATGAGTAAAAAAATGTTTACACACACAAATCCTTGATCGTATTCATAACTGGATTTAATTTTATTTATTTGCTTGAATGCTTCAACATTACAGACACAAAAATTATCATCAAACAATGAAAACGGCAAAAAAACAAACTTACAAGCAGGCTTCATATGCTATAGTCACTGTAAATCAGTAGAAAAAATAAAGAAGAATAAAGTCAGCCTAGTCAACAAAGCCAAGCAGAGAAAAAGCTCAGTGTCCGTGTGAAGATGTAAGATCACAGACCGGTTATTTCCAAGTCAACCTATGATAGGCTAAGCTAACGTTTTGGGTTTAAAAAAAACAATTCTTTCTTTTATCAGGCATATGATCAAAATGAAGCGTGGGCTGAGACAGAGAATTTCACAGGCAGTTTGTCCTCTGCAGGCCCCGGATAAGGAGAGTTTTATGTCCTAGTGTGGATGGAACTGGGTGGTTGTTGAACTATATAACATTATTTTGTGAACTACACGGTCTTAAATACAGAAAAAAAAAAAAACAATGTGAATTTTTTGTGTTTTGGAGTTATTAAAAGTTACATGTATGTATTAGTAGACTTCATGTGACCTGTCCACATCTGTTGGTGAAAGAGCCATTGCTGCAGATAAAAAACAACCACTGAAGCATTTTAAGTAGATTTGGTTGTAAATAATGTTCATACAAACCTGTAAAAGCCTCGCTCTAT
The DNA here is from genome assembly GCF_017639745.1 of Melanotaenia boesemani. Taxonomy (NCBI): domain Eukaryota; kingdom Metazoa; phylum Chordata; class Actinopteri; order Atheriniformes; family Melanotaeniidae; genus Melanotaenia; species Melanotaenia boesemani. The sequence goes on from NC_055687.1 coordinate 29,374,509, forward strand.
AGTTTGCTGTAAAAATATTCTTTCAACTGTATTGTGCTGTAAAACTGGGCTAAAGTCTTGGTGGCATAAACTTCAGCGCTTGTCTTGCACCCTTTCAGGAAGTCATTTCTAAAATGTTAGAAGTTTCTAGGATTTGAAGTGGAAGTGAAGAACAGAATAATGTGTTATTTGAATGTGTCATTCCTCCACACATATTAAAGCTTTACCTCAGTTTCAGTAGAACAAAACAAGGCGTTTTTACTTAAATCTACACTATCAAGCAGTATTTTATGTTCATCTGTTGGAGTTTGCCACAGAATGTTGCATCCATTCCTGAAAGTTTTACCTGAAAAGGAGACAAAGAATTTTAGCCTGAGGCTGCACAATTGTGTTACTCTGCTGCAGCTGATGTGACTGATTAACACCACCTAATCAGTTTAATCAGCACACTCTCATCCCCCCTGTCAGTGAGGATCTCAGATGTGAGAGTCGAGGCTTTTTCCCAGAGAGCAGAGGAAGTCCAGTTGATGACTTTGCTCAGCATAGGTCTGAAGTGCAGATGGTGATGCAGAGAACAGAGGGTTGCTTTTTTTTTTCTTTTTTTTTTTAAATTTAGTAGGACAGATGCATGACAGCATAATCCTGGAGATGCGGTAAGCATAGCAATTTGAGTATGAACTGTAGACACACGCATCAACATTAAAGAAAAAATCTGTGGCTTAACTGAAGGCCATACATATTAAAAAACATTTTCTTCAACAAGTGAGCTTACATATAAGATTTTCTGAGCAAAAAAGTGACTTTTTAGACCCCAATCTACAAATTATAGAGGAATTTATTTTAATAAATTTGGGCTATCAAAACCTCATTTGCAGAGAAGTTTTTTTTTTTTTTTTCTAAAGTCTAATAAAAACTTTAATCTGAAGTTTGCTAACTGATTTGAAGCTACATTTAACCCAACAAAAAATTATATCTTCACTAATATAGATGTAAAATATTATGCCAACAAGACACTAAAAAGGTTGGTAATTGGCATGTTTACCCTGATGTTACATCTGATTCGTCTTAAACTTTTTACCATTTGGAAAATGCAAATACAGATTTTTTTGTTTCTAAATACTGAATTCTCTTTACGATTCTCCACATTTTCAATAGATCTGGGCTGCATGCAGGACAGGCACACACTCTATGAAGCCTCACTGCTGTAAATCATGCCATGTGGTCCACCATTATCCTGCTGAGACAATCCTGTGTATCCTGGGAAAAGGGATCACCTCGATGAAAAGATTTTTTCTTCTAAAAATTCAATATATGCTTCTGTATGGAGCCATGAAGGGTGATCCACACCCAATCCTCTCAAACATAAATTTGCAGCCTAGATGGCCTTTCTTATCTTATAACACACAGAAACAGATGTCAGTTTCGATCCAAAGCAGCTGAAATGTGGACTATATTTTCTGAATTTTACAAAGTTAAAAAGGGAGGAAACTGGCAGATTAAAGATTTCATTTTAGAAAATGAAAAGAAATGAAAAACACGCCTGCAATGCTTACTATTTTTGTATATTTGTACAAATCAGACCCAACTAAACAACAAGAACAAAGAGAGTTTATGTGTTGTTTAAAAACTAAACTACGTCTGTATTTATTTTAAAGAGTGGATGAGTTGAACTTCTCAGTCAAGAAAGCTTCTAAAGTATTTTAACCCAATGATATTAAACAAAGTGAAAACATAAATTAAGTTGTCCAATAACTTGTTTAACTAATGAATAGTAATGTTTTTGGCTCTTCTTTCAACTTCTTTCAAGTGATTAATTATTAAATGAACAATTGCATTTTAAGGTTATTATTTTAAGGTTTTTTGCTATAAACCGGCTGTTCTTCCTTTATTCTTCTATTATTTATGTATTACTGGCTCATTTTTTGCAGAGTATTCTCGTCGTAATTTTTTAAGACCATATTAATGCCATCCTGTAATTTTGGCAAAATGACTTTGAATTTTTGTTTTTCAATACATAGTAATTTCACTATTAAAAAAAAAAAGCCAAAAAAAAAAAAAAAAACAGGAGAGCTGTGTGTAATCCAATCACAAGACAATGACTTTACAATAAATGTGCCCTTCTTGATGCAAATTTCTTAAAAGCTATATTTTTTCTGTTTTTTTTCTGTTTTTTTTTTTTTTTTTTTTAATTAATTTACAATTCATTTGCACAGTAATGTTAATCTTTTCTGCATCTGATAAAGCTTGCTGTGGTGTCATATGAACTCTGTTTGCTGTTCAGCTGCAGCTGTGATGAAACCAGTTTGACTGCAATGTGGAAAAAAAAAAAAGATTGTTTTTGCGTTTTTTTGTTTGGTTTTTGCTTGAAATGCAACATATGACCAGTATGCTTTTGCTGAAGTACTCAGTATCTGGATTGTGTAATATATTACTAAATTAAATTAAGTCTGTGCATTCCCTCTGAGAAATCATTATTCCTTAATGAAAACATCTGTGGCTTTTCCAAATTCCTGTGTTTTTTCTCAAATGAAAATATATCTTGCAAAGGCTTTCACTTCTATAAAAGGACATTTTTCTATTGCTTACATTTTCCAAAAACTTAACACTGGCCTCATTCATTGTTATAATGGGTCTTACCAAAAAAGTAACAACCAAAAAAGCAAAGTTAAAGTTCCCACCATGCCTCTGAGTTTAATTTTCTTGGATACAAACTCGCGGCCTATAGACATTTCCTGTCATCACATTGACCAAACGATCCCAAAATGAAAAAATACTGCTTTCCCATGGAGCCTTGAGTTGTAAATATTGCTTTTTCAGGCTTTTTCTTTTAAAAGAAAAGTTCACAAAAAGTCTTGAGTTGAATTGTTTCTCACACACATTTTGCTCTATGTGGAGCTACAGTATGTTGGTCCACAGCGAAAACTAGAGTAATTTCATGATGAAAGATAGGGAAAAATAAAATAACAGCTATTTCAATTAACTGATATAGACTGATATATTTAAAATTGCATGGATAGATATGTAAATGTGAAAAAGTACATAGTTTGGTTAGAAATGAAAAAATACATGATTGGGTTAACAATCTCACCACAGGAAGTGCTATATGTGATGGAATCTGTGATTAAACATTACCATATCATAATTTTAGAGAGCTGTTGTGCTGTGTTTAAATAAAAGTAGAACTGCACATTAGGTGTTAGCATGCTAATAGAGTCAGAGGGGACAAGAGACCCTGACTCTGACCATTTACAGATGGATGAACCTGGACAGATTCAGACTGTCAACTTCAAATGTTTTCTTTTTATTTACATTCCAGCAAGGATGAACAGCTGCTCTGTTGTTTATGAGTGTTTTAATATTTTCAGGAGGGACTTTGGGAATTTTTATTTTTGGATTGCCATGAAAATCTGTTTTTATCTAAATCCCTCTGATGACCGATGCAAGTAAGCTTGGCGGATGCCCTGGTCCAACTGTACCGACAAGGCAGAAATTTTTGTCTTGAGGGAAATATTTTAACAGCTATTTGGTGCAGATGCTGATGGCTAGAGGATGGATTCTAACAACTTTGGCAAACGCACAGTTTTTATCCAGGAAAAAAACAACAGAACAAAGCAAAGAAAAAAAACACAAATTTCTGGCAACTTGTGCTGCATTTGTGTTCAGTTCTAATCAATATTAGTAGTAATTGCAGCTTGAATTGTGTTCAAAGTTTTTACTTTTCTAATAAATTCTATTTTTTCTTAGTGAAGCATGAAGCTGTCACCAAAATAAAAAAAATAAAAAAAAACTGGGACCTTATCACGTGATAGTTTTATAGTAAAAACGTAAAATGTATCACGTCATAACGTGATACATTTATTGTAAAAACAAACGTATCATATAACGTGATGGTTTTATTGTAAAAACGTGGATCACATTATAACATAAGTTTTGTGGTGAAAACTTGGGACTATAAGCCATATTTGTCGTTGTATGGGGAAACTGCATGCTACATTCAGAGAAATGCCTAATTTAACAAATGGGATTAAGTTGTACTTCATTGGAGAGATTTGATGAAGGTTGGAGGACATTGTCATATTGTTGATGTGACACCCTTGAAGCACGCAGGACTACGTCTTGGTGTCGGCAAGTTATTTCTCCCAGTACCACCGGTGCATGTAGCCTTTATCATTTTAATTTTTATTTTTAGAAGACAGGTACATGATATTAACTAAAAGCAGCGGACACAGCAACTCAGAAACATGCCCACACCATCTCACTGCGTACAGGCAGGTGACGTACTGTGTTGCTCATAACTGTCCCACATTTCCAGAGTAAACCAGAGTAGAACAATTAATCGTTGACAAAAAAAAGTGAAATGTTTCTGCTTGATGAGAATATTTTCCATAAAATGTATTTTGCTCCACGATAGGTCGCGACAACATCTGCATACAGTACAGGCTACTTTGATTCATGTTCTTACAATAATAGTTTGATGATTTTAAATAAACCGATCACGTTATAAGTTGATAACTTTCACGTTTTTACAATAAACTTATGTTATAACGTGGTACGTTTCCCGTTTTTACAATTGACTTTTAATGTTATAACGTGATACGTTTCCCGTTTTTACAATAAACTTTTAAAGTTATAACATGATATGTTTCACAATTTTACAATAAACTTATCACATTATAACGTGATACATTTCCCGTTTTTACAATAAACCTTTAACGTTATAACAGGATACGTTTCCAGTTTTTACAATAAACCTTTAACGTAATAATGTGATACGTTTCCCGTTTTTACAATAAACTTATCACATTACGTGATACATTTCCCGTTTTTACAATAAACTTAACGTAATAACGTGATACGTTTCCCGTTTTTCCAATAAACTTTTAACGTTATAACGTGATACGTTCCCCGTTTTTACAAATAACTTTTAACATTATAACGTGATACGTTTCACATTTTTACAATAAACTTATCACATAACGTGATACGTTTCCCATTTTTACAATAAACTTTTAACGTTGTAACGTGATACGTTTCCCATTTTTACAATAAACTTTTAACGTTATAACGTGATACATTTCCCGTTTTTACAATAAACTTATCACATTACAACGTGATACTTTTCACATTTTTACAATAAACTTTTAACGTTATAACAGGATACGTTTCCAGTTTTTACAATAAACTTTTAACGTTATAACAGGATACGTTTCCAGTTTTTACAATAAACTTATCACATTATAACGTGATACGTATCCCGTTTTTACAATAACTCTTAATGTTATAACGTGATACGTTTCACATTTTTACAATAAACTTATCACATAACGTGATACGTTTCTCATTTTTACAATAAACTTTTAACGTTGTAACATGATACGTTTCCCGCTTTTACAATAAACTTTTAACGTTATAACGTGATACGTTTCCAGTTTTTACAATAAACTTATCACATTGTAACATGATACGTTTCCTGTTTTTACAATAACTTTTAATGTTATATCGTGATATGTTTCCCGTTTTTACAATAAACTTTTAAAGTTGTAACGTGATACATTTCCCGTTTTTGCAATAAACTTTTAACGTTATAACGTGATACGTTTCCCGTTTTTACAATAAACTTTTAACCTTATAACGTGATACGTTTCCCGTTTTTACAATAAACTTATCACATTATAACGTGATACTTTTTACATTTTTACAATAAACTTATTACATTATAACGTGATACTTTTCACATTTTTACAATAAACTTATCACATAACGTGATACCTTTCACGTTTTTATAATAAACTTATCACATAACGTGATACGTTTCTCATTTTTACAATAAACTTTTAACGTTGTAACGTGATACGTTTCCCGTTTTTACAATAAACTTTTAACGTTATAACGTGATATGTTTCCAGTTTTTACAATAAACTTATCACATTATAACGTGATACGTTTCCTGTTTTTACAATAACTTTTAATGTTATATCGTGATACGTTTCCCGTTTTTGATTTTCTTTACCTATTTAAACTCTGAGCATAAATGATTTATGTGCATTACAATGTTGCAAAAGAAACTACTTCATATTTATATTACATAACTCAGAAAAAGTTTTAAATGATCTAATAATCCTACCACATTTTCATACAACATAATTACTAATTACAAGCTAATATGTCAGTCTGGCATCAGCCTGTAAACCAGAAACTGTAATAATATAGACATCCTTATAAATGAAGCTAAATTTAGCAAATTGTTAAACAATGTTGTAAACGGTTGTTGTCTGTCTGCAAGTGTGTGTCTGCAGGTCCTGCACTCCCAGCACTTGACTCTCCACTCTTGGTCATCATGGAGGTCTACAGCATGCAGCAGCTAAAGAAGACTTCTGGATCTGCTCTCATTGGTCCTCTTGTTGACAACTTTGTACATATATTTTTTTTTTACCACAATTGCACATTATATTGTTTCAGTGCTGAAATTTCCATGCAGAGATGTAAAATTCTCGCTCTTCATTACTTGCAGATATTACGCCACAACTTCAGTGTTTTTATTATGCATATTCTCTATTTTCTTTTATTGAAATATTATCTGTTTACAGTTGTGCTGCTACTGCTACAGTTTATTCTGACTGAGAATTTCAATAAAAACTTTTATGAAAAAGTAAAACTGTCAAGCTTCTCATCTGGTTATCAATCGTATTTTCTATTCAGTGTTTATCTCCACAAGATTTTTTAATGTAATTAAAATTTAATGTAATGTAATTTTCATTATCAAAACTGACACTGGCTATTTATGTGCTTAATGCCTTTGACACACTTTATTGTTAATGTTTAAGTCATATACAAAAACTAAAAAAAAAAAAACTGCACATTTTTGCTGCACTAATATATACTAATACTAATATAAAAAAAAAACTGACTGTACACATACATCATCATCATCATCTCCATCATGTGTCTTATCCTCTGATCAGCTAATCACCATCCTCTCCAGCATCAGGTGTTCTCTTCAAGGTCTGTAGCTCTCCAGTGTCTGCATCCTGGTGGACTCCATCTCTGCTGCTTGCAGTGTCTCTTTCCTCAGCTGATTCGTCTTCTTCGTCTTGCAGAGCGTGCAGCGTTTGTGGGTGTAACTGATGTGTGTCCTAGAAGCAGGGATGGTGCCCAATCTGAGTCAGCCATCATTTCTTAAGCTGGTTGATCTGCAATCACATATTTGTTATTAAAAAACTAGTTAACACTGGATGCTTCCATTACATTTCACAATCTGAACCACTTAATCCAACCAGTTATCAATGCCATCAGATCTCTCAGAGCACTCTTGGTATTTACCTGTATCTCTAAAATCATTCACTCTGTGACGTTTTATATAAAGATGATGAAACAAAATAAATACTGATCAAACACAAACAGATTAACCCCTTTCTATTTCCCTCCCTCTTTGCCTCTAGTTTACTCGTGAAGTTAGTCAAAGTGAATATAGCGACTTTAAAAAGCCAAAAAAAGTATATTCATTAACATTACTTATGCAATAAAAACAACAGCAACAACAAAAAACTCTCCTACTTGCCTTTATGAAAATGCAGAGAGGAAGCACGCATGAAGGGAGATGGTGGTGAAAGTGATGTCCTTCCCTCACCGCTGCGACCCAGGCCATCTGATGCCTCAGTTACATCCTCAACCTGCTGTCCAAAGCCTCTTTTAAAAGTGGGAAACCGAAAAAAAAATGTAACGTTGTGGCCGACTTTTCTACCGTTTTTAATCATGTGACTTAGTGTGGCAGTCTTTCACACAACATGAGACTACCATTTTATCAAAGATTATAACGCAGCAAAGACGACGCACAGTTGTTTACAATGAGGATGCAACCAACATGGCGATCGACTGCGGCTATCCCGAGTGTGACGTCAGCTGACACAGACCGATTAGTGTCATGAAAATACAGATGTCAAACTAAACAGAGCAAACATAGCTGCTATAGTTACTCGAAATATAAAGTCACATAAAATATGGCTAACACAAATGAGCAACTGGCAAGCCACAAGCAAAAAATGCTTAAATGATCTAAAGTAGAGCTGCAAGTATCATTCATGAGGCAACACTGCCACCTACCTCCACAAGTTATGTGCAGGATTTCTACTCAGCCTCCACAAACTGCTGAGTCATAGTCATGTCAAATTAGCTTTACCCCTAAACTTTGGTTGGTTATAATGTCAAAATGTCGGTCACAATAACATAAATGTCAAAGGGAGGCATATGCTAACTAGAACAGTGATAACTTAGCGGCTACAAACAGTTTACCAAATAAGCTTACTTAGCTCTACAGATATTCAACCAGAACATTACTTAGCCAAAATAATTATTACAGTCTGAAACAGTCTCACACTCACTTGCACTAGACGCACTTGCACCAGATGACAGCCGTTATTAACAAATTGTCTCGGACAAGTTGCAGCGTTCCTGTAAAGGAGCAACTTGTTACCATGCAGACTCTGGGCTAATTAAGAAGAAAAAAAAAATGGTGGCGTGCTCTGATTGGCTGGCTGTTGTGTGAAGGCAAGTGGGGAGAGAGAACTTAGGCTGCCTTTCTTATGCAGTATGGCCGCTAGAGGGAGCCTTTTTCACATAATGTGATACGTTTCATGTTTTTACAATAAACTTATCACGTTAGAACGTGATATGTTTCACGTTTTTATAATAAACTTATCACGTTATAACATGATACGTTTCACGTTTTTACAATTAACTTATCGCATTATAACGTGATAAGGTCCCGGGGGGGGGGGGGGGGGGGGGGTGACAGCTCCACGCTTCCGTAATTTCTTACAACTTTTGCTGGCAGAAAATGTTGCTCATGTCAAATTGCCAGATGATGTAGGCCTGTTGTTTTAATAGGTCTGATATGAATTCATTTCAAAAGTTCATGTTGTGCTCTAAATAATCTGGATGTTTTTGGTGATTTCTTAAGTTTTTATGTTGGAACATTTATTAGTTACCATTATTTATTTGACACAATGCGTATAATCAAACACTTAGCCTAATAAATGACTCACTGTCCCATTAAGCTCAGCTTCGTTTTCTGCTTTGAGCTAAAAGGTGAATGTTAGCAGGTTGTTTGGCAACTTAATATAGCAGCTATTGCACACTTAATGTTTTGCATTATGGCTGCTTATGCTTTCTTACACCCTCTGGCTCCATGATGCAGGAATAATTTCCCTCATCCATCATGGCAGATCCTTAAAATCCTTCCAATGAACTTTAAAAGGCCAAAGGCAGAGGAGATTAATGGGAGAACTAACAAATGAATCAGAGTCTGTCTTTTTTTAAGTAGAATGATGTAACAGTGTAGGACCCCTACAAGCACTAAAACTTCTAATAGCCAGCTGACATCTAAAAACTGATGCAATGCAACCAAGGATTTATTATCTTAATGTTATGGTATTTCCAACTTCACACCTCTTCCAAAGTTAACTTTAGTCGTTACTGCAAACTCAGTCTGACAAATGGTTCATGCATTCATGTCAGGTTACTAGAGAAACAGTTTATTTGCATTTATCCAAGTAATCAAAAGGACTTCAATTCATTCATAATGCAGCAGTCAGAGTTTTTACACAAACATGGAAATTTGAACACATCACTCCAGCACTAAATCTCTTTCACTACAGACTAACCTCGAAAACCCTACCAATAGTCCAAACACTTAACGCCCCGGCCCCTTAATACATTTCTCGCTTGCTCACTCTTTATGACCCAACCAATTCTCTCTGGTCAGATGAAGGTATTTTAGTTGCACTCAGATCTGAAATCCAAATGCTTTCAGTTGCTGTTTCCTCTATGTCTGGAATAAATTGTTGCTGGCCTGAGGTTATGCAAAAACTGTGTCTACATTTAAAACTAAACTCAAAACATTGCTGTTTTCACAGGCCTACAATTATTAACTATGAACTTTTAAAACATTTTCCTGTCTAATTTTCTTATGTGCTTTTATTACTGCTGTAAGTCGTTTTAAATACCTCTTTGTTTTTGTTTTGTTTGTATGTGCATGTATTTATGTGAATGTATGTCTACATATATATATATATATATATATATATATATATATATATATATATATATATATATATATATATTTATGCCGGCTAGTCTATGCTTATATATGAATGTTTTATATGTTTTTTCTACTTTGTGCTTTGTGTTCAGCACATTAGGTTTACATGTAATGAAATTTACTATATAAATTAATAAAATTGACATTGTTCCCATAGTTCCATTTACAGTAATGGAAATTTTACTGATTTGGATCAAATACTATTTATCAGTTACATGTAACAAAGCATAATTTAAACTAGGAGCTATGAGTTTCATAAGGTCAGCAAGTCACTTGGGACCCAAGCTACCAAGGCCATCTATAAATTGACCAGTTTACTACAGGGAGGGCATTTTCATTGATAAAAGATAAATCTTGAATTTCATGACCACTCTTGTTGTTTAAGTCAAGATGTAAGAAGTAGCCATAAATAGGACTTTAAACTAAATAATAGTTGAGAAATTTTGAGAAATAAATAAAGGTTCCCGTGGCTGTTGCTGTGGAGTGATGGATGACTGATTCCAGCTTTTCTGATGCAAACATCAAATGTTTAGAATTTATTTTGTTGAAGGTGATGAATGGCACCTGTGTGTATGTATAAGTTGTGTTATTCTCTCTTATGTAAGGAGAGAAATTTTACATTTCTCCTCTGTTTTATTGCAATTATTAAGGCATAATAACAGACACAAATGTTTTACACTGGGAATACATTGCCTAAGTCCCTTGTGGTCCATATGGACCCCAATAACATGCATATGGACCTTGTTATTTGTTACTTTTTGGCCTGTCAGCCGTCAGTATTGGAATCAGCTGTATCTTGTTGCGACCTGACGACTGCCATCAGGAGCCGCTCCTCTTCTTCACTCTCCTCCGCCAGGATTGGTCGCCTGTGGTGTCGGGACTTCCCGAAGGGGCGGCGCCTCTCCCATTAAAGCCCAGCTTCACCATTATTCAGGGCAACTGTGTACTGTGGGCACACAGTTCGCCGGCTTGGGTTAAGACTCTATTGGTGTTGTTTCCCTGTGTGGGTTTAGTATTGGCTGAGAATTGTAAGAGCTTTCGTTTGGCAGAATCTGTGATTTAGAGTAAAGACTCGCTCTGTTTCAGTTTATATTCGGTATTTGTATGCAGACTTTTGGTTTATAGGAAGTTATGTGTTTATTTGCCATTGCAGGAGTTATTCGTACCCTCAATAGGAAAAGGTTTTGTTTAGTAATTCGATCATTTTCGTTCATTGTAAATTAAACCTGAAAAAGGACACTTTTTGTTATTTGTAGCTGGACATGGTATATTTTTGTTTATAGAAATCAATTCTTTGTTCATTAAACCCAGTTTTGTATTTTTGTTTATAGGAAATTGTATTGTTTTAATAAATACCTTTTTATTTATAACATTTTGACTGAGGCTGGTCCAGTTTGTTATTGACCCTTTTTCCCCTGGACAAAAGGTGGTCATAACAAAGTGGGGGCTCGTCCGGGAGTTTAATCAGGTTATTGTGAAAACAATTGTCTGATTAAGTCCCATTTGTGTAATCAGTAGCAGCCGCGTTTGTTCTACAACTAGCGTTGAGCATTGTAAGCATGTGAAGCGAGTGCATCTTTTCTCTTCACTATTCTGCATTGTGAGAGGATTGTGGTAAGTAGGATAAATGGTAAAGTTTGACTTTGAGAGGTTCTATGAGAACCCGATTTTGGACCAGATAGAATTATGTCGCAAAGACGACCTGGCTGTGATCGCTGATCACTATGACATCCCGAGGCCGAAACAGATAATTAAAAGGGAATTGAGGGCTTTGGTGGTGGCAGGTTTGGTGGAGAAACACGTTCTGCCAATGGCAGAGGTTGGTGCTGGGGGTGATCCGGTTGTGCCTGTGGTGGCAGGTCCGTCTGGTGAGGCGGGGCCTTGCAAACCTGAGAGTGGGGATCAGAGTGGTTCTGATACTCCTGAGGAGGAGGACGCTGAGGGAGATGAGACTGAGGAAGTGGCTCAAGTGCCTCTCCAGCTGACGTCTAAGTGAGGGTACGGTTGGCCAGGTTACAACTAGAAGCCCAAGAGAAAGCCCAACATCGGCAAATGCAGCTTGACATCCGCAGGACAAAGCCGTTCGTATGCGTCGCCTGGAGCTGGAAGCTCAGGCCGAATCTGCCACCAAGCTGAGTTCTGGGAATCTGGTTGGATCCCAGAGCTCTGTCACGCCTTCCCTCCCATTTGACATATCGAAATCTATACTGTTTGTGCCGGCATTTCGGGAATCAGAGGCCCTGGCGTTACAGGGGCCACGGGACTGTTGGTCCCTCCTCATACAATGCAGACTGTCTGGAAAAGCTCAAGAGGTACTGGCAGCACTCCCTCTGTTGGACAGCCAAAGGTACACTGCCGTTCAAATGTTTGGGGTCACTTTGCCATGGGATTCAATAGGGAAGTGACCCCAAACTTTTGAACGGTAGTGTATGAAACTGTAAAAGCTACAGTGCTGAAAGCTTATGAGCTTGTGCCTGAGGCTTATAGGCAAAAGTTGTGTATGCATAATAAATAGTCTTTCCAAACCTTGGGAGCAATTCTTCATTTACTTTAGGTAAGTGAAGAGTTAAAAATATGGCCAGCCTATAACAACATATCAATAATCCTACCTTGACTTATTGTTGTCTTTCTATAATCTGGAACCAGTCTGCCCATTTTCTTTTGCCTGAGAGGCACTTGAGCTAAAGACAAACATCAACAAGGCATTTTAGTTCAGACCAGTCAGCAGCAAAGGGCTCCAAGCCGGGATTTGAACGTGAACCAGCTGCATTGACTAGCTGTAGTAGAGGCAGACTTGAGCTTACAGATATATATATGCTTTCTCTTTTCTTCTTTGAAAATTATATATTTTTTTATTGTGTCTCTTAGTTTTTGCTACATTGACTGATAATTTTTGATTTTCTTCAGGACAGCCTCCAGCTGCAGCTCAACATTCGGGGTGAGCGAGTCTGATAGAGGCTGTTTTCATTTTCTGATAATGCTCCTCCTTGTTTGTAATGCTTCTCCAAAAACTGAGGCAGCTTTTTCTTTCTATGGCAGCATTTCTTTATTTCTTGGACAACTTTGGTGTTTCTGTTGGTTTCACTTTCTGGGAGAGACATGAGTCATGCAGCAGTTTGACTTTTGTTGTGCTTTTTCTTATTAATTTGGCCCAGACAACCTGAAACATTAGCAGGGAAGACAGATCAGACCAGCCCGTCTGGTGCCAACAACCATGTCAGATTCGCAGTCACTTAAATCTCCTTTTATCAGTTCTTTGAACTTCAGCAAACTGTATTGACTATTACTCTTATCAAGAATTTAAATAACTCCCCAACTAAGTGGCTGTTATGAATTATTTTCACTACATTACATGCAAACTGCTGCCATTTAGAAAATTAAAAAAAACCTTTGAGGACATCTGATAGATAAAACAATGGAGGGGAGTCGATGAGTGCAAAATAACTACAGGACATTGAAAGGAAAGAAGCCTGAGGAACCATTGGTGGCTGCATCCAGTCTCTAAAGGAAATAATTCCCTGAGTCACATTGTAGGCAGCATCGGTGCTAGGTTTCATGAGGGGAGAAGGAAGTGGAGAACATGCCAGATATTACTGTCTACTGTCTTGATTTTTGATCCCACTATTTAAAGAGAAAGGTGCAACGGTGGAACAATAGTTTTATAGAAACCTCTCATTTGTTTGCTTTTACAAGACACAGTTTTCATAAGGCGCTTATACACCATCATTGATGAACGAAAAGTCTGTACGTGAACCGCAGTTGCTTTCAATAACAGGACATGAGTGTAGACGTGATGAATGCTTTTTAACTTTTGGTTTGATTTTAGTTAAAAACAGTATTTAAATAAAACACTTGTCACTCCCTGTTTGGGTTTAGGTAATTAAATCCTCTGGTTGGGACTAAAAATCAACATATTCAAGGGGTTAAATATTTGTACACCATCACCTTCATTGACACATTGCTATAATCGACACTCACGATCACTATATGATCTTCCTCTGGTGGCAGGTTTGGGCTGAGTCACTGAGCGTGTGATTGAGGAGTTATTCCATTTTTTCCACCTCAGAGCTCAGCCTCAGTGATAGAAAACACGAAGCTGATGCTGGCCAGCAGCTTTTCTGCATAAAAATAGAAATAGTACATCAGCGTGTTAGTGACCATCATCTTTGCCAGGCAAGTTAATCTGCTGCAACAGTCATTTGTTGAATAAATGGAGCAACAAACAAACTATTGTTGTTTTTGCTTATATCAGAGGGATCCTATTTGTGCCTGAGGAGCACATCTGTCGGTGAAAAACACTGCCAAAACTCAAAATGTGCAAAGATCTTTATCTATAAAACCAAAGCTGCTCCTTGGAAAATCTGACAGCTGTGGTTATTTTTCCAAGAACTGCTTTGTGATCAGGTAACGGTAATAATCCATCACAGTCCTTTCAACAAAAACCAAAAAACTACTTTTACTAGAGAGAGACACTCAGGAGGAATACATGAGGTCCACATCGGCTACATAATGCCACTAATTCTTTCTTGTGAAGGAAAAAATAGTCCTGCTAATTTTACAATAACACCTTCAGCACAAAAAGCTGATGCACTAGAGCCCACAAGATGATGTGTTTTTCTGTAAGTAGCAGAAAAACACACCACTCTTTCACTCACTCACTCATAAACAAAGATGTTGCTCAGTCCACCCAAGCATCGACAGTAGAGGCTCATTTCCTCTGAAATGGCTGTTATCTAATTGATATTGATGAGGAAAGAAGTTCAATCTCACAGACTGCAGATGCAATATCAAAATGAGAAGGACAGAAATGGTCATTCTTTGAAACAACATGTTTAATCTTTAAAAGGTTCATTATTCATTCATGTATACTGCTGTTGCTGCAGTATCTCTAACTGCAATCTTGACTGTTTTGAATTAAAATTCTTGCACAAAAATTTATACAAATGGACCAGTTTTGTAGAATAAGAACAATTTACACGATATAGTGCAAGGATACAAGAAAAGAATGTTAAATTCATTTATTGATACTTGCCATCAATGACTGATTGCTGAAGTTTCAGAAACAGTCACAGCCTCAAAGGTTTTCTTGTAGCTGTCCAGAAGCTTCTTTCACATCTGCTGTTGAAAGTGTTGAGCATTGTTACACTGGAATACAGAAGGCCTTCACCATGCATTGGTAATCTTATATTAAATACTAATAACAGAAGCAACAAAGCAGCCTCACAGCGTGTATTATTGTGGGTAAGTTGTTCTTGTTTTTCTTTATTACCTATAATATCCCCGTTGGGGAGAATCAACTCTTCAGTCACTCCTGTTCAGCTCTGGCGACTTTAGTTCATTTGGCACATTATGCGCCTAATCATATGCAAGGACAGACTAAGATAATACCATGATGAGAAAGAAGAAGGAGGAGCAGATGCTCTGAATACCAGGCCAGGTACACAAAGCGATAGAAAAAAAACGGGGAAGACAGATTGAAATCTAAATGTATTGGGGGGCAAAGTGAAGAAATTAACAAAAATCAAATTATCTGTTTGTTTGTTGTGGTTTATTTTCATTTAAAATTTTCATTAAAAACTCCCAGCATGAAGTTTCCTGGTTTGAATGGCTGAGCTCTGTTTGCGTGGAGTTGTGCATACATGACTTCTCTCCTGTTGTTCTGGCCTCCTTCCAGCATTCAAAGACTTGCACATTAGGTAAGAGGTGATTTCAAATTTTTTGTAGATATTTCATATTCTACTGCACTATTTTATTTGTATTCACTTAAGATTATTAGAAACATTTTATTTGTTGCATCTTTGCAAAGCAGGTGAAAATCATGCTGTGAAGGTTTGTGATTATGACTGATACATGCTCAGCTGAAACATAGCACAGTGTCAAAATGAGAATCAATTAAGAATACGTGATTTTCCTGATTTAGCAATACTTGCTTGTTTGGAACACAAAAAATTTGGTTTTTCACAACAAAAGATGATTAATCTGAATGACTTATTGTGACAATGTATGGGGTTTTTTTTGCCATCAAGGCATCAGACGATGTCTTAAATAATTTTTTTTTAACCTCACCTTGAAAACAAAATGGACACAAAATAACTAAGCAAATATGTGTTTATTTGTTTATATGTTATATTTATAACTGTAGGAGACCTGTGTTTCTATCCTGACCTGTTGGCGGGTGTGTGTGCTTCTATCTTACAGACAAACAAGCTTATTGGGTGCATTGATGAACATTTTTGTCTTTTGTTGTATTTTTTTTATTTTTTTTTGTGCATCCCGTTGCCATTGTCAGACTCTGTCTACATTTTTTCAGCCAATTCAGCTTGTAGAATCACTGTTGTGACTGCTGACTTCTAACTGGTTCTGTGCATGATAATGGCAGACCTGTCAGTTAGAAGTAAAGAAACATGAGGACCAACTGATAACCAAGGCCCAAGAGATACCAGCTCAGTATGACTGTATGATTACTAAAACAAACACAAAAAACAACAAACTTATCTCTAGCAATCATCATTACCTGTAGAAACATCACCTTTTGGGATTTGTTTGTATTAAGCTTTTGTCTGAGTGTGAGCAGCTCCATCTGATACTATGTAGGATAAGTTTGAGTTGCCATCTCTCTGCTCTGCTCTGCCTTGTATGTCAATGTCAAACATGCAGAGGGAGTTACACATAACAAATGGCAGTGTGGCACGTTGTGTTGAGATTTAGACATATTAATTTCACCTTTAAATGTTACCCTTTCTTAACATTTGGTAAACAGTTCTAATTCTGTTGATTTATGGATTTGCTTTGCAGCTGACTGCAGTTTGTCTTTCCATTAATTTTGTACTGAGGACAAAAAAAAGGGACCAAGTCTGAACGCTGTAGGTAATAGCTAATAATTAATAATTGCTTAGTATGCCTTAAAGTAAGTATGCCAGGGTGTGCAGGGGTCGGCAACTAGAACAATATTTACATATTTATATACATGTATATATATATATATATATATATATATATATATATATATATATATATATATATATACAGTATCTCACAGAAGTGAGTACACCCCTCACATTTTCATGGGACAACACTACTTCTATAGTGTTGTCCTATTAAAAGATATAATGAAATATTAGCAAAAATGTGAAAGTGCACTCACTTTGGTGAGATAGATATAATAGATGAGAAAGTGGGTCAGGGAGACTTCAGGATTAAACCTGGGGCGGCTTCTTTGCCAGGTGAACTAAACACCACATCCACAGCAGCAAGTTCTTTTCCTTGTCTTCCCGTCGAGTGTTTCTGTCTTTTTACTTCTGAAGCAACAGTGTTTTGACAGCTTAGTAACCATACTGCTCTGGTCTGCTGCCTTCACTATAAGGGAAACTTCGACAGAAACAGCTGCTAAACTTATTAGCGTAAGCTCACTTCAGGGTTAGCTCCCTTCACCTTACCCAGCAGCTAGCTTCAGGCTTAGCTCCCTTTATTTTACCCAGCATCAGCTAGCAGCCACTAGCTTCAGGCTTAGCTCCCTTTATTTTACCCAGCATCAGCTAGCAGCCACTAGCTTCAGGCTTAGCTCCCTTTATTTTACCCAGCATCAGCTAGCAGCCACTAGCTTCAGGCTTAGCTCCCTTTATTTTACCCAGCATCAGCTAGCAGCAGTTAGCTTCAGGATTAACTCCCTTGACTTTACCCCGCAGCTAGGTTCAGGGTTAGCTCCCTTCACTTTACCCAGCAGCTAGCTTCAGGCTTAGCTCACTTTATTTTACCCAGCATCAGCTAGCAGCAGTTAGCTTAGAGATAACCTCCTTTTTTTTTACCCAGCATCAACTAGCAGCCACCAACTTCAGGCTTAGCTCCCTTCACTTTACCCAGCAGTGTTGGAACAGACACAGGACGTTTGCCGCTAAACAAGCATTTTTTCACAGCGACTTTCTCTGCTCTAACGTTCCCTCTCCCCTCCCTACTGCTCTGACTCCTATGCTTTGTGTCTCCTCCTCTTCAGTCTACATTGAGTTTTAGCAGCAAATGTAGCAACATGGCTATATAGTTCAAAAATATAAAAAAGTTTTATTTCAGTATTTCATGATAATGTACATTTTACATAGGGAATCTAGCAAACCAACAGTCCCTCTTTATAAAGTTATGGTCCAATAAAGGCCTCTCAACAGCAGAAAATAAAAATTCTACACAGGACCAAAACTTTAGATCTAAATAAATAAATAAAATAAAATAAACTCCACTTTCTTGAACACACATTAACTCTCTGAATTACACCGACATGATCCCTACAACCCATTTGATGTTCACCTTGCTTGCCACTTTGAGGAAAAAAGTGATAGATATTTCAAGTTAAGCATGCACATTTTACTTTGGCTGTTGTGATGAGCCAGTGGATTTGTCACACTTTGATAGAAATTGTTCTTTTATTGTCTGTTACAGGATATTTTTAACCATTAAAGCCAATGGATTGTGGCTAAACAAATCAAGCAAATATGAGGAGCAAAAAGACTTCAGCTGAGTAAAGTCTTTATTGACATAAATTTGTTCACATTTTTAATATGAAATATAAGAGTTGTTAATACATAAAACATCATACCTGACGCTATTGAAAAACTGATTGTTGAGACAATACACTAATTCAAAGACTCTGTGTATTAACTGAATAAGTTTAAGTTTTGTATTTTATCTGCTGTTGCCTGCATTCAACATGAAAGGAAAAGATGCAGGTTTTCTAAAGATAAGGTCATATCATATAAGGCCATATAAGACCTTTACTACACATTTGCTTTGCAGGATAAACTATAGGGTTGAAAATTAAAAAAAAAAAAAAAAAACTCCCTTTCAGACTTGTTTTTAGAAGAGCTAATATTATGAAAATGACTAAAAGGGTCATTTTTCCAAAGATGAGTCTCAGAGGGTTCCATTCAGTTAATGTTGGCATTGACATATTTCTACACTTGACAGTGGGAAAACATCATACATAAGGCAGGATAGTCTTCTCCTGTGTTGTGTTGCTTTGAGGTCACTGTGATCCTGTGATGCATGGGTTCTGCAAAAACTTCCACAGTGAAAAACCAATTACCACAGCTACATATCTGTTCCCAGAAGAGCATTAGGGTAACAGCATGGGCTTTCCCAACTGGAGATCATGGACTGAGTCACTGACACATAATACCAAAAAATGTTCTATGGGCACATGCAACCTTGATAATTTCAGAAGTGAAGGTGAGGAGGGTGAAAAATAAGCCTGAGTGAGTTTTATATTCTTTCATCTCAGAATGAAAAGTTGCTGCTGCATTAGAGATTCAATCTGCATTTGTGAGTGTAAACATGAATTGGAAAAATAAGACACAAACCAGCCTTGGCTTTAAAAATAACTGCTAGCAACAGGACCTATTCAACATGATTGTGCAGTCAGTGTTAAGAGCACACAATGTCAGATTTATCTATGAATTCAAGGTTCCATCTCAAGTATATTCAGGTCGATTTGTAAAGGATCAGCCTCAGACCACTTAAAGCTCAAATATGTTGAGTTTCCGGGAATAGAATAGACACTATCTCATGTCAGCTTTACAGTCTGATAACTGGATACAAATCGGCTGCTTTGTACTCTGGTCAGGTTTTTTTCACCCATGGCTTTAAAGACTGAAGAAGTCCTGATGGTGGAGTTAATTCTCTTCTCTTAAATCTACTGCTGAGACATTAATTATTACCCATCACCATGAATGAAACACCTACTTTAATTAACCCAATACTAACAATAACATCACAAAGCAGGTACTGATACTCATGAGTTGTCTGTAGTTTAAAAACAAAAACCAACAATGCAATATTAAAGGGGAAGTGCACCCATAAATGTGTCTTTTGAGCTGTAAACAACACAGCATTACTTAATTGTGATGAAAACCACAAATAATGTTGATAATTAATTTGTATTTTTATTTATTTATTTATTTAAAAAACTGAATTTTGTGGGCAAAAAATGGCTCATAACGCCCTCTACAGGATAAAACTAAGTTTTGTTTTTTCTGGATATTGAGCCGTACTGGTGCTTCTCTATGTCAAGAGAAATTTTCAAAAACCTCATAGCCCCCTCTCCCTCCAGATGCAGATAGGCGGACCCTTGCCTTGCAGGCATAGAAATCCACACACACTAACTCATATGAACGGTGAAAAGGCGTAGATTTGCTAGTGTCAGACTTCTATTCTTCCACAGAACTTCTGATTAAATATTCCTGCACTTTATTCTTTACCTGCTGATCCTCATGTGGGGCCTTATTTATAAAACTGTGCGTAGCAAAGCAAACTACTACTGCTCAAAAAGGAAATGCTACGCACTTCTACTTTCAGATTTATATAAAAAAAAAGTGCCCATGCACGTCCTACACCTGTTTCCGTTTATAAATCTGAATCAACTCTAAAGTGGGTGAATGTGAGGGAACGCCTTCCCTTGGCCACGTGGTGGCTATAAATGGTCAGTGTGAATGCCTGTAACACATATTCATCAGATCATTGGCTCGTGAAGGAAAAAAAGGGGAAAAGTGGAATTTTTCAGGGTGTGAGGCAAAGATCCTGAAGGACCACATTGAAAAAAGTAAAAATGTTTAACCCTCTGGTGCATGAATTATTACAAAACAGTACCACATTTTTTAAAATAAAATATTTTACTTCTACAGACATGCACATTGATGTTTTCTGTTTTTAAGTCTTATTTAAACTTTATTCAGTGTATTGATTTTTCTACTTTATCTGTGAAAATATTTAGAAAATAATATCTTGTCATATTAATATAATATAAATTTTCTATGAAAACACCTGGATCATGTTCTTGTGTTGTTTATCACTGAGGCAAACTTGTTAATTACAATTTATGAATATATACTATATCAAATGTAGTTATACGTGGCAGAGTATTGGTGACTCACTAATGTCCAATGAAGTTGATCATTTTTGATCCACACCCATGCAAACATTTAAAAACGGCCTTTAAATACATGCCCACTGTAGTGGACACTATGCACCAAAGGGTTAACTGGTGGGCACGGCGTGGACATTACTTGTGTTACTTGGAGAAAAGCGTCTGCTAAATGACAGTAATGATGCCGGTAATTTAGTCATTTGTTTTAATGCATAAAATAAATATGTACAGATACATCTGAGCTTGGTAGCAGTTAATTTAGTGTTAAATAATATTTCTTTCTAGTTGCTGGGTCCTCGGATGGGCGGTGCAGAGGGACACAATCACTGCTATTAACCAGGTGGACAAGGAGTTGTGGGAAATAAAGACCATCTGGACAGAAATTAGGACAACAATAAAAACGCATTGTGTAAATAAAAGGAAATCCACCTCTTGTGTGTTTTATTAGCGTTGTATCACTTCTAGACCTCCAGCCTCCCGTCTTCTTCCCGCTCTGCTTGAATGAAGGACCAAAGCTACTTTTCACACTGACTGCTACATGCTGGCAGCAGACTGTCCACCTTATTTAGCTGGATGTATTTTATAGCATGTAAGTTTGTTTCACTATGACAGAACATATTTTAGTGGTTGAGGTTCTTATTAATATCATCTCCCTTTTTCCTGAAATTCCTATTGTTCCCCCCTGATGGGTTGTGGTTGAGTGCCTTGCATGGCAGCTTCCACCATCAGTGTGTGAATGTGTGTGTGAATGGGTGAATGTGATGTATGATGTAAAGCGCTTTGGGTATCATCCCAGGTACAGTAAAGCGCTACATAAATACGGACCATTTACCATTTCTGCCTGTGCATCCCAACTTGCCCAGCCAAGTCTTTTCATCAGTCTGCATTGCTTTAGAGAGAAAATAGAATGTAATTGTTACGCCCTTCCATACCCCTGAGTCGGGTCGTAACAGTAATGCATGTAGCTGAGGGCAGATGGATTTGTAAATGGAAATAATTGGAAGCTTCTGAGAGTGCTCTGAGCATGGACTCATTGCGCTCCTCCACCTGTGACCTAGAGGTATTAGTGCCATGTGAACCTATAAACTCTCTTTATGTTCAAACATGGCGTTTTTATGGATATATTGTGACTCACACTAAAGTCCTATCAACTGAACACTACTGGGATTTGGACTGGGGTGGTGGTTCATCCCCAGTCACACCTCTCTAGATTTCACAGATGCTACCAGAAATGTTGTTAAGGTCTTCCAGCAGAATCCCAGATGGCACGCTTTACAACACTCCTCGTTTTGAGGAATTTTCATTTGAAGGACTTCAACACAACTTGTTTTAAGACGTTTCTCACCTCTCTAAAGTCTAGATATTTTTTCTTATTTCAGGAAATCTTACCAAGTGTAATTATCTCACTGCACTGGCAGATTATTTCACGTGATTATAGTCTAAATCTTCTCAATTTAAGTGTTTGCTCAAATTTAGAGAGATAATTTTTGCTTTGACTAACCTTTCCTCCAGGCTGAAGGTCTAGTCTACTTAATCCTACCAAGGTTAACAATTTACTAATTTGGTTTTTAAATTACACAGCAGGCCACTCATCCAGAACCAGGTTTTCTTGGGGATCCTACCAGATGTGAGCTGTCCTAACAACATAACTCTTGACATCACCTGAGCTCTCAAACCCTTCCATTGAGGATTGTAGGGTTTGGACCAGACTGCACAACCATCTACTAACATTATGGAATTAAAAAAAAACAAAAAACAGAACAATATTAAGTTTTTCAGTGGGAACTGTCTCATAGTTACATCCCATCAGTGTTTAAAAACTTGGGTCACTGTGGTTTCAGGACTGAGTCACATCAGTGGGATGACTTGAATGGAAAAGCAAAGCTGGTTTTCTTTCCATCTCACCAGTATGAACCAAGGTTTGCACTGCGTGGGATGTTTGAACTAGTAAGACCATGTGTGTATCTGGTGATGGCTAGCGGCATCTGCGGTCTCACAAAAGAATCTTTTCTTATCAGTGTCCCTGCTAAACATCTCACTATCACTCCACCCTGTATCTCTTTATGCTGTGTGATGGCCAGCATCAAATAACTTTTCATAAACTCACTCAGAACAACTTGATGGAAAAAAGGTAGACTGAATATTATTCATGAAAAAAAAAAAAACAAAAAAAAACTTACTGTCAAATAACTGCCTGAGGGAAACTAAATGTTATTTGCTAAACATCCAAAAAGAAGACAAATTAAAAGCCAATTACTTTTTTAATAGAAAGATCAGCACTCAAAATTCACATCATCCCTTTTTGCTTATTTTCTTTTATCCAGCAGAGTAATTCAAGTGTAACAGTTATTCCAGCATTTCAGACTATTTAAGACAATCCACAAAAAATATCAACACTTATAAAAATAGAACTTTTTTAGTAACGTATTAAGTAAATTACAGTCTGATTGACATGCCAGCAGATGGACCACACTGGTGGCTACATTAAACACAAAGAAAGGAAAATCTTACAGAATTATGTATTATTCAAGGAAATAATTCTTATATACAGAACAAAACCAGCAAGTAAAATCATGAAATGAGCTGTTGCAACAGTGCAGAGAGTTTAAGACTCTTCAAGTTAAAAGGCTCAGGAGAGAAAAGGATGTGAGAGAACTTATAAATCTATCAATACACTTCTTTTTTTAAAAACGTAAACTTATAATTTACATCCACATATTGGTTGTATTAACCTGTTTGTTGCAAATGCATTCATGATCTGAAGTGTAACACAAGTTGTACATTAATAAAGCAATGCCACATGCACAGTACTAGAAAAAGTTGGGACACCCATTCACATTCATTTGGATTGAATAGGTGTCCCCAAATTTTTGACTGGTACTGTAGTACCTTCCTCGGTAAACCCTTGATATGTTTATGGATACTAAGTACTCATTTAAATGATTTAAAAAAGAAAAAATTAGGCTGCCTTAGTTGAAACTCATTACTATTTGACTAAATATTTAACAAATGAAATACTTCTTTGCATTATTAGAAACATTGTTTGAATCAAAATAAAACAACTATCACATAAATATTTAGTAACCTGTTAATACTTTTGAAATGTCTTGCATTCAGTTTAGCTCTTTAGATCTTGTTTTTTTAGACATAGTACATAAAAAAGTACAAATACATGAATACATATCTGATTTTCATTTATTAGTGAGTGTTTGCTATTAGTGGATCATTGTTCCCCTAAAGTTCAAGTTTCAGATCTAGACAATAAGGTGAAATTAATAAAAGGTCGGGTCATCCATTCATATTGTTGCATGCAGGTGATGATGCTCAACACTCAAGGACTACGTTATCTGTATAGAAGGACATCTTCTTCATCTGATTTCAGTCAACAAGGCCATTTAACTTCAGCCACGTTTAACAGTACCACACAGAAAAAGGGGGAAAATGTAGTGATTATTGAAGAGTACCATAATTGTGTCCATAGTGCCGTTACAGTCACATAGTCCTTGTCTCATGAGTCTGAGGTTGAGATGTTTGCGTTGTCTTGTGCAGTAAATGCATGAACTGTGACAGATCAGGCCCTGAAACTCCAGCTTCTCTGAAAAGGCTGAAAAGGTTTCTTGAGGTTGAAAAGCATGAGATGAGGTTTGAGTCGAGTTTTTTCTGGTATGACAGCAGCTTTGCTTTCCTCAGTGGGAAATCTATTGTGGTAGACCTCTGGGTAGGATTTTTGGAACTGACAAGAGGGAAGAAGTATTATAATGAACACCAAAAACACAGCTTTATTGAGGATTTTGTGGTGACTTATGGATATTCCGTGTAGACTACTAGTTAATTCAGTTAGCCAGCATAAAAATATATATTTCTGGACCAAAAGCATCACAATATTATAAGTTAATCCGCACCCATACTAATAACTATCCACAGTTCAATGTATTTTAAATATATTAGTACATACATTTTAAATGAAAAAGGGCACAGAATGGATCACCACAGATACCATATTTTGACATGCTGATGCTTATGGTATTAGCTACTGACAATATAATTAGCATCCAACTCACTAGGAGCTATTATTATGCTAGCCAAAGCAAAATAAGATTAGCTTCTGTGCACTTATTACATCACCTGAAGGGTGTGGTATGAAACAAAATGTCAAGCTGAAAATCAAAGTTTTTATTGACTAATCTGGCTAGATTACTGCAGTAATTTCAGCAGTTTCTGTTCATTTTGGATTAAATCACCTGAAAAAGGTGCTTTTATTTTCCGTAATTCCTGTCTCAAGATATCCCAGACATTGAAAGGAGACTGAAACATTTAGATGTTGTCAGACAGAAGTACTTAAAGGTGATGTCTGACTGAAATAAAACTGTTGGATCATCAAATAAAACGGTCATCGTGATAGTTGTCAGCGCCCCAAGCAAATATTAGCATTTCAATCCCTAATGTGCCACAAACAACTTCTGTCCCTTTTTTTATTCATTCATTTTATTGATTTATTTATTTTAATTTACTCTAATTTATGTATTTATTTTACATTATTTGTCTATTTCTATTAATTCAAGATAAATTTGTTTCACATTTAATTGTACTTCATTTCAGTCTTTATCTTTTTGCTATTTTTTTCAGATTTTGTTTACTGTAATTATTTTGTTTTTCTATCATTGCAAATGAATTTAGGAGTTAAAGA